>NW_020653726.1:14368478-14404795 GCF_003589595.1 Hyposmocoma kahamanoa
GACGCCATAAGTTAGCCAAGCTTGCGCATAGGCGTAATATGCAGACATAGCGGTTTTTAAATTTGTACATTTTTAAAAATCGTATAGAGCGTATGTGAACCTAGATAATTTTCCAGACACCTTATCTACATGGCATTTCCAATTAACTCTTGAGTCAATTACTAATCCTAATAAATTACACGAATCTACACATGTTATTTTACTATTTTCATATGACAAATCGATTTTCATTGGTGGTTTTTGACGTGGTTTTACTTGGATAAATTTAGTTTTCGTAAAGTTTAATGTTAAATTGTGATCTGTTAACCAGTTTGTTGTTTGTTTTAATGTAATATTTAATTATTATATCATAGCATTGAAATATTATAGTAATGTCATCTACGTAAAGTATGGTTTGGGCATCTAAAAGTATTGGCAAATCATTTATAATGATTATGGTAATGACTTTCTACTAATACAAATTAACGAGAAATAATTTTTTGAAATAGTTTCTCGGCCCCGGTGTAAAGTCCTATTTTTCGAGATACGACAAGATCGCTTTTCGGCGTCGATATATTAAAAAAAGGATAAACCCAAAATACTACCCTGTGGTATTGAATTTTTTATTACTTTTTTCTGTGGTAAACAGTTAAATATTTTTTACAAAAATCGTAGTGTTTATGTTATATGTTGTTTTGATATTGATATCTACGAATTGTTCTCGTTTCTGCAAGTATGATAGAAACCATTTGGGCTGTGGACAATTTAAATTTTTGTGAATTGTTTATTATTTCTCGGATGTCTAACTGAAAAAAATAACAAAACGTTACTAAACGTTATAACAAAAGAGTTATAGAATATTTTATAATATTGCTAAGGTCATAATAATTTTCGTCCCTTTGTTTTCAAAATCGATCAGAATCGAGAACAGTGTTGCTTAAGATATAACATCACTGAATGTTCAATTTGGCTAAAGAAATGTACAAGCGGCCGTACCACGAAACTGCCAGCATTATATAAAACTTTTCACTACGATGGCAAGCATTATAGTGTATGCTATTGATATGATAAGAAGAAGACTGACGTGTTAAACGCTGAGGAAGGTTTCAGCGTAGTTGTAGTATTCACCGTGAAGCATAAATTTTTTTCAGGTTGAAACTAATTCTTCAAGGTGAAAAACATCGAACATGTAATCAAACGTTTACTGCCTCCGTGGCCGAATGAATCATGCTGAGCTGCCACGCAGAGGCCCCGGGTTCGATTCACGTGCTGGGAGAAATATTTGTATGGCCTACATTTATTTCTCTCGTGAGTTTGGGTGTAATTTGTGGTTGTTTATGTATGTGTCCATGGTCTCTGCGACACAGGTTTCTTTAGTGCGGGGCTATGAGTGTGTGAGTTATTATTATTATTACATTATTATTATAACTCTCGCTAACCATGAAGGAAAACATTGTGCTAAAACCTACTTGTCGAAGAAGGTTCACGATCTTTGGAATAGGTATGAAGTCCTCAGACTACATTGGGCCTGCGTCGTGGACTATGACCTTAACTCCCTCCTTAGAGGAGACCTTGTTCCAGCGGTGGAACGTATAAAGTATTGGTGACGACGATGATTAATGGATGATTATTAGATGGATGTGGATAAAATGGAAACCTGACTGCAAATTTGACTTGTATTGGTCGTCCATGGCACTTGCGATACAGGATCTTCCTAACGCGGGGCTATGGGTATGTGCGTTGTTGATTTTATTTATTTAAACGTTCCGTCATAATACACAGATTTTAGCACTTTTATTCACTGAATGATTATCACTAATTAACCCATTCATGGACAGTAACGGCGTTTACCGTAAAATTAAATATCAGAATATGATAGTGCATAGTAGCTTTACAGTACGATTTCCAACTGGTTTCTGTGTAATAACTGCTTATTGCTTCTCCTTGAAGAAGTATCAAGAACGTACTGACAAAATTCGATGATTTACATTGAACATTTTATATTGAATTAATATAAAATAAACACTACGGCACAAAGAAAAGTAGTGACTTTTTGTGTGCGATACTGTTTAAGTAACATCCATGAACGGATTATAAACAAACATCAGGAAAATAATAAGAAATCGTGGTAAGGAACCTGCAATTAGTTATAGTCATCCATACGTGTAAGGTAGATTAAAAATATTTAAATCCTCAAACAGTCGTCTACAAGATTCCCGTGGACCAATGTTTTACACTGCATCATTATTTTTCTTTTGACCTACAAATGCTCGTGTGGTATAAAGATTACGTTGACAATTATACCAGATGATCAATCCACAACGAAAAACGGATACAATAGCTATAAGAAATAACTAAATATATTTTTGCCGATAACTTGTCTTAAGATATGAAGTCAGTTTCAAACTGTTTACTTTGCTCTACTTTCAGTGTAATAGGTTAAAGCTAACCAAAAATATTAATTTCTTTTGTAAGATCTTACCGTGATAATTAATATTTATATTCATTTTGTATACCCCTTTTACAGCAAATTAAATGTTGTGGTTATGGCTAAACATACTCTATCACTAACTTTTCAGTGTCATTGATTCAATTTCGTAACGAAGCAAGTCGTGCACGTGTTATATTTATGTCGACTTATCAATATTATTATTTATGTTTATAAAGAATAATAAAGGTTTTAATATTGTTCTTTGAGGAACTCCGAACCTATTTAAACGGTAATCCGTTATATTAGTGCAATTTATTATAATGAAATTTAATATAAATACATTTTTATGTGGTTAGTTAAACTTCGCTACCTCGCGTTCACCGTCCGACATTCGTCCGAAACAATTACTGTTAAATAAGTAATACTCAACCAAATTGAAATTCAATGTCAAGCATGAAGCTTCATTCGCATCATGCGTCTTTTAATCTTAGACTATTTTTCTCCATCCTCTAGGCTTTTATGGTTGTGTGACAGTCGAACGGAGAAGGAGAGTACAGGGCCGGCTGTGTAGATATGACTTATACCAAGTTAACGCTATACGTTTAATGCTATATGTTTTAGATTTGGTTGTCGGTCTATCATGTGCCACGAAATCGAAAGCTTTGCACATGTCGACAAACAATGCTGTGCTGTGCGTATTTGTGTCAGGGGTTTCGTCACTACATCAACAATATTTAAAACCAATTCCGTTGTCAATTTCCTTTTTAAAACGACAAATTGTTTTGGTTTGATAATCTTAACAAAAGACATTAGTTCTTCAATAATACATATGTATTTTTCCAATATTTTGGCGAATTATTTGGTTGAAATAATAATAAATATAATATAATAATAAGCACGAGTGTACCCAATTAAAATAGGTAGAAGTCCTAATTCGATACTTGTATTACGCGTACCTACCTAGTGACGGACTGTAGACGATTTTATAAAGAAATGCTTTTAAAACTCTCCATTGAAATTTTTCCTTGTCGGCATTGGCTAGGGAAAGTTAGTCGTAATTTAATTACTTATTCGTGAGCACATAGCTAAGTCCCGCGAATGCAAATTTACCTGCCATTGTAAACGGAGCTAATGCGGCTTACCAGGCTCTCATAAAAAATGTATTAGCCCCACCCACTTTTACTAATTTTAAATACTGTTTCATTTGCAGCGTTGAACGAGAGCTATACATATTGCAATCAGCCCATAGCGAGTATTGGCCTCGCAGCTTTTCGGCTTCGACTTCACGCAGAATTTTTTCTTACGATATATTTATTATTGAAATCAAATTCAAAATGTCGTAATTTCATAGTTAAGGGGATATTCCTTCTAGTCGTGTCTTCGGTGATTGGGGCTCATTCATATAATATGGTAGATGTGTAGGTATAAATTTATAATAGACAGAATTCATTATTATTTCTAGGGTCTTGATTTTGTATAGAGCGCACCCACAAATCTGTTTTTTCAAGTAAAATCGACACTTCAAAGGCTCTTGGGCTCATTTGAAAAGCAGATTAACTTTAATAGAACACACACTCTCTTACTTCCACGTATTCTTTCGTCCCAAAAAACTCAGATTCTTTCTGGAAATGGTTATAGTCCGTAGTAAATGAATAAATAATATATTCATCAATAAGATCGTCGTCGAAAAAAGCCGTGATAGCTTAGTGGTTTGACTGAGGGTCTGTGGGTTCGAATCCAGGCTCGTATCGCTGAGTTTATGTGTGCATTTATGTGCGAAATTTAATTTGAAATTTATCATGAGCTTTTCGATGGAGGAAAACATCGTGATGAAACCTGCACGTTAACGAATGTTCATAACTCTCAGAAAACGTGTGAAGTCGACCTGCATTGGGCCAGTGTGGCGGACATGGCTTAAACCCTCGCCTGAGAGGAGACGTGTATGAGTAAATGAGTTGAAGGTGATGAAACATTTTGGGAATATTGGAGACAACCACGAAAAGAAGTGGCTTGGCATAGTTGGGTAGCCCGGGCCCTTTCTAATGTCGAAAGCATTTTAATTTAGTGCCTTAAAGTCTTAGCCGAGACTAAACGGAATATACTCGTCGTATTTGGGTTGGTAAGTGAATAACTCAACGTCGACTCCAGGCAGTGGAAACTTCCTTCGCCCAACAATGGGACGTATAAATGGCTTGATGATGATATGGATCAATTCAAATCATAATCACAATACGAGTTGGGTTAATAGGTTTGATCAATCGCTGACTTTACCTAACCAAACAATATGTGCTTGCTAATCGAATCAGTTGTTAAACGGCTACTCGATTAGTATCCGGGTTGCGTGTTTTCCGTTACCCGACTAATACATGGCATATTTGTTAGTGTTCATTTGTGAGAACAATTAGCAATAACTTGTTTTCTTAACTGTGTTTATTTAGGTTATTATATGTGTTGCTTGGATTTGTTGTGTTTTTTTGCTTAATTATGTAATCAGTATATTTTCTAATTATTAATGGAAAGATCGAACACTTAGAAAAAAATCCTTCGATCCGGCCGGATTCGAACCGACATCTTCTAGCAAACCGTGGCAGACGCTATGCCAACTTAGCACAGAACGAACCACCGGACATCACGATTTTTTCTATGTGTTTATGACAATATCTTATAAGAGTATCTTTGCATTTGGGTTTTCTACGACTTTTTAGCCGTAGCGCCATCTATGAGAAGTCTATGAAAGTATTTCGTCACCCAGTTAAATACCTTTACAGTTACCAGCCCCGGTTAGAGATGTCGCTATTGACAGTATTTCAATATTATTGAATTGATATTCAATTATTTTTTAAGATAAAAATTTTATATTTTTTTTCTAAGTGCTTGATCTTCGTGTTAATAGTTATATTAAACAAGTGGAGTAATTTCCATATTTCACATAAAAAATAATTGAATATCAATTAATCAATAAAAATTAAGTGTATTTTCTGTTTGAGAACATTGGTTCTATTGTGAAAGAAAATAAAAAGAATCTACATGAAGAAAACCATATCCTCAGTAGTTCTAATAATTTAGTTCACACGCTATAAACATTTTGCAAAATTTTATTTGGGATTTTATGTTACCGCAAAGCAGATAACTTTAACGGGTTACCTATGATTAGCCTCGGAAGTGCAATAGCATTTTCACATGTGGGAATGCGGTTGTTATTGGCCACAGCACGAGAAGGGGTCATACCGACAATGAGATTAGACAAACCGAGTTTGGTTTGCGGCAGATTGTAAAATTTTACAGCTTTCGAACGAAAACATTTGAGCAAAATACAAATAGGTAGATAAATAAATTTTCGCTTCGGCATTAGTATGCATACCGCGACCCTCTCGGGTTAAATCCGCCGCGAAATACTCTAGGCATGCATTCTGTAAATCCAATGTTTAGGAGGATTTGAATAGCGCCAACTGGATTAGGAGTTATTCGATAAAATCACGCAGCCATTTATAAATTGCCGACGTATTGCACACCATTTGTTCAACGCTTAATTCTTAATGGCTGAACAGTCTAGTTTTTGTAACGATCCACATTGACGAAAATTAGGACGTTTGTTTTTAAAACATTTTCTCTTTTTCGATTGTGAAAATAAATAGAAACTTAAAGTGCCAGGGCGGTGCGGTGGCTAAATGAAAGAAAGTAGGAATGGCCCCACACGAGAGCGGTCTGTTTACAGTTGCACCTCTCCGCGGCGTAATATCCGCTCCAGTTTCATATTGTTTCCACTCGGACCTAAGCAAACTTACAAACGCCCGGATTAATCTAATTATGCCTACCCCAATCTACCTACTTTCTCCTCTTGAATAGCATCTCATTAATTTAACGTATTCCTGCCAAATTTTTGAATAAATGTCGGCTCCGAGGTCAACGAAGCGTAGTACTCTGTTTGGTTTCTAAATTACACGCGCTTATAACCACAAAAGCGTATAATTTAGAAACCTTTAATTGCTGTATTAATATGATTGGACCAAATTAAGAATGGAATGGTTTGGCTACTTTAAAATTAATTTTATTATTCGGTTAAGAAAATTCAAATGTACAAGGCAAGAAAATTCAAGTGTGTCAGTGAAGATTTTGAAGAAAGCCAAGGCATGGCTTGATCTCTCAAGATCGTGGGCTTGAATCCGGACTCGCACATCTGAGTTTCTCGCAATTTATGTACAGAATATAATTTGAAATTTACCCTGAGCTTTTCGGTGAATGAAAACAACATGATGAAACCTGCACGTCGAAGAGGGTTCACAACCCTTGGAAAACGTGTGAAGTCCCCAACCTGCATTGGACCACCGTGGCGGACTATGGCCTAAATCTTCGCCTGTGAGGAGACGTATACGAGTAAATGGGTTTATGGTGATGATGATAGATTTTAACAAATATTTTGGAAATGTTGGCGACAATCACGAAGAGCAGTGGCTTAGCATAGTTGGTAGCCCGGGCCCTTTCCTGTGTCTAAAGCATATTAATTTAGTGTCTTAAAGCCTTAGTGGATAATCGCGTCTACAGATGGAAACATGCTCGTCGTATTTGGGTTCCTAAAGCAAGTGAATACCTCAACATCGACTCCAGGCAGCGGAAACTTCCTTCGCGGCTCGAGGTCGCGTGGCACATGACGGAAGAACTCCCGGCCATCCTTGTACCACTTGACGGAGTACAGTACGTCCGTGGGACCCAGCGCCCAACGGCACGACAACTGCGCACGAGTGCCCAGCGGCACGTGTGCCGGTACGCGGAGCTCCAATAGCTCCAGGCTCGTGACTCCGTATTCTGTGAACAAAGGAAAAGAATTTAGAGATATTTACTTGCTGAACGAGAACAAAATTATTGTAGGCGACATTTTTAAAACTCTATTTCATTCGACTAATAATTTTACTTATTGTTTCTATTTTTGAGTCAACAATTGAGTACCAAGACCACCACTATTTGATCTGAATTGAAAAGCAGAGCACATCGCTTTTCGCATTAACTGCCTCCGTGGCCGAACGGTTACCATGCCGGACTGCCACGCAGAAGTCCCAGGTTCGATTCCCGGGCCGGGAGAAATGTTTGCATGGCTTACATTTATTTCTCTCGTGAGTTTGGGTGTAATTTGTGGTTGTCTATGTGTGTGTCCATGGCACCCGCGACACAGGGTTTCCCTAATGCGGGGCTATGTCGAATGTGTGCGTTAATGTGTGTGTGTGCGTTATCGTGAATCTACTTTTTGCAAAGGACAGAAATGAAGTGATTACCTTCTGTACTACAGTCGCCTTTGTGGGGAGGGACACTTCTCTGCCAAAGCGATGCTCGCAAAGAGTAACTTCAGAACAGGGTCGTGAAAGTATAAACCATGGCTCTGTTGCTATTTCGAAAGTATGTGGCGGACAACATTTAACCGGACGGATTCGGTTACCTTCAGAATACGAATTGAGCACATCCGTAATCTAGGCGGCTAGGTATCATCATTTAAAAAGGATAATTCTTAAAATCCAAAATGGCAACGTTCTACCGGACTGATTGCGCAGTGATCTATCTTTGTAAAGTAAAAACTAATACTACCGTTTATTTATTGAAGACTCAATTGCGCATAAATGCATGCTTTAGAAATCTGCGATTCCGTCTCGAAAATATAATCTGAGTACACATCTTTGCATCCGCTGGGTGTTGTTTTGAAATATCCTTTGCCAATTTAATATTTGTTTTGTTACTATTATTGTTAGACGCATCAACATATCTTTGTTCGAGGCAGCGATGTTCCACTTCTACTTGTTACGGCTTCGTAAATCCGTTCTAAAAGCTTCTTCAGGTTGCTTGTTATTTTAATATTACGTTTTTACACTTCTCATTCTCTCGTCACTGTCGGGCTTTATACAATAAGCCTCGTACAGTCGCATTGGATTCTTTGAAAAGTTTCTCATAATATAATGGGTTACGCTTTAGTACCATGTCTACTCAAGCTTAGATTTTAAATGTCTGAATGGTTTGGATCGCACAAACTTATTTATGTTCTGTTAATGTTACCTTGTTATTAAGTTACCTTGGCTGTAAATTGGATAGGTTTGAAAACAACGCAAGTCAAAAGTGGCCGTGCTCCGAAAAAAGATTTTAGAAATATTTTGTACTTAATATTATTTAAAGTACCTACATAGATTTATGTTTCACTTTTAAATAATTTCTGTCCTACTTACAATGAAAAGCAAGGGAGACGGTGAAAAGTAGAATAATAAGTTAATAAAACTTCATGACTAATTGCTTTGAACTTTGGAAGACAACGTCATAAATATCAGCAAAGAAAAATATCCATAAAATTAGAATTAGGGCGGTCAAAGTTTCCCCAATAAAATTTTTCTACTGCTACTTTGTAGGTACTCGTATTTTTATTTGGCTGTTGGTAGCGTGTTATGAAGGCAAAAATCCATTAAACGGCACGTCAAATAATTTCCCATGTGACGCGCGCTCGCGGCCCGTAAAAGAGGCAATAGTGCCGTCGCCCAGCGTCAGCGGTGGATAATATTACTTTACGACCCGCGGGGCGCGCGAACCTAAGTAAATTGGTGAATAAAGACATCGGGCAGACACCCATGTGCTAATATTACAAGTACCCCGATCATCCAGCGCTGGGTGTCGGACTACTACGACGTTATAACCGTCGCGACGCCTTCAATAGAGAATTGAGAGATCGATTATAAATTCCTATCATTGTCAAATTTTTGACATTTATACATGTTAATTATAACACACATAGGGAAACCCTATATCGCGGGCGCCATAGACACACACATAGGTAGATTACCACAAATTACCTACACCCAAACTCACGAGAGAAATAAATATAGACCACAAATATAGACATAATTTCAATAAGAAAGAAGATATCCATAATATTAATCTTAGGGCTAAGTCCAAACTCATTGTACCACGATTTCGTTTAACCAAGGTAAACAACTCTTTTATGGGGAACTGTATACGTTTTTACAATAAGATTCCGGAGCATATATTAAGTTTATCATTTTAAAAGTTTAAAAACTACATTAAAAATATTTTGATCGAAAAATCATATCACGAAATTGAAGACTACGTGTTAGATAAAGATATATGGAAAGACGACACGGCTCCAGAATCCACACAAATTTGATTCAACGTGTATTCCATAGCATTTAAGTTTATTTGAAAAGAGCAATCCCTAAAGTTTCTTGCTCGTTCTTCTCAGGGAGGTCAGCGTAGTGAACGAGCAGTAGCTTAAATGTGGCGTTTTCAAGTGTAAATTTATTTTACCTATGGAATAAATAATCTTTGAATTTGACCATACAAATATTTCTTCTGGCCCGGGAATCGGACACAGGACCTCTGAGTGGCAGTCGAGGATGGTAACAGTTTGGTCACGGAGGCAGTTAAAGTATATTTATTCTGACGTTACCTATTAAGAGTATTATTATTTTGATATCTAGTTTTAGTGATATTTCGTTACATTTAACTGCCTTTAAATTAATGACTGACTTATTAAATCTAAGTGCGCATGTCCATTATGAAAAAACATGTTACACCTTGTTTAGTCTGGTGAACCTTAGAATAATAACGCATAGAATGATAGTTTCATATCAAACGAACTGTCACAAGTGAGGCAAAAACCAAATTCATGTAGGCGTAAGCAACTTGTATCTACGCTCGTCGGCACGCACACAAATATACAAATAATGATACCATGGAATAACATTTCCCTCAAAAGTGGGAAAATTGTATCTTGCGTAACTCATTAAGTTAAAGGTGCCTACAGACATGCTCGGTTTTGTCGATCGTTACTGTCGATCGACAATGTCAAGTGACAAGAATTTTCAAAAATTTATTTTTGGTTATCCTTATGGAAATGGCATTTATATCTGAATACACGATGACGGACACGACTTTTCAAATAAATGTAATATGGGAGTCATTTTCGAGGTATTCGAGGTGCTCATTACGAATATGGCACTCATTTCTAAATCTAAGACAGCAGACACGACAGTTCAAACAAAAGCAATATTCGTAATGAGCACCCCCAAATACCTCGAAAACGATACACAACTTGCCATTATTTAAAAAATCGTGCCCGCCATCTTGGGTTTAGAAATTAATGCTATATTTGTAATGAGCACCCCCAAATACATTGAAAACGATACCCAACTTGCAATTATTCGAAAAATCGTGTCCGCCATCTTGGATTTACAAATAAGTGCTATATTCGTAATGAGCACCCCCAAATATCTCGAAAATGATTCCCAACTTGCCATTATTCGAAAAATCGCGCCCGCTATCTTGGATTTAGAAATGAGTGCCATATTCATAATGAGCATCCCCAAATACCCCACAAACGATACCCAGAATCAAAATCAAAATAATCTTCATAGGTAAGGTAGGTATTTTCATAGGTAAGCATTATAACACTAGAAATCGTCACATTGGTTAAACTCTACCGCTCATTCGTAAGGCAGATACCCCCGAGAAGTATGAGCAAGAAACTCTAGGGGTTGCTCTTTGTAATCAACATTTGTACGCATTTAACTTGCAGAAATGGAAGTCAAATGCACACTTACATTAGAATTTAAAAAAAATCTGCAGCCGTCGCGATATTGCATATTCTCAAAAAATTACGTAATATAATTATTTTGAAACAGAATAGCAAAATTGGGAGAAAGAAATCCGTTACTTTGCAACATTTTCGGTCTTGTTGCAACGAAATTAATTTTCGGTTTTAGTGAATATTTACATAAAAATATAAGTTGAAACGCGTTACTTCCTTGTGGAATGTGATGTTAGTGTCTATTTTATGTTTGCCTGTTTTATTTTTACACCCATTTACCGCACATTTCGTCATTATTAGCAAAAATGTTTGAGTTGTTCGCGGTGCAATTTGACCTTGAGCACTAACAGCCCGCCCGCTCGTGTAGGCCCTTTGGGAAGCCTCTAACTTGCCTCTCTTAGCGTGTGCGGGCTAGGTTTCTATTCGTTATTATTCTAAGTGGTGAAGGCCATATGAGTAAATTATATAATATACCTTCAATAAAGATATTGAATGGCTAACGTTTGGCCGGACACAGTGAAACTGTATTAATTTTGTTTCATGTCAACTTCTATACAAAGTGTTTTTACAAACAAATGAATTATGAATTAAAGTTTCTTCATTTTCAAATTTTCAGTTGCGAAATATTAGTAAAGGAAATAGAAAAATACTAGTTCAGAAAGTTTTAATTAAGTATGTACATAATAAGTATATGCTACGAATAACATTTACAAGGAAAATTACTTTAAAAAACTTGTCAATTTGACACGAACAGGCGGACAGCACGTCATTTCCTTAGAAATACAGACTCTCCTCTGCATAATATTCCCTGGGCTTAATTTACTAATTGCTAGTTGTGTGCTTTCTGTTAGTCAGTGTCATTTGCTATCGCAAATATCACTGAGAATTCCCTCTGAACCTTTGAGTAACAATTTACTTTGCTCGAAAAATGTGAATGTATATTTAGCATAAACTTGAAGTATAAAAAACTAAACATTTGCAATTTAACTATATTTTACTAAATTTATTTTGTGATACAAAATTCTGCAGTATTTTATCATTTAGAAATTATTTTATAATAAATTGTGGCTGCATGCGTCTGTGCCTTTTATAACATTTTAGTTAGGGCTGTATTATTTATAAAAGAATAGTTGGTAATCTGTTAAAAAAAAAATAGAAAAAACCCGCTATTTGCAAAATCCGTAAATATTGTGAAGTGATGTTTATTCATACACGAAATGTATCATCGTTCGTATCGTTATATCTATTTATTCCCTTGCAAATGTAATGAAAAACATTGTATTTACGACGGGTGGTAAAAATGACAAATGACATTAAATTCTAATAGGCTCTCGTTAGTACTTTCTAATTTATCGCAATTATTAATAGTACTATTAACATTCTATGTAATACTTTTGATCTGGATCTTTTCAATACGAGGGTGATTTCGGCAACGACAACACTGAGTAGGCACTTTTTTGACTCATATTGAGGCTTACAACTTTATATGATAAGTTATGTTTTCATGTAACAAGTTAGTTAAAATGTGTCCATGTTCCTTATTATATTTCTATTTGTGAGAATCTGTAAATGGCCCTCAGTTGTTATTTTAATATTAATTTAGTTTTAAGGTGTTGGTCTTCCTTTTAGATGTATAAAAAAATAAATAACGTTAAATTAGCGAGTTCGTTGGCTACATGAGAAAAGGTCTTCTTACAGACTGCCACGTTGTGGCATAGTACAGGTCAATGCCGTATTGACACATGTGAACAATACGAGCAGTTCACATTATCTTAAAAGGTATTTATCTACACTTAGCCATTCTCTACTTGTAGACGTCGCTTGTTTTAGAAAACAGCTCGAATAGAAGCCAATTTAATTTGGGATGTATTTTGTGTAGTGGCCCCTCCGCGGAGCCATTACTTGATTACTTACTCTAATAGATAAATCAATTGTATTTTGTTCTTGTATCTAAGAGGCCATGCAATCCACAAATATTTATTTCAACTTGGTAACTTCTCAGGTAAATTCGTTCATTCGTTCATCCATTCATTCAATATTACGATATATTGTCTTTTTAAGAGTATCATACTAAGTGAATTTAAACAATGATGTCAAATATATTTGAAAGAGGAATGATTAAACTTTATCATTATTCATTAACGGGAAAACACTCACAATAATTTTCGGTAAAGGTAACTTTAAACTTAGAGCAAATTTAGAGGGTATCGCTGGTAACGAACAGCAGGAAAATGTTCCCGCAGGTTCAATTTTGCTTTGTTTTCACGTTACTCTGTGTGTTCGGAGTCTTTTTATTCTATGGTGGTGAAATGGGCTTTAATTCAGTATTTGAATAATATCGACACTTGAAATAATCGTTTCAGTAACAAAGTAGGTATCTACACTAAAAGAGGTAAGTAAGGTTGTAAAAAATGTAGAGGTCAATTTTAGAAACCAGGCAAGTACGAGGATGGATTTTTGTCTTTCTAAAGAACGAAAATTAAAAAAAAATAGCGAAAATGAGTTAAATTTCTCGATCCCGCCAGAGTAAAGCTAAGTGAAAATAAATAGCTACCGCTGTCCGCACAACGACGGCGTGGCGGCGTCACCCTCAAAAGGGTTGGCACGAAGCCGCAGACGCTCTTATGTTGCGGAAGCGGCACTAAGTGACATGTCAGCACCTCCCGGCAGGCGAGCACTCGCCAGAGATAGTGCACGATCCGACTCGACGTCTGTATCGATTTTATTATTACCCCTAAACATCGAGCCGTGAGCTTGCATGCTCAGTGTGCCTCAGGGAGACACACACGCACTTGTGTTTGAGATTGATAATACAAAGAGGGCACTTTGTCGTCCTGGCTTGAAGGTTATTGAAGTACTTAGGTACAAATGGCGGACGCCCAACTCAGTAGGATATTATATCAGAGCTAAAAAGAAATGACATCAATGAGCTCATTAATAATATAGTAAAAATTTATTAGCGAAGTCTAATAACAAAATAGGTAACTAAAACTAAACAAGGTACAAAAAGATAAGGCTGTAGATTAATTCTAAACTGAGATACAACAAGCGATATTCGAAATTTCTCATATTCGAATCGGACTTGGTGCACAAGCGACTTCCGAAGTGTCGGTTATCCTCCGTGACAGCTTGACATACAATTTTAAATAAGTACTGGATTTTATTTTTTTAAACATAGTAAAGTAAAAGTAATAATATCAAATACACTTAATATTTATTTTTATGATACCAAGCGACAGGACGAACAAGACTGGCGCCTGTTGTTAAGCGACAAGCCCATCCATAGCAGTTGCAGTACAACTCAGAGCTTTGAATTGCAAAGTTCTGAGGGACACTGCTACTGCGCCTGTCACCCTTAGACATAAGTTGACAAGTCCCATGTGCCTGTGATTTCACCAGAACCCTTACCCTTCAAAACCGAAACACAGTAATAGATAAGGTGGCAGTACTTCCCTGGACGAACTATTTCACAAGGAGCTCTACTGCTACTAAAATAAGTGTTTGTCAGTGATACGTGCGTGCGTGCGTGTATGCGTGCGTGCGTGCGTGCGTAAGTGCGTAAGTGCGTGTGTGCGTGCGTGCGTGCGTGCGTGCGTGTATGCGTGCGTGCGTGCGTTCGTAAGTGCGTGTGTGCGTGCGTGCGTGCGTGCGTGCGTGCGTGCGTGCGTGTATGCGTGCGTGCGTGCGTGCGTAAGTGCGTGTGTGCGTGCGTGCGTGCGTGCGTGCATGCGCATTGAATTTTTATTATTCACCTCTACGTAATATGGTTTGTGTTTAATCGTAATTTAAGGTAAGTAGCCAATTGTGGAGTTTGATTTTGCTGTTATATTTGTTTAGGGAAACTATCATAAGGTTTTTGTCTATTTTATTTATTTCGTTGCAGAATATTATGCCATACTAAAACATTTGCATTTTTCTAACTTTCGGGATATTGGCACCTAAAGTTTTATTGTCGCCTAAAAAATGTCAAGTGCCCTGAATTTGCTTAACAATAAAATTAAAACAAAATTAGATATTGAAAAACCGATTAGGGGGGGTTGTAGATAATAATAATAATAATTACGTTAATTATGATAAGGAGGACAGTATTATTTTCTGGTTTTTCTATATCAATAATTACGAACGCACACATATCGCATGTTCAAAACAATACCGTCACTAATCGAAAGTCCCACTTTTCCAAATTTAAACTTATTTTAACAGAGCTTATAAGTTGACGTATTGGTTTTGTGACGGTAAGCGTATTAATTTCAAAATGCGATATATGACAGTAGATTACAAACTATGTAAATGTGTGTAAAAATTAAATTAAATTCTTTTCAATAGTTTAATAGCTTACGAAAGATATTTTAGCCATTTTTAACTACATTGACAGTGTTTTAGAGAGTCCCTCGTTTTTTTATCTTTTATTTAACTAGACCTTTTATCGCTTAGCTATAATGCCAGCCCCATCATTACAGGACTACCTTCAGTTCTACTTACCCATCCATTTCTAAGTAACTTAAGTATTAACTATGATTTTGTTGGCCAAGATACAATACGGCTCAGTTTATATTGCAGCGGAACGGAATGGAAGCGAATTTTTGTAACGTTATTGTCATTATACTATGTATAATGAATTTTATGGTTTATTGTGTAACGTACAAACTAGATACGAGACAAAATCTTCCGCGGAATGCGCGAGCATTCTCGAACATACGCGAGCATTCTCAAAAATTCGCCATTCCGTTCCGCTGCAATATAAATTGAGCCTTAGTTTCAGACCTAACCAGTCAGACCAGTATAATTGCACATACCAACATCTGTTAGTCTGATTCCAGCCTCTAGTCCTATTCGTTTTCGTTCTGCTCTGGGGGTTGACTTTCGTTCTCCGTCTCGCAATTATTATCAAATAAGTAATCAAAAGACAATGTGAAGTATGAAGCTTCATTCGCATCATGCATCTTTTAATTTGGTCGGGTATTACTTCTTCGGTTGTAATTGTTTCGGAACGATGTCAGATAGAGAACGGGAGTAGAATCCCTGAACCTTATACATTCCACTAAAGTCCCCTCGTTTTCGTTTATTTTTATGAATAAAATAAGTACGTATTGGACCTCCATTTGAAACGCACGTCCTTTTCGCTCTTATTACAAAGACATAAAGCCTATTCTAAATGGCTCAATGCGATTTTGTGTCGAAAAATGTCGTGACCCCTTTACCTTACGTACACAGGCCATGTAAAAATACATATACAGTGAATGTTTTTTGTAATTCTTTACACCGCTATAAAGAAACGCTCTTAACAAAATTGTTGCAATTTTTAATTAAAATAAGTGTCAAGTGCAGCCTGGGCTTTGCAGGCACTCCAATTACGTCAGTATAACTGCATGTATAATATATTCTACCGGATTACTGATGTCGACTAGAAGGGCGTGGGTGAGCGTTGGATATCCGGTAGGACCAATGGTTTTTTTAATTGGTTCTGGTCCAGGGGGCCTGTATACGTCTATACATGTCTGTATACAGAATTATCTTGTTTAAGACCTGGTTGTTTGGCGTATTATTATGAGTTATCTTCGTTTGCAAAAGAATTACAGTCCGTATTACTCATGTTATACTTTGATTTGAACAACTAAATAGCGTTGTTAATTATCGCATAATAAGATAATTATAACTATTTTTATAAAAAAAACCGATCTCAAATATTTTATCGAGAAGTGGGTGAAATAACCGATTCAATTATAATTTGTCACTCTTAGAGGTGGAATATTTTATTCGGATTAGAATGGGGCCACAACTTTTGCAACAAAAAAGAATCATCGAAATCGGTTCACAGATATCGGAGTAACCGCGTATGTATGTTACACACAAAAATAAATAGAGTCGTATTGAGAACCTACTCCTATTTTAAAGTTGGTTAAAAATGATAAAAATTGTAAATGCACGCTGCAGACATCACGATGTCGCACAACGTCTTTTATTTTCTATTTATTTTGGTACAAACAGTCATTACTATATTAATATAATATACCAATGACCTACTAATATAGTGAAAAAAATAAAACTATTATATAGGCAATGATTACCGAAGGTTATGCTTAAATATTAATAACATAGGCTTAAAGATATAACAAAAAATACACATTTTTGTACCACAAACGATGACAGTAAGTAGTAAGTATATAAAAGTAAATAAAAAAAAACTAATCAACTGGGATATGAACCCGGGTTTCGTAGGCACCACCCCGAACGGGTTCCCGCCTTGTCGTGGCGGGGGGGCTCTAGTAGCCGTGGTCGATTTCATCCCACTGAGCTAAGAGGTGAGGTGGAGAGTGAAGCTAAGAGGAACTCACGGGCCGGCCGATGGAGTTAGACTGGCCCGAGGAGGAGGGCGTACTGCGCGGGCTCGTCTTGATCTAGGCCGAGCGGGTCCGCGTGGGCGCATGCGGGGAGGAGGGTCGCGGGAGAAGAGGTGTGTCGTTGCCGCTCGTCCTATCCTCCGCGGCCGAATTTGGGCGATTGGCCCTTGCGATGGGCGCTCCAAAGGACATTCTACGGAGAGTCCACGTGAATGCGCGGGGGCTGGGGGAGCATCCTCTGAATTTCACAGTTGAGGGGATGTTGTCCTGGCCCCATGGTCCCTGGGTAGCGGATTCGGGGGAGTTCGCTGCCCAGCATGGAGGGGCCCGAGATGGAAGGCTCGTCTGGTGTTCAGCGAGCCTAACATTTGGAGTCGGGGGACAGTTGTGTCCCCCTTCTCGGGGAGGGACTGTGCTGGGCGCGGCCAGCCGCAGGTGGGGCGCGGACGAGCGGTAGTGTACCCGTGCCTCTACTTGCAGCGGAGAGGAGGAACACCCCTCGGGTTTGGTGCGGTCGGGTTGCTCCCCTTCAGGGTTCAACACAAGCCCACATAACCCCGGCTTTGCCCCCGCAGGGCCGGGGTATCTGTAAGCAGATTCCCTCGGGTAATAAAAAAAAAAAAGGTTTCGTAGGCAGACTCAGCCCACTAGGCCGCTAAGCCATCATTATCTACTACGAAATAGTTTGTTGTGGATGCTTACTTTAAATCTGTACAATGACATATAAGCGACTTGTACCTAACTACACAATATGTATGTAAAATATTCTGAGTATTAAAAGTATTTGTACCAGGATAAAGTTTTTACGTTTTTGTTAAGTGTTTTGTTTGTTTCTTTTCTTTAGGAAACAAATTAAAATTGTAGTTGCATAGCCGATTGCAACAGTTTTTCAATTTCAAAACTACCGCACCGCTTACATTTGTACAAACAAATAAGTATTTGAGCAGGAAAATATGAAACTATTTTTTCAAATACAAACGACGATAGAAGCGAGCAGTATTTCACCATTAGACTACATTTTAATTTACGGATTCCGTATTTTTTTTTTAACAGAAACGCAAGGAATGCGACTCTTGCCCTGAATACATAAAGGGGCGGCATCGGCATCAGGTGCGTTGGTAATACCGCTGGTAACGTATGGATTCAATACTTTCAATATGTGTAACGAAAAACCGCCACGAAAACGTCGTTCGTTTGCATCCTTTATTATACGGTTTCAGTAGCGTTTTGCTTTTATGTGAGTAGTTACATAAATAATATACACTTTTATTATTGAGACTTTTTGTGATATAACTCCACTACTAGTTTGTTATGATTATTAACACAAAGGTCGATCAAAAAGAAAAATTTCCTCGACGAAGAAATTTTTCAGCGCAATAATTGCTCCAAACGGAGTTGTCTTGTAGGTTGATTGTACGCGAGGTTTGGACATTGTTTTACTATTCACAAGTTTAATTTTTTGTAATGAAAAAAAAAAGATACAAATCAGAACAGTTTTACATTAACTAATAATAAAAAAATATATAATTGTCAAGGAGCTGATCTACCGAAACAAAGTACCTAGTAGATCTCTCACAGGATCGTGTTAAACCAAAACACTGCAATATCAAAAACAGCACTATAAGAATAAGTTACGAAAATGATTTCGGCTTTTTGTATTTTTTGTGGTTAATAATATAAAAAATACATTTAACTAAGTTAAATATCCAGCCATTATAATTTAACTTTGCAAAATAACCCTGTTCAAAAACGAATAAATTTCTTTTCCCTTGATAACAGTCGAAAAATTCTGTTTGTAAAGAAAATACAAAACACTGTGCTGTTACAGTGTTTTGGTTTGTCGCGATAAAGGTGTCGGCTACAGCGGTAAAAGCCGACTAAACTTTTAGTGCTCATTGGTTACAAAAAACCTACAGGTCTTGCATCTAATCACAATAAAAGAAACACTTTCAGCGAATAAATATCTTGCATTCTCGAACCTGCATCTGTGTCAGAAAAAAATTAATATCATGGTATAAAAACATCATAATATTCATTGTCTATATTCGGTAGCTGTAATCGTACTTGGTTGAATGAAGAAAATACTTTCAGAGATTTCTTACAGGTGACGCTACAAAAAGTCAAAAAGTCGTTAGAACCAAAAACAAAGATCAAATTCGTATGGTCTGTTGACTTAGTAGTAGAGCTCCTTGTGAAAGGGTTCGTCCAGGGAAGTACTGCTATCTTACCTTTTTCTGCCGCCCAGCAGTAATGTCAGCATTATTGTGTTTTGGTTTTGAAGGGTAAGAGTGAAATTACTGACACATGGGACTGGTCAACGTATGTCTCAGGGTGAGCGACGCAGAGGCAGTGCACTACAAATCTTTGCGATTTAAAACTCTGAGCGGCACTGCAACTGTTATGCATGGTCCCGGCAATTGATATTATATAAAAATAAGAAAAAATGAAAAAAAGAGTCGATCTGGAGATTAGTTGGTAGAGTGGCGGCCCTGGTTCGGCACAGGCGCAGGTTCGAGTCCTATAATTTTTTTTAATGACACTTTACAGTTGGCCGCTGATGACCTTGACTGCACCACCGGATAAAAGGGCTAGCTGAAGGTTCTTAACCTACGACGGATGATACGTGAGGGATTGGACTGATTAAATTTCTATTAGGTCGAAGGAACTTTACGTTCGACCTTTGTATTAATAAATATAATAAACGAGTGGAGTAAATATCATCACTACATTCACTAAAAATCAATGAAACAAAGTACTTACCACCTATCCAGGAAAACAAAGTGACAATATATGCCGGAAGTTACTAAGACCTGGCTCAAAGGACCAATACAATAATACTTATTGGCAACTACGGTAATCAGTAAGAGTGCCACATTAAGAGACACTCAAAGGCCCATGTGCGACGCACGCTATTTATCGGGTCGCTGTCACCTTCAATGTAAACGTCACGTCCCGATCGAACTTTATGTAATGATGTTTTCAGTGTATTAACTCAAATACTTTGGTACTTTTAGTAACTGATTAAATACGCAGTATCAAGTAACACTATCTAACTTTGAAATCCAGAGGTGTAACAGTGTCATTATAATGCAAACCCATATAGGTAAAGACACAATTTAATCTTTACATTTTAAAAAAGTCTGTTAATGTTAGTTATATCCTGATTTGTTTATCTTTTTTCGAAATAAACATTACTACTGTTGGAGCGGTTACACACGGCGGCTTTTAGCAGCGATGCAAGTGCGGTGCAGTGGCGGTACAGTCGTTAATGGTTTATCTTTACACACGCGCGCGACATTAAGCAGCGATGCAAGCGCGCGACTGCATCGATACAAACGCTCGATTGCATTGATGCAATCGCCTATAAATCCCAAGAGTGTGCTAAAAGTCGTCGTGTGTATCCACTCTTAGTTTGCATAAAAATGAATACTATAAATGTATACTATTTTAATACATTATAATACTATATATCATTTTTAAAGCTGTATGACTCGTAACTAAATTATTTTTATGTTATTCATATATATTTAGTAGCAGTAGAGTTCTTTGTGAAAGAGTTCGTCCAGGAAAGTACTGCCACCTTACCTATTTCTACCGCAAAGCAGTATTGTGAGCATTGCTGCGTTCCGGTTTCGAAGGGTAAGGGTGCTGGTGAAATTACAGGCACATGGGACTTGTCAACTTATGTCTCAGGGTAACGGGCGCTGTGGCAGTGCCCCTCAGATCTTTGCGATTTGAAGCTCTGAGTGGCACTACAACTGTTATGGATAGGCGTGTCGCTCACCATCAGGCGCACGACTTGTTCGTCCCGTCACTTGATATCATAAAATAAAATAGTATGAAGCTAGAACACAAAAAAAAACATCGAAAGAAAAAATGCACTTAGCTCGACATGCGCTCAATGGTACAATGTTGAGTTGATTCTTTGTCTAACTCCGTGATGTTTAACCTAATTTGGTTCTTGTATTGTTGTTGTTACAGTGTTGTTTTATTCTTTTTCACCTCAGCAGCTCGAACAAGGCTATTTTGCTGTGTGAAATCAGTGAGCAAAATCTTATTTTGCTCACTCCGTGAGAAAAAGTAGCTTTTTGCTTTTTAAGTGGAGACTTGTCATTTAATGCGAAGGGGTCTAATACAAATTCGACATATTTCAAAATCAGTCGCTCCGTCCCTTTCACTTCATTACAAGAAAAAGGAAAAAGAAAATTATGGTTTATTCGTACTTCGATATTTAAGCTACATAGTAGACCCCCACAAAATGGCTGAACGAGTGCACGTTCGGAAACTCGTCAATTCATCTAAAAGATAAATTATGTGAGAAATACAAATACGATTTTATACTATGATAATTTAGTTTTTACAATTTTCATTAAAAATAAAGCAAGTGTTGCAATAAAAATATGCTAAATTTATAACGTCAATTAAAGATAACAATATTTACAATGTGTGATTTCAATGAATACAAGCGAGAACGTTCCGGAACGCGGAAATAAAAGCGCGCTTTCTTTTTTTTTTAATTCAAAATTTCTTATTTGCTTGCGATAGGTACTTCTTTGATAGTTAATTGGATACCTACCTACGTAATAAAATAGAAAATATGAGCGATTCCAGTGAAGACGACAATTTTTTAACTCCTCCAGAGTTAGTTGAAACTGTTAAAAATGCTGAACTAAGTTTCTTGCCTAGTAAATCTCGTGAAAAGTACCTGAAAGTCTACGAACATTTTGACAAATGGAGGCACGAAAAGGGCGCAGGAAACACTATGTCGGAAACTGTGCTTCTGTCTTATTTCATTGAAATGTCGCATACAAAACAGCCGTCAACGATGTGGAGTATATATTCGATGTTGAAAGCTACATTACAAACTAAAAATAACGTCCATATAAACACTTACGCAAAGCTGATTGCGTTTTTGAAAAGATCGGCCGTCGGCCACAAATCAAAAAAATCGAAAGTTTTCACGGCTGCTAATATTGAAAAATTTCTTAATGAAGCTCCAGATTGCACTTTCCTAGCCGCAAAAGTAAGTATTGAATATTATTACTGTTGTCGTAGCGTTATATTTTAATTGTTAATACAATTTGGACTTTGGTAGTTATGTTATCAATTTCTATCAACATAATTATACTTACCTACTTAAATGTGTTGTTTTGGCGACTTGTATTGGAACTTTATGGTTAAAAATAACGCTACATATTATGAGAAATCCACGTTTAAGACTGCTCTAAAAGACACAATACTTATTGACGTTTTATTTATGTTTCAGGTCATCCTTATCATTGGAATAAACGGAGCATGCCGCTCCAACGAGTTATTGAATCTAACTCCTAATGCCATTGAACAACATTCCAGCGACCTTCTTTTGATTAACCTGCCAAATACGAAAACAAATATAGACAGGTCGTTCGTCGTCCGTGAGGAATACGCACACGTTGTCCAGAAATATAAAGCATTGCGCCCTCCCAATACGATCACAGACCGCTTTTTCATACAATATCGTAATGGAAAATGTACGCGGCAACCGATGGGTATTAATAAAATAGGAGCGACTGCACGAGAAATCGCAAGATTTTTAGATTTGAAAGAGCCGCAGCTATACACTGGCCACTGCTTCAGGCGAACATCAGCCACTCTTTTGGCAGATGGAGGAGCTGACCTCACAACGTTGAAGCGCCATGGCGGTTGGAGATCAAATACAGTGGCTGAAGGATATATCGAAGATTCAATAGAAAATAAATCAAAAATCTGTAAGCGTATTATAGATTCGATAAACCTAAAACAGACTTCGCATTCTTGGGCACAACCTAGCACCTCCAGTGATGCGAATCATACCCAAACCCGCCCAGAATCACCAACTTTTACGGTGCGGGAAGGGTCACAATCCAGCTCAACTCATAATGAAACCTCGACCACTACTCAAGTAGCAAACACTACGACGATTACTGTTCCTAATAAAACAGTAACTTTTAATCTACAGAATTGTACAAACTTCACGTTCCACTTTTAATTTTTTGTAAATTCTGTATTTTTGTAAATATACAATGATGCATTTGCTTTCATGACGTGTTTTTATTACTTGTCCCTTTAGTATATATATATATATGTTCTCGCTGCTGAGGTGAAAAGTTGTATGTATCACGCGAGAGCAAAGTTATTTTGCAGCTCGTATTTTTGAGTCCCTCGCTTCGCTCAAGATTCTAATTCTGAATCACTCGCTACGCTCGTGATTCAACTATAGAATCTTTCGCTTGCTCAGGACTCAAAAACAGCACTCGCACCAAAAAACGACTTTGCTCTCTTGTTGAACAAATAACTATTAACTAATGCGTCTTTTATACTCAATGTTTTATTGCGACACATCTAATGTGTATATATACTCGTATAAATATAATTTTTCCCTCCCCGAATCGTACGATTAATGGTTACGGGGAACTCCTTCCATCTTAAATGCCATGCTGGTATTATACGAGACGCTTATGAATGAAAATTTTATTAACGTTGCCATTTATTACCCTATTCCAGTGTGCCGCCGTTATGAAATCATCGACGTACAGTGCTCACCCCACCGTTACCGTTTGCTTTGAATATCAACCTAATTGCAGGTTGATATAGCAGCAAAGTATTGATTGAGAGTAATGTATTTATAAAATACTCGTACTAAATATCGTACGAGTATGTTTGTTCCCTTTCTGTGCTATCGTACAAAGGACTAAAGTAGCAATTGAGCTCCTTGTGAAAGAGTACTTCGAGGGGCCCTACCACAACCTCTTAAAACAATATTACTTTAACCTTACATTGACTTTTCGTCGCGCTTAAAGTAAGCTTATTATAATGTAAAACTGTGATGTTTTATTGGCAGCTTTGGCTTCGGCTTTTTTGACTATTCATTCACTCAGTTCGTAGGTACTATGACGCCATTTTAACATTAAAGTAATATTGTTCATAAGTCAAATTTAGCAATCCTAAATTACTCGGACGAAGTGGAAACAATATTATTTTTTATTTTATTGTCTAAATATTGACTGGTAATGTATAAAAATTAAGTTGAACTTATTAATCTACGTAAATCTCTTCAATATTTTGTTTATTTTTTATTTAATAGTAGTTACGGAATCATTTCTCATTAAATAAAAATGCGCGATGTTTATTTCGTAAAATTATGACAGCGACATCTATATGCTTCTTCTTCACTAACAGTTGACACTAGACTATAACTCCGAATTCACAAAGTGACAATTAAAATTCAGCTTGTTTTATTTCTTTTTCTTGATGACAATGTGGAAAAATAATTGAAAACAACGTAATTTTAATAGATTTCATTATTATATACTTTTCTTTTTTTAACAGTTCAAATTCTCCGAATGTAAATAACAATAAGCACTCAAACATTATACTACGACAAGTCGATTCAGAACATCAAAAAAGAAAGAGATGGCATTATATAGTTCATATAGCGTTATTTCTTTCCTATTTTTCGTAAGGAATAAACAATATTGGGAATTCGTTCATTCGTTCTTTCAATCACTTTAGCAATAATACATAACTTGGTTGACAGGTTTGTCATGGTAGGAATATGAGTAATATTATAATAAGCTTACTTTAAGCTTACATTGAAATAGGATTGTTTTTGGAAAGGCTATGGTAGGCTCCCCGGTTTCTGCCGCCAAGCGGTAATGTGAGCTTTACTGCGTTCCAGTTTTGCTGGTGAAATTACAGGCACATGGGACTAGTCTCAGGGTGACGGATGCTGTGGCAGTGCCCCTCAGATCGTTGCGATTTAAAGCTCTGACTGGCACTACAACTGCTATCGATAGGCGTGTCGCTTACCACCAAGGTATCATAAAACAAAATTGTTAGAATTTTGCCAATTGCTTATTACAGTCTCTGTAAGTAGCAACTCTTACCACTTGAAATGCGTCGTGATATTGGTTACGTTAATGTTTTTTGTTCACAATAAAAATAACATCACGTTCAATTGACGTCCACAATAGCTATTACAAATATCACTGAAAGTTCCGTGTAAGTCTTTGAGAGACAATTCACTTTTGGTTCTACTCCCGGTAGGTACTAATTACAGGCAAAACGAGTTTATGTGTTGTGCACGTAATATTTTTAACATTCTATGTAATATTTTTGATCTGAATCTTTTCAATATAACTATAATTTCGGCAAGGAGGACACTCAGTGGGCACTTCTTTGACTCATAGTGAGGCTTACGATTGCGGTGGTATTTTTATGTAATAAGTTAGATAAATTGAGTAAGTTTCTTCTTATATTTCTAGTTGTGAAATCAAACTTAAACTTAAATATCTTTAGTTCATAGGTAAGTAAACTACACTTTTTTTTTTTTTTTTTTTATATACCTGACAGGCAAATGACTCCACTCCACCTGATGTTAAGTGGAAAGTGGTATCCAAACGCGAAGGAACCTAGTGCAGCGATGGAATCCTCACTGCACTAGCCGCCTCCACCCTGCCTGCCTACAATATGCCTCTTCACGCCTCGTTTGAAGGACCCCATATCATAAGAGGGAGGGAAGTATATTAAGTATATAATAACTTCAATTCGTCATATTGATTAAACTCTACTGCAAGGGCTAAACGGGTCACTACTACGGATTTTTGTCATCCAAGTACGCAGAAGCTGTGTAATAAATAAACCTTTTGAATTTTTTTTGCCTACAGTTTTAAACCTCGTGAATGGCAAATTTTGAATATTCACCGGAATCTTATTATAGAAACGTATACATTGTCCCCTAAAAGAATTTGTGATTTTGTGAAGACGACTATCAAGAACAGATTGTTTATTTTTATTCCTCGTATTAATGTTATGTCTGTCACTATTTTCTTATAAAAAAATTCTATTCTTTTTAACGTAAATTACATTTTCATTATATGTACTGTGACGCTAGTGCAAGAATCTCTCTTTAAACTTATCTCTCAAAAACACCCGGGGGCCCAAATTGTAAATAGCCCCAACCGCAAGTTTCTGCAGGACAAAGATTCTATTAATTTCGTCGGCATTACCCCAATTGTAAGGATCTGGAATTGGCTCTCAGTTGTTATTATTATTATTATTATTTAAATTAGTTTTAAGCTGTTGATCTTCCTTTGAGATAAATAAATAAATGTTATAAATGGGACCTATATTATACATATGCAATGCAAGTGAAATATAGTAAACCAACGTTTAACGTTATGGCTGAATTTATTTGAAAATAACAAAACGAAAAAAAAAGAAAAATGTGAAAATTTATAATAGGAACGTTTCCATTTAAATAAATTAGGCAAAAGAATTAGGCATAAAGTAGCAATCTATTTCTTTTTAATACCAAGTTAATGGACGAACATATCGAGCGTTTTAAAGCTCTGAGTGGCAGTGACTGCTATGGACAGGCGTGTCGCATGACTTGTTTCTATCGTCATTTGGTGTCACAAAAAAAACTAATTCAAAAGTTTTACTATTGAGTACTCAAAAAATACCTTCAGAACGATTTTTAGAGTAAATTAGAGGGAACTACATATATAACTACGTATATATTCAAAATTGCCATGCAACTGCCGTAGTATATTGTATTGCGAATGGATATTCCATAATTCCGTAAGCAGTTAAACTCGAGGCAATCACGTTGTTGCCATACTATTCCACGTAATAATGTCAGTGTTGCAAGCTCACTATGGATTATGTTGCCTTTCAGAATGACAGCTGTCATTCCAACAGATGACGTATTGAGTGGCTTGTTGTATCGCGTGAGGCTACGGGTATCTAAGCCGTTGAATGGCCTTTCATGTGAAATAATTTTGTAATAGTAATCTTTGAATAATTTTAGTGGCTGAATAGCTACTTGTGATAGAGTTCGTCCAGCGAAGTACTGCCGTCATATTTATGCCACCAATCAGTAATGTGAACATTAATTGCGTTCCAGTTTTAAGATAAGTTTGCTGGTAACGATATTTATGTACTAGCGTACTAGATGTGGCGTTCCATACACACACCGTGTTTCACTCCTGTGCGGTTCCGACACAACACTTCAATATCATAAGCAATAAGCAAGAAGCAACACATTGTTCGGTTTAAACAATAACAGAGTATGTATAATATGAATGAAACTCTTATTATGGTTACCACATATAAATTTAAAAAATATAAAAAAATTGACTGCGTGGTCTAAAGATTGTCTTTCCGCAAGGATAAGTACATAACAATTTCAACAAATCGACTGTATTTTGTTTTCCTTACTTAATTTGTTTTTTTTCTTTTAGTAATATGCCCCTAGGTCAATGCAAAATGAAATGTATTGTGCAAGTAATAGCGACTTTGCCATTGGTTTTACGTTAATCCTCAAACTATGGATGAATATCATTCGTAAACACTCAATATTAGTATATGCCTGCCTAGTTCATTCCCAATAGGTATAGATTGTCATGTCTGTCCACTGTACTATGGTACTGATACTTTATAAAATTTAATACTGAAACAATACACTATCACTAATGATAGTGCTTTCTATACAGTCCCTGATGTTGAATAGTTACGAAAAATCTGTATAGATTTATGCACATTATTTTGTTTTTTTAATTGTAAATTTAAAAATGAATTAATAAATACATTAAATAAATGTGTTTAATTAGTTAATTAACTTAACACGTGTATCACGTTTGCATCTTTGCTTAAAATCGCCGTGTGTAACCGCTCTTATAGTTTCTGTGAATGTTCTTGTCTATAGATTGAAGTCGTTGGTTGCTGGTGTCACTATAGGCACATGGAACTTGTCAACTTTGGTAACCTACCACAAACTCGATTATTGTTTTTCATTACACCTGAAACCGAATTATAACAAAACCGTTGTTCTTTCAGGATATGTTGGATGTTTATCGCAAAGACATGATTAGGTTCGGTTAGGTTTGTTTAAGTTAGGTTTAAAAAAAAATTCCTTTCAAAATTACTTTCAAGGTTAATGTAGGTGAATATTCGAGCAAAAGTTATTTCTGGAAAATGTCATTTCGGACTATTCATAGGTAACCTTCAACCGTATGTTTTAATGATGACGGATGACGGTTACAGTGGCAGCGGCCTTATCCTTGTGATTTAAAGTTCTGAGGGACACTGCTATCGTTATGTGTGTGTTGCTTACTACCAGGCGCACGACTTGTGCGTCCCATTACTTCATATCCTAAAAAAATTATGTCCGTATGGATATGTTATCATGATTATGATAACAAATGTCTAAGCACCATAAAATTAGAATCGACTAAGTTCATACATACAAAACTCCAATGCGTCATGAATTACATGATTCATAGCTTTTTAACGGGTATGGGGTTCAAATGATTCATTTTATTTTATTTTATTTGAGATAACAACAACCATACTAAATACAATTCTAACCTTAACATACGCTTAACACTTTTAGTATAGGCCAATTACAGTTATCCACCAAATTGATAACTGATAATGGACGTATAACATTAAGAATAAAAACAAAAACAAAGATCAATGAAGTTAAATAATCCTGTCTCTGATAGTAGAAAAACAATACGAGAAAGTGAGAGAGACAAGACATTAAATAAGAAAAATAGTACATATATATATAACTAATACGCACAAATATGTTATTAATAAAATAATACTCACATATAATATATTAAACATATATTATACTTGTTTATAATTTATTTAATTATATATTTAATATATATAAAACAGTAAACCATACCAATTTATCTGCTCTTGAATTAGAAAAATCCTTGTACTATAATGCCCAGAACAACTAGACCCTACCTGAAATCGGATTGATCCTACCTGAAATCGGACCCGGAATTTCATTCAGGGTCCACAGTGCAAACCTTGTCCGACGTCGTCATTTAATTCTTCTTCTTTAGGTGCTTCTCCATTATTGAAGGTCGGCAATCAGTTTTCTATATCTTTCTTTGTCCAGAGCTAGCCTGAACAGTTGTTCCACGGTCTGGATGACGGTCTACTCACTCCCTGATGTTACTAAGCCATGATATTTTCCTTCTTCCAACCTTTCCTTCTTCCGCTTCCCAGCCGCCAATTTGTGATGCATTTTATTTTCAAATAAGCTTTTTCGGGAATATTAATAAAGTAGTTTGGAATAAAATAAGCAAGCACTATTTAGTAATTGCAACGGTTTTATAAAAGATTGCATATCAATATTGCTTTCGTGACCAAACGGTTACCATGCTGGTCTGCAACTCAAAGGTCTGGAGTACGATTTCAGGGCCGGGAGAAATATTCGCGTGGCCGACAATTTATTTCTTTGGTGAGTTTGGGTGTAATTTGTGGGTGTCTATGTGTGTGTCCATGGCACTCGCGATACAGGGTTTCTCTGGTGCGGGGCTATGAATGTGTACGTTGTTATTATTATTATTACATTGCTAATTATAAAAGCAAATAAATATATTTCAATGGTCAACCACATATATTACAGTAGGTGCTGCGCTACAGTTCTCGATAGCCTTGCCCACCAAAAATCGTTCTCGATATCATGAAAGATGATGATCTTTAGAGCATCAGTTGTTTACGGACCATTTGAGTAAATCCTAACCCCGCGAGATCGGTCGGATCACGCAATCTGGATGGCAATTCGACGTCACTGATTATTCCGCGTAGCGCCAGTGCGTAACCATAGTATAAAAAGACAAGTCAACAATCCCGCTTGTTCGGCGCTTCGATGCCTACATTTTGTTCGGAGCGTAGGGTTGTTACATTATTATTTTTATTGTACCTACAAGTAATCACAGTATACTTTTTTTTATGATACTAGCGGCCGCTTCCTATATTTCATCTCAATCCATAATTTGCTATCTGAGCTTGAATAATTAATCTAAATCCTATTTTTACTGTTTCAATAACCGATCGATGGATCGTTATTCTTATCTTTTGTGAAACAAACCCATCTGTGGGAGGGTGTATGGCATTTTTAGATTGACATTTGTATGGTAGTGACAGTTATGCGCTTTCAATATCCGATCCATAGGTTAGACAAATCGGATTTTTAACGTGTTCGATCTATAGTAGCGTTCCTCCAATTTTGACCGATTGTACTGTGTAATCGTGTGAAGATGGAAGTTATTTTTAAGTGATAGCTAGATTGTGCTAGCTAGATAGATTGTGTCCTCAAGAACATTTAGGCGTATAAAGTTCATGGCAAGTTTAATTGACGCTGAATTTACATTCAAATTTTAGGCTAAACAAAACTTCAGTTGAATTTGTTTTAAATGAAATAATGACATTTATCAAAGTCAAATCAAAACAATATTTTTATAATTTAGATTATTTATCATGTCACGAATACGAACAAACATCAACAAAACATAAATTTACACAGTATTTATGTGGTTCGTGATTGACACTAACATTTCGCCGCCGCCGCGCGCCGTCCCTTTATTTTTTTCATCCTATATGGCCATCTCGCGCGTTTGACAATAAACGTTCCGTTCTGGACAATAGACGTTTCGTTCTGTTCCTCAAAACACGTTATTCTTGCCGTACTTACGGTTTCAATATTTTATTATACTTGAAAGTTTGCAATTAATTTATATTTTTGCCAAAAGCACATGTAACATCACATGTATAAATCAATTAATCTTAGAAACAGGACCCCATCTAACTTACTAACTCATGTAATGAACTTTTACTCCGATTGCGTGGAACTAACCGTCAGAGAGGGCGTAAATTTACGACCGATCCTTTTTTTTAAGGGCGCTAGAGCCGAGATAGACATATTGAAATACAGATCCGGCAGCGATCGATGGATCGAATAAAATCTGGATAGAATAAAATATAGAAAGCGGCCGTAGGTGAAGGGACGAACAAGTCATACGAACGATGCTAAGCAACACGCCTATACATAATAGTTGCAGTGCCACTCAGAGCTTTAAACACAAAGATCTGAGGGGCATTGTCACAGCACAAGTCACTCTGAGACATAGGTTGCTAAGTGCCTGTAATTTCACCAGCACCCTTGCCTTTCAAAACCGGAACGCAGTATGCTCAAATTTCTGCTTGGCAGCAGAAATAGGTAAGGTGGCAGTACTTCCCTGGACGAACTCTTTCACAAGGAGCTCTACTGCTACTAAAATTCTCGTGCTATATTGAAATAACCTTTGTTAAATGCAGTACTTACGTATCGATATTTTTACACTAGCATCGCGGATTGGTGACTCGATTGTGGAGTATGATTATGAAATAGAAATGAAACGCTGAATAATTCTGAATTTGAGCCACTCTTGTTGAAACCAGTTTCAGTCAGAAAATAGTTTCAGATCAAATGGGTTTGATTCAATTTTTTAACACTGAGCGAACGCTTCAATTGTGTCAAAAGTGAGTGCACCGCGAGATTATTCGAATGTGTGCGTTCGTACAAGGCACGCGGCGGGCATGCGCTGCTACGTTTGTATGGAGTTACCCTTCTTGTGTTATTGTACTATGGCGTAAAGTTTACGAACTGTCTTGTACCACGAGATTACTGTGACAGTTGTCGCTAGCCAGACCACGTAAAGTACTTCACAATTTTGCATGGCAAATTATACAGCGCCCCTAACGGTCACAAGTAGAAACAACATTTTACGCGTTTGCTAGCAGGTCCTCTACCTTGAGATTCCAAGCTGTCCTTGAAATCTCACGGTAGAGCTGAACTGATTACAAAAGTCAATCAAATCAATCATTTACATCACTGCTTCTATGGCCAAACGGTTTCCGTGCTGGTCTGCCACGCAGAGGTCCCGGTTTCGATTCATGTCGGAGTAATCGCGTATCATACACACACAAAAAAATACAATCGAATTGAGAACCTCCTCCTTTTTTTAAACTCGGTTAAAAAGTACACAAACAGTTTTCTAGAAGAAACTTTAAGTTTCTTTTAATAACTGGCCCTTGCACATTTTTCTAAACTCCGCTTTTCTCAAGCACAAATGAGAACCAAATTGGGGGAATGGTTAAACATTTTTGAACGGCAGCCCTTTGCGTTTTTTGTTTTTCCTTTTAGTTTGAACGACTCTCATTTAAACCGTTTGGCTCTGTTCGCAATGTTTAAACATTTTAATTAAACCACTTCCTACGACGAACACATTAAGTACTTACATTATGAGCCCCTTTCAATCTTAACTTGCTTGTTAGGTAAGTCGGAGGACCTAATTATACTTTAGAAATTATGTGGTTTTTATTCTCCATAATGTTCAAGGGACACTAGAACTTATTTTTTCTGAGGGTCATGCTTCGTACTGAGTATATGTTATGATTTGCAACACATAGCGAATTTAAAGCTCGTTTTTAAATGAAGTATTATAATCAGGCTATTGTTACATTTTAATGGGTGTGTTGAGTACACCTACATTATGTAGCAAGTGAATGTGATACAAATCGTACGTATGTAAATTAATATTGAAAAGTATACATTCTGCTTCCAACATTGACTTCAAAGTATATAATAATAGATTTAAACACTTAATCTCTTTGAACATTTACGAAATTGTTCCATGGACCTCTTATCTATAGTATGAATCATTATTAGCTCGCTAATTTCCTGCTACATTGACGTAATTTTAATTTTGGCACAATTGAATTAAATATCATTGTGTCCAAAATGCAAACACAGGGGATAATCGAGCAAAAAAATATATTTTAAATTCTAGTTTCCTATTTTTGACGATAATAAACGTTTAGAACTTTTTTCAAACTGTAATCTAATAAAACTTAGAATAATTCACATTTTGCAAACTAAATTCTTACTTAATTCGACAATTAACAATTTGTGGTTGTCTATGTGTGTGTGTCAGACACAGACACAGAGTTTCCCAAGTATTAAAAAAAAAGACTAGGTCTATGGTCGTAAATAATTTTGCGACACTGGTAATATAATCGAGATCAAACACATTTTGTGCCGCCATCTTGTCGTGTCACAGACATCATTCATGTATCGTTTCTCGATTTCGAATGTTTTCTTGTCTCCGTAGTATAATTATTTGCGTGTTGTTGTTAAAATTTTTGTTCATTCTTAATATTTCATAGTAAACAATTAAAATTGTAGAAAATGAGAACCTCCTCTTTTTACAATTCCGTTAAAAATGAAGGTTTAGCACGTCTGCATTTATTTGTTTACATTTTGGACATCTAATTATGATTCATATTACAGGTCGACATAGCTGTAAACTGATATTTGGAGAGGTATAATAGAGACGAAATATAGAGTTAATTCATTACTAGTACAAACTGTGTACACCGATATTTTAAATTTTTTAACGACTCTCGGGTAATTGGTACAGTAAAAAGTACTGACGGACTAACTAGGAACACAAACAAGCGAGTCGTTGTGAAATCACCGAAGTGAGTGTGTCAATAAAGCGCCCGCTCATTGCTCGATAAGTGTCTTGCCGGAGTAAACAGCCAGTTTGTACATTTTATGTGTAATTAAAGAGACGGCCTTAGGGTTGTCTCTACAAATACACATTCTGAAGACATGAAAAACTAATAAACTTTACTGCGGCTTTTATTCACTCATTTCAACAGATTGGTGTCGTAACTTCTCTCTATAACTTGTACGAATTTAATCTTAGGTCTTCAGAGATTTTCGACGAGTTCCGTGATCGACATCCCTATTCGGAAGTATAAATGAAAAGAGACACAAACGTGCCATTTTGCGTGTTATGCGTCTGTTAACGACTGCTTACTTTGCTCTTTCCATAATGCCTTTTGGTTTTGAGGTGATTAAACACGTGTTGTATGTAAATTGAAGAATGCTGTTAGTAGATATTCATTATTACACATAAACGCAAAATATGCAAACAAAATATAAACAACAGATTACAACAGGTGGCCTTCTCGGTGGGTAGCAATTTACTTGAACCCAACACTGAACCTAATGGGACAGCAAACCTGATATTTTCTATAATTATTCCTTAAATGGACTACACACAGTTGACTGACTCCGTGGTTGAACGGTTACCATGCCGGACTGCCACGCAGAGGTCCCATGTTCGATTCCAGGGCCGGGAGAAATATTTGTATGGCCTACATTTTTTCTTTCGTTTGTTTTTTGGGTGTAAATTGTGGTTGTCTATGTGTGTGTCCATGGCACCCGTGACACAGGGTTTCCCTAGTGCGGGGCTATGTTGAGTGTGTGTGTACAGTTCATGTGCGAAGCCTGGTCCATGACTGTATTCTTTGTTTGTGTTCTAAGAAAATATTCTTTTGCCAGCCCTGGTAGTGAAGATAGACGCGATGAGACGTAAATGCCCCGTTGACGGGCCTCTGTTTACGATGCCTACTTTACATAGGTTTAATATTAACCATTCCAGGGAGAGCCCTCGAAAGCACTTTTGTAGCGTTACAAATATAATTTGATGTAGATTTTCTATCTTATGGGAAACTCAAATTTTGAGAGGTTTTGTTACTCTCACTTAAAACTTTTTGTTAACTATTATCTTTTACTTTTATATAGTCTAGCCGTGTAGTCTTTGGGTGAAGTATAGTAAGCTGACCCTAAACACTTTGAGGGTGCAGTGCATAATAATGCGCTTAGGATGTTGATGGGACTGCCGCGGCATTGTAGCGCATCAGGTATCTTCACAGAGGCGGGCACTGTTGGCTTTCATGCCATCATTACAAAAAGAGTAGCTTTCCCGTGACGACGTGTGCGCGGGGGCTCCAACAGCATCCTGACCATAGTGGGAAATAGATTGTGCTGTCCCACTCAAACCCACTGGATGAACCTACATGAAAGAAAGCATAGTGCATAAACTTTTTGTTTTCAAAGTCAAAATATTTATTGCAATGACGTTGTTATATTTATGGTTCTTAAATTATTGATATAGATCAATCAACATGAACCCTGTAAGGGCGCAATGTCAAATCTAAAATCAAAATATAATTTGTATTACAATTGACTTACAATTTATGAGAATTTAAACGAATTAAAAATATACATTTTTTCAATCGTCAAAAGGTCATATTAAATATGTATTAGGTATGTCATATTAAATGTGTTAGTATAATAATAAATTACAACCTCAAAACTAGTTCAGGTCAAAACATTCTAGAATTATATTTAAAATTAGTCAACTTAATTTTTTTAATAATTAGTTAAGATAAGACATTTATTGCGAACGTGTGGTAAATATGGTGTACATTAAAATTTTCCAGTATCCACACCTATACTGGTTGGGTATCGCAAAATAACAAAACATGACAAATATAAAATGCCTACTCAATTAACTCAAATTATTAATAACAACTCAAAGTAAACATTCACAAAATAATAGTAAGTATCGCCAGATGTCGTTTTATTTTATAATGAAATATGAAAATTAAAAATAAAAAGAAATAAAAAGCAAAAGAAAAAATAGTAATAATAGATTTTTCGCTCTGGGGTTTGAACTCGGCTTCGTGGGATTGTCGGCCTGATGATCAACGCGCTACGCCACGAGTCTGTCCCCGAGAGTGACGAGAGTACCCGTACGTTTTGAAATGCTTATAGATTTACTGACCTATAGTCCAAAGTTCAAATTATTCAAATATTGTTAATAATTTTTAACCGTCTTGTTTTTGGTACGTCACTTTGTTAATTTTCTAACATAATACTGTTTTAATTTGTGTTTTAACAGATACTGATGGTAGATCACTGTTAAATTCACTTTTTCTTACTCGTTAATGAGCTCAAAACTTTATACTGATTTCATTGTGTTATATGTATGTTCTTAATAACGATATAGGTACGATGTTATTTCTGTTGTTCCTATCATTTAAATAACACTATAACGAAGAAAATCACACAATAACTATTTATTTTTTAAATTTTTCGCGCAGCTAATGTTTACGTTCGACGCCCTCTAGCGAATAATAGATTATTATTTAATTGAGTCTAGTGTTTGTTTTTATTTTATTGTTCTCTATTGATTTCATGTCATTTGTATTCAATTTGATTTATTTTATTTGAATTTATTTAATTATCTAATGTAATGTATGTGTGCGTTTT
>NW_020653726.1:14405195-14415746 GCF_003589595.1 Hyposmocoma kahamanoa
TCTATGAAAATTCAAAGAACCTATTGCAATAAAACGGCAATTTCATAATATATATGTATATATACATAACCTGCGCATATCTAATCTGGTAAGACGTCTGGTTGTGAATTCTGCTCATGGTAACAAACAACAACTTCAGTTCATGTTTGCTCAACCGGATATTATTATGATGAATTAAAATATTTTAAAGATATATTATATTATTGGTAAAAGAGCAGTTACTTGTTAATTTTTTGTTTATGTAATGTATTTTATGGAATTTCGGTAGGTTTTGTAAGTACTATTATTGTTTTAATACTATTATATAGTAAGTGTGTGACCTACTTAATAATAATAACGCACACACTCAACATAGCCTCGCTCTAGGGAAACCCTGTGTCTTGAGTGCCATGGACACACACATAGACAACCACAAATTACACCCAAACTCACGAGAGAAATAAATGTAGGCCATACAAATATTTCTCCCGGCCCGGGAATCGAACACGGGACCTTTGCGTGTCCTGCATGGTCACCGTTCGGCCACGGAGGCAATTAACTTAATGACTGTAAGTGTCCCAATATTGAATTTGTATTTTTTAGATTATATATTTTTAGAGATAGCCGGTTAGATTTCAAAAAATGGAGGAGGTTTTCAATTCGAGTGTATTTTTTCTTTGTTTATTTTTTTTATGGTAACAAGTGACGAGACGAACAAGTCGTTCGCCTGGTGGTAAGTGACATGCCTATGACTATCTATGACAGTTCAGACAGTCTAGACAGGCAGAGAGAGAATAGAGAGTGTAGATTCTGCCACGAGGCGGATAAAACTCCTGTTCATCTTTAACCCATGCTACTCCCTGATGGGCCTACGAAGCTCCATACTGGGAAGGAACATGTCACAATCAGAGGACATAAAATATGTCGGAGCCAGGAAAGACCTTCAGTTCTTCAATGCTGTCGGCCTTGGCTCTGAACAGTAATTGGTGGTGATCACAATAGGCGATGGTCGTAGTGATGAGGGGCAGCATATGTCCCGAATGAAGCTACTCTAATAATAATAATATTTGTGTTACTGATAATTGCATCCTGAGGGCAATAGTCAACACCCCTTGGTTCACTCGGAATGAAGAGATCCATGATCACCTAAATGTAGCATCAGTAGCTGATGAGAACTTATTTCCTATATCTATGCTGAGAACGACCAATATAAAACTTTTTTTATGATACGGGACGAACAAGTCGTGCGCCTGGTGGTAAGTGACACGTCTGTCCACAGCAATTGCAGTGCCACTTAGAGCTTTTAAAAGAGCAAAGTTCTGAGAGGCACTGCCACTGCGCCGGTCACCCTGACATAAGTTGGTAATAAGTCTCATGTGCCTGTAATTTCACCAGAACCCTTACCCTTCACAACCGGAACGCTCATTAATGCTTACATTACTGGTTAGCGGCAGAAATAGGAAAGGTGGCAGTACTTCCCTGGATGAGCTTTTACAAGGGGTTCTACTGCTACTAAAATTGTTTACGTCCATCATACTGACACTCTAACCACTGGATCCAACTACGTGAGCCCCTGAACATGTACTGAAGTTCAGTAGCAATAATAAAATACATAATGGCTGACTTCAGTTTCCTGTAGTGAGTACAGTGTGATGTGAAAAAGTAATGAGAATAGTAAACACATGAAGTCGAGATGAAGCTAGTCGTCGACAACGAAAAAGCGTAGACAGATTTGTCTGTTCTTAAAACTGCCGTTTGGCATTGAATGCATGGCTATGGAACGTGTAACTGCTCTGAAATATAGGCAGAAGAATAATAGTTCATAATGACGAACATTATGCTACAAATTCTGAGGGAAATTCTCAGCATCGTAACGAATTTTGAGTAAAAATACTATCAGTACCCAGGCAATGAAAAGTCATCATTCTTCATTTGTGCGAGTAAAATCATATTAAAGACGCTATAGACGGAAAACAATGAATAACGCTTGGAACGCATTACTTTGTTGATGTGTAGACCTCAATAAAAATAACTTGTAAGATCCTACTTATACTTTTAGAAAATTTTGTTGTGTATAAATTTTTCAGTAAAGTAAAGGTCCGTTACATCCTGCAGAAAACATATTTATTTGTTTTTTTTTAATTAAAAAAATAAGTGCGTATCTGATTTCCATCTCAACTGATCGAAAGTGACGACGAAGTCGACGATGAATCATGCACACCTGAATAATGCCTATTCACTCTCGCCTTCAAAATGTCCAAGTAATAACGTTCAGGGAACAAGTCTGCAGGCAGGGAATCCCACTCTATAGCCGTTCGCCATGTAAATGTGGAAGCGAAACGCTTCGTACGAATTCTTGGAATATCCACAACACAGGGGTGGAATTCCACGTTCTTCGCGACACCTTGCATTTTCATTATTAAATGCCCTAAAGTTTAAAAACTTTTGATTGATCAAAAGAATTTTTTATTGTCGTCGGCTAAATTCGAAAACCTCGTAACTCCATTTATTCCACACAACAAATTAACCTACGCCGTCGATTTAAAAAAAGGAGCAGGTTCTTCGCTCGTATTTTTTTGTATGTTAGTTATGCGACAACTGCGGTTTGTGAAACGATTTTGATGATTCTTTTTTTGTCGGAAAGAGGATACTGCAGTAGTTGCACCATTTAAATTTGAAGAAAATACTCCACCTCTGAGAGTGGCAAAGTAGGGGATGAATCCGGCTTCGCGCACTTTCTGGTAAGCAATTTTAATAAAACTTGATAAATAGATGTAATTCCACGAGCTTTTGAGGTCGGATTTTTAATACTTTGTACTGAGATTATCATACATATTGTATGAAAATTTGTAGTGGTGTGGCTGCCGAGTCACAGATGCGACACTGTAGTGCTTCACATCTAATTTAAAGGAAAATATCGTGACAATTTATGATAATTGACATTTAGAAATGACAGTAATTATAGTGTCATTGTTATACGTTCTAGAACTTACTAATGTTATTACTTTATAAAAAGTTTCCGTTTAACGTTTGGAACCTCAGTTTCTTTGAGTCAAGTAGCTATGTAAAGATTGAAATATTTCATTTAGTCCTTGAAGATTATAGAGCAAAAAAGAAAATTAATTAATTACACAAAGGTAGGAAATATGTTTGAGAATTTTGTTTCTAAATTAAAATTAAATAAATAGAAAACGAAAAATACTGAACGAAATTGCGCCTGATAAAGACCCAACGTGTCTTCGGTCTTATGCAAAAAAAAAACAAAGGAAAATAGTTACTAACTTTTCGATATTCACAAAATTGAATTCATAGTAAAGTTTTACGCTGTTCTAGATCATATATGCCAGGGATCAGGAACATTAATAAGCCAACTCAGCTAGTGTTGCAAAGCATTCGGACGCAGTACATTTCTGGCAAATACAAATATTAGGTTACAAATTAATTTTCAACTTATTTGGCGAGTCGTGACTTGCTTACGTAGAACTCGTCATCGTCGTTCCATATGAGAAGCAATTTGCCACGCTTAATTAATATTTTGACATTTTGATCGGATTATCGGTTTATGATTTATATGTCTTCTCATTTCAGGTGAAATTCAATTTGAATAAAGTGGATTATGTACGTTCATACTATGTGTATATACATAAATGGAGTATTTAAATTACGAAGACATTTACTTTAAGGAATTACAAGAAACAGGACAATGTTGATTCCATAATCAAAACATCACATTTAATTGAAATTTTATGATTCTGTCGTTCTCAACATAAATAACGTAATCGATATTTTTAGCAAAATTAAGTTATTAATATATCTGGGATCACAGAAACAAGATCTACAACCCCTGAGTCTTCAGTTTATTTCCAACAAATCTATAGACATAGGTGCTTTTCCCCATATATGGAAATCAGAGATCGCAATACTATCGTGTTTTGAAAGTATAAGTGCAAAGGTACTTGAGTCATTTATTTGTGTGCTAATTCATGACTATTTCAAGAAGTATTTGATTGAGCCTCAGCATGGATTCGTTAAGTTCAGATCGACTACTACTAATCTAGCATGTTTCATTGAGGGTTTGATTACACATTGAGACTCCAATGAACAGATTGACGTAATATATAAAGTTTTAGTAAGGCGTTTGACCAAATATCTCAAAACTTGCTGATACAGAAACTTCAAAAGTATGGTGTCGACAATCCATTGCTTAGATGGTTCAAGTTTTATTTGACGAATCTCTATTTTCATGTAGTCGTTAGCGGTTTTAAGTCTAAAGAATATAAAATTTCTTCAGGTGTACCTCAAGGATCGCATTTGGGCCGCATCTTATTTAACATCTTTATTAATGACATTTCAGGATGTTCTTAAGCTCTATACCATTTTTATTTGCTGATGACTTAAAATTTGTTAAAGTCATAAAAAACATAGACGACGTTATAGCGCTTCAACAGGATTTGAAACATCTAGTGCTGTAGTGTGATGCCAATATGATGGTGATTGACAGTGATAAGTACTTCTCTATAAAAATCTCTAGAAAACAAAAAGATTTTTCATTATCAGAGAGGAAAAATTTGTACGGGATTTAGAGGTATAGACAGTAAACTAACATTTCTGCCACATATTGACCATATTGTTAAGAAGGCGACAAGGATGTTAAGTTTTGTTATACGTAATGCAAAGGTGTTTCGTAGAGTTGAGACAAAAAAACTACTGTGCAACTCATTAGTGCATAGTATCCTAAAGTACTGCAGTGTAATTTGGAGACCTCATTTTGCCACACATTCCCTAAGAATTGAGCGAATTAAAAAAAAATTGTGTCACATGGCATATTCGCAGTGAATGGCTAAACGATCGTCGTGCAAAATGAGACTTGAGCTATTTCATGTGATGAGCTTTGAAAACCGTAAGGATAGATTAGATCTTATTTTTAACCGACTTCATATATACTTCAATAAAACTTTGCAAATAGACGTAATTCCACGTACTTTTGAGGTCGGTTTTTTAGTACTCTGTACTGAGATTATTCTTTACAAGTTACTACGAAACCAAATTGTTTGTCCGATTCTACTAAGCCAAATAAGATTTGGAGTGCCTCATAGATACTTTATCCAACCACTTTGCCCACCTCTTCGAAGAACCAAACATTGGTACGAACTCACCCATATACAGAATTTGTAACTTGTATAATATAAATAGTGAATATTTCGACATACGTAGATAGATTGCCTTTGTTTTAAAAAAATATTAATATAAAATACCATTTTGTTTGTATGAACCTAGGTAGTTATTAGTATTTGTTTCTAATAATATTACATAGTTGAGTTAAATGTTATAAGTTCATTTGCCATTTTTTTTGCATGAGGTGTTTACCTGTAATTAAACCACAAATGATTGTACCTAGGAAAGAAGTTACAATGTAATAGCCCTTGGTAAACCAAATAAATAAATAAAAAGTTACCGAAATGCAAATACGTTAGTTATAAAATGGAGGACAGAACTGTGCCTCTACCATGAGACTACAGTGATAGTAAATTACATCACACTTTTGTTTCATAAATTTTTATTTTTTTTCATCCTATAAGGATAAATTTTACAACGCTCCTTGTCGCGGTGGAGAGAGAGAGAACGTCGCGGTAAAGAGGTAGAAGGGTATGAAATCAAAGGACGGAGAATGACAATGTATAACAATAAGTTTATATCAAAAAGAACCTGAGAGTGTTACGTAGGGGATTAGAGTGGTGTGGTGTGTAGATGAAGAAGATCGAAGTTGAATACACGGAGTTGCGGGCCTCTGCTCTCCAAGGTTGGAGACCGAGGGTAGAGGTATAGAGCCGTAGAGCAGCGGGTTGAGCATGAAGGCGGAGAGTGGAGAGGTTTTCGTAGAAACAGCGGCGGTTATGCAGCACTGGCTTCAGTTGCTCCTGGGGCGAAGTGGAGCTTGTAGTTAGGCGCTCCACCTCGGTTCTCCACTAAAACCCGCTCTCCACCCGCGGTGAAGAGCAGACGCGTAAATGCGGCAGGAGTAACTTCAGGTGTAAGAAAGATGAGGTTTCGTATATTTCGTTCTGAAGACCAGATAACTCGAAGGTCGATATAGGAGTCACGAGTAGAGAGACGAGAATCACTCTACCATTCACGAGAGAGTGAATGGTAGAGTGAGAAAGAGCATCGAAATTCGAATAGCGAATTTCGAATTTGAAATGAGGAGCCAAAATATGAGCTGCCAGGAATGGAAGGGCTTCTACTGCCAAGATTGCACATCAAAGGAAGAGTAATTTATAGGACAATCTATGGCAGAATAGATTATAGAGAAGTAACAGATCTGTCAATCAATGTTAACATATCTATCCCGTCTCTTTATACGATCTTCTTCCAGATTCTATTCCTCGTCCCACAAATTTTTATAGTATTCTTTCTCCCCTTAAATTTATTATATTTAATTATATTGAACAAAATAACATACGTCTATAACATTTATTATGTGCCCAGCAAGTTTTTATGTTTTGCCTACATACAAAGTAGTTAGTCAAATAACCTTGTGTTTTGTCTTTGTCCATACAATCGATCATCGTCGCTTGAGTGCGTTCCTGGCGATCTTGATATAAACCGTGTATCTTTAAACCCGTACACTGCCAGAATGGTCTTCAGTGAGACAGAAGCCAAAACAAAAAAAAATTAAATACGAAATAAATATGTGAATAAGTGAAATTGATGAAATAGTATGTAATTTTTTGGAAGAACGAATAGTAAAGTTCGGAGATACTATCAGTACGATAGAATATGCCAGGATCTGGAGATCAGACATGTAAAGTGAGTAAACTGTCAAAGTGCGAGAAATAGTTTATAATAGCAAATTTAAGTAATTTAGACACTAGTATTATAGTAAATATTAGTTGGAACTCTTTCAGGAATCAGAAAAAGTAAGGGCGTTTCCTGGAAAACGTGTAATGAGAGAGATGAAGATGACGGGGGTCCGTAGTTTCACACTACGCACAAGAAGAAGTAATATTTTATATACAAATATTTTACGCGGTCGCTACGAAAACTGTCAATGTAAACTTATGGTAGCGATACATGCAAGGTATTTAATATTAATACATTTTATACTTTCTTATTCCTAATTCATAACAAATCACATTAACAAAACTAGAGGTTTTGATACCGGTTGTGTTGAGCAGCGGAGTGTAAACAAGGACTTCGTTAATCGACAGATTTGATATCTGTTATTGTAAAGTTCTTTTCGCCTTAGGTATTATGTTTAGGTATTATATTTGGTATTATGAAAGCTGATTACAAAATATAATTTGCGTCATCTAGATTATAGCAATGACATGTGGTGAGGCGAACCTATCGGAGCAAAATGTAACTTGACATGATTCGATGGCCCAACGGCGAATCGGTTGAGCGGTTATCCGCCGGGTATGTTCGGTTTCATGAATATTACATTTTACTTGTAGCTTTTGGTACCTTCAACATTAACCCATTTATACGTCCCACTGCTGGGTACGGGTCTTCTCGCAGGCGAGGGTTTAAGCCATAGTCCGCCACACGGCACACAGGGACCCGTCCATACAAGGTAATGGTCAAAGCTCATAAAATGTGGGTATTTAAAAATATGTGTAAATTAGCGTGGTCGTGATAAATTATATCATCACGCGTAAAAATACTGAGTCGTTAACTACTGTCAGTTTTGAAGTGCTTCAGCTCAAAGTTTGCTCTTTACACTAAATAATAATTATTCCGCAACGTAGGTACCTGAGTTTATGTGTAATCTTTAGACATCTATTTTTTACGTTTGATGTTAAAATCGATTTGAGTGCACTATATCAGTGACCAAGCAGGGTATGTTGAGTCTTCTAACATTATTATTATTTCATAAGTTTATCGATATATGAAATACGACTAATAATTTGTAGCCCCAGGTAACGGGTAATTGTTCTTATGTCAAATTTAGCAATCTTAAAATTGCACACGGAGGCAGTGGAAACAATATTATTTTCGAATTTATTGTCTAAATGTTGATTTGTAATGATTAAAAGTTAAGTTGAACTTATTTATTTACATATAGCTCTTCAATATTTTGTTTATTTATTTATTTAATAGTAATAAGGAAATAATTTCTCCTTAAATAAAAATTGCGGTGTTTATTTCGTAAAATTATGACAGCGCCATCTATACGCTTCTTGGCGAGGCTAACAGTTGACACTATACTATAATTCCGAATTCACAACGTGACAACCAAGACTCAGCTTGTTTTATTTATTTTTCTGCATAAAAATGCAGAAAAATAATTAAAAACAACGTAATTTTCATTAATTTTTTTTTATTTATAACATACATAGCTTATAATAAGTTAAAAATACATAAAACGGTGTCGCATAAACCTATTAAAGATTTTTCTGTACACCGCTGCATATCATGTTGCCAATAATAAAACACAAAAACGGGGTAGGTAAGAAGATATTTCGCACCCACGGACCCCACTGACCGGTCGCATCGCCGCCGCCGCTAGCATGATTCATTTTTTGTGGAAGTGTGTGTGTGATGAAACTATTCTTTCTGTCGTAAATGTTATACGGTATGTTTCATTTTCAAAATAATAAATTAGTCTGTCTAAAAGTTAGTTAGTTAGCGAGTGTAAAAAGGTTAGGATTAGGATACTTATTCTCAAACGTTAGTCGTATATAATAATAAAATTACAATTATATTTGAAATTTACTTCATTATGATTCTATTTGATTAAGGAGGTATTGTTTTAGTTTATCCTTTATGTTTTTGGGGTTATAATTCATTTCAGGTCATTAATAATTCAAGGAATTATGCATTTGTTTTGATGTTCCCCGTACATGTTATGAGTCCTATTTACATTTGGATATGCTGCATTTCTCAATTGATTATTACGCTTGTTAGGCACTTGTAAGTCCTTGCTTGAGAAATGTTCTATAAGTAACATGTAATTTCTTCTTTCGTTTACAGGTAGGACTTTGCAGAACTTAAACAAATCGTAGCTATTTCTAAATTCCTTCTTAAATTTCTCTAATAGATTTCATTATTACATACTTTTCTTTTTTTGGCAGTTAAAATGCTGTGAATGTAAATAATATTAAGTACTTTAACATTATACTACGATAGGATGATTCGGAACATCAACTGGATGAAATCAAGTGACAGAGGTCTGTGACAACCCTGTACACTGGCTGATCTCATTCATCGATCTTGAGAATACTTTCCGGTAGATGTCATCACCGTGTACGCGTTAACATAATTAAATGTGATGTTTTCATTAAGGAATCTCGAAGTATAGTTTTGTTTCAAGTAACTCCTTAAATGAAGCACTAGAGTAGCAGTAGTAGTAGTTCAGCAGCAGTAGAGCTCATTCTGAAAGTTCAGGGAAGTACTGCCTTACCTAACCTATTTCTGCTGCCAAGCAGTAACGTCAGCGTTACTATGTTTCGGTTTTGAAGGGTTTGGGTGGTGGTGAAATTACAGGTACATGGGACTTATCCACTTATGTCTGGGGGTGACGGGCGCAGTGATAATGCCTCTCAGATCTTTGCGATTTAAAGCTCTGATAGGCACTGCAATTGTTATGGACAGGCATGTAGTTACCCCCCATCAGGCGCACGACTTGTTCGTCCCGTCATTTGATTTTACAAAAAAAATATCTTACCTATATGCGTTTCATACCTACACTTATATATTTATATACAACATTCGCAGCCAGCAACAAAGTACACGATAAGAATTATAGGTACGTGAAAGTAGGAACCAAACGCTTATCCTCTACACATTGATAAAGTTTTAGCGCGTTTGAATGGCAATGGCTGACATTATCGTAAAAGGCGGAACTTCGCAGAAATAGCGCAGCGAAACATAAGGGGTTCACATACAATTGCTAAAGTTTCTAATATACTACGATATATGCCCCTATTGTTCGTGTAATATCTCATAAAAATGTCAAATCGAATAAACTGTCTTTCGGGAGCGTTAAGGTCGGGGCAAGATAACGACGGCAGCTTCCAGAAATTACATGTGCGCCCGAAATAAGATATGGTAACAAAAAATAGATGGAAAGAAATCTGGATAAAAGTTTACCATGCGAAGATGGAGCTAAGGTGCAGTTCAAACATGTTGAACACTTCGAATGCTCGTTACAATACTTAGGAAAATATATCGTTCAGAGAGTGTCACAACTTTGTGAAACCGACTTCAAAAGATGGAGGCGGGTCTCAATTCGAATGTATTTATATTTTAGTTGTAGGTTTGCGACTACTCCGACCTTTGGGAACCGATTTCGATGATTCTTATTATTGTCTTGATGTAGGAAAGAGGATATCTCAGTAGTGATACCACTGAAATTTGAAGAAAATATTCCACCTGTAAGGGCGGCAAACTAGGGGATGAATCCGGTTTCGCGCCTTTTCCGGTAGTCGATTTCAATAAAACTTGGCAGATAGATGTAATTCCACGAACTTTTACGTCTGTTTTTTTAGTACTCTGCACTGAGATTGTTGTTTATGATACCAAGTAACGGGATGAACAGGTCGTGCTCGTGGTGGTAAGCGATACGCCTAT
>NW_020653726.1:14416146-14437326 GCF_003589595.1 Hyposmocoma kahamanoa
ATCATAAACAATAACTTTTTTGCCATGACTTTTTTAAATCTGACACTTTTTAGATCTGTATCTGTTAGTATGATAGTATGTACATTGTACAAACGCCCGAGCGTCCTCCCCGACGACCGGGGTCCTGCGTTTTGTACAGAGCTATCAGCTAGAGATGCCACGAATAGTGATTTGGCGGAATATTGAATACCTAATATTCGGCCACGCTCTCGGCCGAAGCGCCGAATATTCGGTTGCCGCATATTCGGCGTAAGAACTGTGTATTTCACGCGCGACCTGTTACGACCTGTCTCATTGCGATGCGTGCGGAGGTAAAGGGGTTGGGGTATTTTTGTCGAAAAATGATAGAACGATAGAATCAATACATGACAGTTTCTAAACCTGTTTTGATTCAGATTCAGATTAATTTATTTTTCAAATATAACATTACAGTATAAATTGCACTACATGTCAAAATATAAGAAAGTATATTGAGATCGTCATACAAAAATGAAAATTATAAGAAAAATACACAATGATTAGAAAATTAACAATTCATTAAATAATATTGATGTCATTAAATTACATATCAAATATCATTCTCCATCAAGGATCGGCATAAGTTGACAACAAATATAAAAAAGTATGTCAATGCTACAAAAATTAGAATAAAACAGAAAATACTCAATACCGTTACAATTAGGTCCATAAATTCATTTCCAGAGTATAAATGATTTTACAAGAAAAGGTCTTTCAGCCGGCGTCCAAATGTTTCGTCAGATGGTTAATGTCTGAGTAACTACGCGGGTTTTTCTCTGCAAGTGCCACGCGTCGGGAGACTGTTCTCAAATGACCGGTGCGGTGGAGTGGGATGCTAGAAACATTTACAGTACTAAATGAAGAAAGACTATTTCTAACGTGCATTATAATTTCGTATATGTAGAGTGCTACCGCAAGTGGTGCGTCATTATGCGCTGCGCTACAAAGACATTTCTGCAGGAATGTCTGTGTTTTGAAGAAGTCGCTGCAGATAATATGCAAAATGCAGCCTCATGGATGTGGCGAAAAGTTCTATTGCACATGAAATAGATTTTTATTTGAAAACTAATCGGACGGCAGATCAGTCGAAGTGGTGGTCAGCAAACGCAATGCAGTATCCAAACCTGTCAAAATTTGCTAAGATTTATCCATCGTGTCCTGGTAGTAGCGTTTATAGTGAGAGGCTATTTTAAGAAGCAGGAATTGTTTATGAGGAAAAGCGCAATCGTGTGTTACCAACCAATCACAACCTGCCACTTTATTTTACACTGATTTTAGGTATTAAAGCAATAATCGGTAAATAATCGGTATTCGGCCGAATACCGAATATTAAAAAAAAGTGGCCGCATAGGCCGAATACCGAATAGTAGCCGAATATTCGTGGCATCTCTAGTTATCACGGTTTAGAGACATCTATTTAAATATTTTTATTAGTAATATAATAATATAAGTAAAATGTGATGAATTTTCCGGTCATGGAACAAAAGTTTATGAGTTTAAGTTTATAATGATGTTAGTAATATAGTCCTGCAAGATTGTTAATATTTTACAAATAACCCTGTATATTTAATTTCCGGATGTTGAAGACTCATAGTCTGGAAGAGGCTTTCTGTAGAACTTTTGTGGTAACAAAATAAGTTTGAAGCTGAGTGAACTTGTATAAGTATTTTCGCTTAACATAGCGACACGTGTATAGAAAATGTACGTAGCTGTGTTGTAACCTTGCGTGGTACAACTTTGCATCGCGTTCTGCAAACTTGGACGGCGTGTGTGGTTGCGAGTTATTGGAGACTCTGTTATCTCAGTGTTTGAATATTTGGTTTATTATCTACATCAACCGCATTTGTGGTTATAGAACAAAACAATTTCTAACTGAAAGTGTAAATCCAAAACCGACCTCAAAAATTTGTGGAATTACATCTATTTGCCAAGTTTTATTCAACGCAAGTTCCTTCGGTTAACGGAAAGTGGGTGAAATCCAGTAAACCGGATTTATTTCCTTATTTGTTACCTTCAGAGATGAAACATTTTCTTCAAATTTCAGTGGGACCACTAACAACAAGAATCATCGAAATCAGCTCCCAAATGTCGGAGTAATCGCGTAACCCAAAATAAAAATACAGGCGAATTGGGATCCTCGTCCCTTTTTCAAATCGGTTAAAAAGCTTACAAAGTCTCGATGTTAGTTCTATATTTCCAGGAACTATATCGTAGGCTAAATTCTAACAGCTCGGAACCTCCATTAATGCGAACTGTTGATTAGGCAAAGAACAGAATTACTAGAAATAATTATCTGACCGTCTACGATTATATATTTATTTTATAACCAACAAAAGGTCTACAAATTTCTAAAAAGCTTTAATTGCCCAAATTGCGCTTGAATTGAGTTATGAGGTTTCTAAATTTAGCCGACGGCGCCGATACGTAAGTTTCTGTATATTGTCACAGATTAATTAATAGTTACTACGTAATAGATACATCACTCTCATGTAAAATCGCAAAAAGCTATAATAGCCTACTAAATCTGACTAGTGACACAAGGCGCTTACTACAAGGAAAATGGAACCTAAAGCAAGCGCTCAGAGAAGTGAAAATTACATTGCCCGCTGTGTGCAGTCGTGCGGAACCGAATGCTATGGTTATACAAGAATTGTAATGTAAATGAAAGACTTGTCTCAGCGCTTGCACTGTCGGCGATACACTCAGCGGTAGGCACTTATCCGTAACCTCGAGCGAGTGACTAGGCCCTGATATTGTGTTCCAAATCAAGTTTTTTGTCAATATATTAGAGGTTAGAATAGTAGTAGATATAAGTAGAATAATAGTTTCTTCTGTTCGTTAATAAGGCTTCAAAAATTTATGACATTGTGAATAACTATTTTGGCCTAAGTTATTTAAGACAAATATTGTTCGTTATAAGATGTATTTAAGTTGGCTGTTGTTATTCCTTAATAAGACAATAAAAATAAAAATAAAAGTAGTCACTATGTTAAGCATATAAGACAAATATATTATTTCAAATATATTATTTAGCAGCAGTAGAGCTCTTTGTGAAAGAGTTCGTCTAGGGAAGTACTGCCACCTTACTTATTTCTGCCGCCAAGCAGTAATATGAGCATTACTGCGTTCCGATTCCGATGAAGGGTAAAGGAGGTACTAGTGAAATTAAGGACACATGGGACTTGTTAACTTATATCTCAGGGTGAGAGGCGAAGTGGTAGTGCTCCTCAGAGCTTTGCGATTTAAAGGTCTGAGCGCCACTGCAACTATTATGGACAGGCGTGTAGCGAACAAGCAGACACACTTGTTTGTCCCATCATTTTGTATCATAGATAAAATTCAATTGTTAAGATGCGAGCGCAAACGTGCAAAACTGTAAAAAAGATAATTAAAAAAATCGGAGAAATCAGAACGACTGGTGAGCTTCGGTAGGGTTCCACGTTCCACTTAGTCTATGTTCTAAAGTTATAGAATTATAACTTGTTCATCATCACTATAATGTGATGAAGATGTACTTTAAGCCTTAAGCCTTAAGTAAACAATGACTCAAACAATTCAAACAAAAACGAGTAATTGAAAATGCTGCATGGAAATAAATGTGTGCATTTTCATATCTTTCTTTAATAACAAGTTATTAAAAGGGAAAACAATATAACGTCTTTAGCAGACAACTTAACAGGCGTAACAGGATTTTTTTATGATATCAAGTGACAAGTGACCTGGTATTAAGCGATACTGAGACAAAAGTTGACAAGTCCCATGTGACCGTAATTTCAACAGCACCTACCCCTCAACACCAAAACGCTATAATGCTCACATTACTGCTTGGCGGCAGAAATAGGTGAGGTTCAGGTAAGGGAAGTACTGCCAGTACTTCCCTGGACGAACTCTTTCTTAAGAAGCTTTACTGCTACTCCAAGCGATAACATTCAGTTGCAAATAATATTTTTTAAAAGAAAACAAGTTAACGTCTTTAGCAAAACAATCTCACAGACTTAACAAATTTTGTCGACTACGACTCACATTTCAAAAGGAATCATCAAGGTTCTCTATTAAGAGATAACTTAGTATGAAAACAGTAATCAGAGGAAGTATTGCGGTTTTAAGGAGTCGATGGTATGGCAGTAGGCAGCGACCACAAAAGAGCCGAAGTTTGTTGCTTGTCGTTCCTACCGAATTAGGTAATCCTATAAAACAAACCACAATGACTTGCTCGACTGAATCTTTCTAATTTCGCTTTAGCAGGATTATTGGAGCAATATATCTAGCTAAAGAAAGACACGGAGTTTGATATCTTGCTGTTACATATTATTTTATGTTGTGAGTCAATGGCTGAGTTCCTTTATCTGTCCAAGGGGAGCGTGGAACAGAGTTGTGATTCAGCAACCAATAATATAATTAAAAGGTCGGTCCACATTTGTGAAATTTCTACGCACAGAGAGTCTGTAACATGTCATGGGTACATGCTACGTAAATGTGGTCGGACTGTGACACAAAATTGTGGCCTGTCTGTCACGTGTGGCAAAGACAAAAGGGTGGACGGTTGCTCACACACGGACAAGGACAGAAAATCCTTTGAAGAAACCGCTTTCTGTTCCTTCCTTCCTTTTATCTAGTTGTGGATCGCTGTGTGACATTAGGCCGTGTGTCATTTGTCCGCGTGACAAAAACCGTCCACACTTGTGTTTTGTCAGGAGTATCTGTTACGGTCACGAATTCCGGTGCGTTGAAATGTCACAAATGTGGAGAGTTAGCTTATATACATATTATATATTATTAAAATATGATTTAATCAAACAATACTCGCTACGATGTTAGATTATAAAGTGTATCTTTTTATTTGCTTGTTCATAGCAAATTAGAACTAAAATTATGTATTTGCAATTTTAACTACTACAGACGAGTTTCCCGGGACGCGTGGCGGGCTGCATTTTTCTGGGTTCATTATTTTGAAAACCTTCAGAGTGCCTATGAAATTGACATCAAGTTGGAATAGACATATTAAGGGGGCCGTGGCTTAAAATAAAGTCCAAGGAAATATGGAATATTCCCAAACATTTTTTCTTTAATTAAAGACTTTTGTACACATTGTGTTTCCAAACCTGTAAAAAATTAATTGCTTTTTCTTTCTCCTGTTTCTTTTTTATTATCGTAAATAAATCTGCATTTCAACAACCTACATTATTTGTATACGATCTTTAATTAAAGAAACAATCATTGCAAACATTTCCATACTTCTGTGGGCTTTTAGTAGGCCACGGGCCACCTTAACATGTCTGTTCCGGCTTAACGTTTTCTTTGTAGGCATCATATACATTTTGAAAAATCATGAGCTTTAGAAATGCGTTCCAGTTTGATATCGATTTCATAGGTATCGTGTATAGATATTATAAATTAAAAAAATAGATTAATGTGGACGGTTTTGTATGGAATATAGGTAGGGATGATGCCTTATTCTTTTAACTATTGCGAGATCAGTTTAGTAATCAATTTACTAAACTTTTAATTAGTCACGCGTCGTATAAATACACAGCGTCCCTTTCGATTTTGGTACTGTATAAAGACACTTAACGGGTACCTGTGTTTTCATTCACAATGTCTGCCGATATTGTGGAGTATATACGGATGAAAGCCAATGTTACCCTGAATGTCGAGCAGTTGGGGTCCCGCTACAATGTAAATTTTAATTCATTTGTGGCGAGAGTACCAACTCAACATCTATCGACTTTCATGAAGGATGAGTTTTGGCCGAAGGGTGTCATGTACCGACGTTTCCGAGGCCGGCTATCGCACACATCCACGTTGCGTCACACGTCGCAGACAATACGTGTAAATAATAATTACTCATTAGTGTTTTCATTATATTATTATGTATGTTAGTTTATAAGGTATGTATTTATGGGTTTTTGTAATCTGAATACAAATAAATAAACATAGATATATAAAAAATATTTTTTTGCAAAAATGAAAAGAAAATTACCAAAATCTTTAGGATGTAGAACATGTTCAACACAGCGGGAAAATGGTATGAAAATATACTTATTGAATAAATTAAGCGAACATTTTCCGTAGCATTAGTGCTTTTTGCGAAAGAGTTCGTCCAGGGTAAGTGCTGTCACCATAAATATTTCTGCCACCAGGATACACTCTGAGTACTGCTACGATTTTGAGGGGAATGGTTGTAGGTGAACACAGACATATGAGACTTGTCCACTCTATGTCTTACGACGTTTGCGCAGTACATCCGATTCGTATCAGGGTGTCTACTCTCAATCGCCCTCCGACATTAATTACTGCCAAATAAGCAATACTTGACCAAATGAAAAGACGCGTGATGCGAATGAAGCTTCATACTGGATACTTGTCTTTTAATTTTGTGGAATATTATTTATTTGACAGTAATTGTTTCGGACGGATGTCAGACGGAGATCGAGAGTAGACCCCCAGTTCCGAATCCGAGAAATGATGGTCTGAAATGTCACAGGGATCATTTTATCTATAGGTGTAAAAGCGATATTCGTACTTTCTCGGACTTGAATCGGACTTAGTGCACAAGCGACATCCGAAGTATCTCCGAATTTTCTAGATTTGTATAGTCTCGGATTAGGAACGAATACGAATAGGATGCAGTGAGCCAACGCACTTACGGTGACGTGTACGGTGAGCTTACATACAGTGTTCCTCAGGTCTATGCGATTTAAGGTCCGAGTGGTTCTGCAAACGTTATGTAATACCGGGTGCACGACGTGTTCGTCCCGTCAGTTGATCATTTTCTTGTCCTATCGATGGCTTACACTATAATGCTTGCCATCGTAGAGAAAGGATGTGCCAATCGGTGTAAGGTACTCGCCGATTGTTGGTTGCCCAAGGAACACCAGACATACAGGAAAGGTATGGTACGTCATACGGGGAGGTTCGTGCATCCCCGTCACTATAATCAGTAAAAAAATACACGATGAACACTTTCAATGTTCATGTTGTAAGTACCATAACGTTGGATTTAAATCTTCAATTTAAAGCTTGACGTGATGTTGTCAGTTGTTTCGTATTCAACATTCTTACTATATCTGTGGAATAAATGTGTCGTAGTCAATTTCTTAAATTTACGGATTTGATTAAAAATTGTTAGGAGAATTTAATCATCAATTTTCTCCTATACCACCCGCCCCGGTGTACCACGATAAAACCCCAGCTTATGCTATCAAACCAGAACATCAATTCATACTAAAGCGCTGATTTTTGATTGTCTGTGTTGAAACTATCTGACTAATATGTTTGTTATCTGGCTTTAATATTTGTGTGTGTATAAGAACTTAAAAATTGATTGAGTTATTTCAAGAAAGCTTATTAGAGTTACAAATAACTTATTTACACAATACAATTACGCGTTGCGTTGTAGTACACTTTAAAATTTGCGTGATTTTTTTAAAAGTTTAAAAAAGCGTTTATCTTTTAGTGTTAAAAAACATTTTTTTGTAATATCTCAACATTTTGTTAATTTATTGTCGGACATAATTTATAATCACTTATTGTGGAATATCGGGGCTCTTCTTTCAGTTAAATGTAAAGTTAAACCAGCGACTGACGTGTTATGTTTATTAAACAGGGCCACCGCTGCAAATCACTCAAGGGTTAGGGCTACCCATTACAGTAGTTATTTTATTATAAATTCGACTCTAAATCTATCACTGTACGTTTTAATAGATGTCATATCTTGAATAGATGATAGCAATCAAATGGTAATGACAAAAGTCGCGTCTTGATAGACCAAGATGGCGGAACCTAATGTAATAAATATTCTCATGAATCTTTGCTCCTATCGTGAGAATGTTACAAGTAATACTGACTTTTTGCCACTATTTGTGGGCGAGAATATTACAGTCAGGAGTACGAATATTTTGGTGCTTGGATAGGTGTATATTTTTTTCAACTATTGAACATGACAAAAAGGTAGCAGTAGAGCTCCTTAGAGGTAAGGATGTTGGCGAAATTGCAGGTACATGGCACTTGTCAACTTGTGTCTCATCAGTCAGTGATGGGCGCGGCGGGAGTGCTCCTCGGATCTTGACCTGAGTGGCACTGGGATTGCTTTGGACAGGCGTGTCGTTTGCCACCAGGTGCACGTCTTGTTTGTCCCATTGGTATCATAACTTAGTAAGAGTACAGCTCTTCCTGAAAGAGTTCATCCAGGGAAGTACTGCCACCTTACCTATTTCTGCCGCCAAGCAGTAATATGAGCGTTACTGCGTTCTGGTTTAGAAGGGTAAGGGTGCTGGTGAAATTATAGGCACATGGGACTTTCGAACTTATATCTCAGGGTCAAGTGCGCAGAGGCAGTGCACCTCAGATCTATGCGATTTAAAGCCCTGAGTGGCATTGCAACTGTTATGGATAGATGTATCGTTTACCACCAGGCGCACGACTTGTTCACCCCATCACTTAGTATCATTAAAAAACAGTGTAGTACATAGTTTGGGACATGAAGTTATCTATAATACTAAACAACATTCATGATCAATCCATTATAATAGAGGTCCCACTGGATAGGTTTCATCTAGGGAGAGGCTTTAGGCAATAGTTCCCAACCCTCTGACTCTTATGGGCTCTTGTGGACGTTTTCAAAGGATTGTGAGGCAAGGCCGAGATGCATGGCGCGAAAAAGTACCAACTGCCTTTGTTCTGAGAGTATTATAGTATGGCCGATCTCCAGATTGACCAGTTCTCTAACCGTCCAACTCTTTAAACTTCCAAATCTTTAAATAGGTTCCAGACTGAGGTTGGTCGGTGTAAAGACGGCCCACCTCATTCGTGCTCTGTATGGCCTAACATCTGTACGTTTCACGATTCTACACGCACGCACAAACACACACACACACACACACACACACACACACACACACACACACACACGCACGCACACGCGCGCGCGCACTCACACACACACACACACACACACACACACACACACAACCACAGGTTTCATCACAATTTTATTCTTCACCGCTAGCGAGAGGTATTGCTATGAAATATTCACAAATGTGTGTAAATTATAAAATTAAATCATAGGCCGCTACAGGAGATCGAACCGTCGACCTCTCAATTAAAAATATAAATATAAAAATATATATACTTGTCGTAACGAAAATCTCGCTTTTTTTCAAATTTGAACTTTTCTTTCACTATTAATTTTGTTAAACTATAATTTTTCGTAGATTTTCTACAGATGGCGCTACGGTAAAAAAGTAGTTACAAACCAAAAACAAAGTTCTGCAACTAGCACGCAGAAAAATTCGCTAGCTCGTCCTCGTGGCTGTTGGTTCGTTCCGCAACGTGAGGTACTGTACTGTACTGTGTACACTGAAGGCGTTCGAATCTAATGCATTTTTTTAGTGTTCGATCTTTGTATTAACAATTATTACGTAATTTTACAAAAAATAATTGAATATCACGGTAGTAAAACATCGTAACATTCAATAAACTTAATATTATAACCCCATTTCCCGAAAGTTGAGTTTTTAGTATAGTGACACTATCGGTTTTTACTTGCGATATCTGTTCGGAAATTTAATAAATGATTTTCAACCAGAAAAATATAATCTCTGTTTACATTGACTTACAGTGAATGTCTGGTTATGAAAATTTTTTGGCTAATCAAAACTTGAGACATGTCTGTTTTCAACCTCGGGACTATCGAGACTTAAATTTTAACTTAAATTTGTTTAATTAAAAAGTATTAAAAATCAACTAACCATCTGGCATGGAATTGGCAACCTCTGTAGAGTGGAGCTTAGTATAATCTTTAGAGATTGAATGACGGTAGTAACATAATTGGTTATTTTCTATCTGAAACTGTATTAAACACCATTTGTTTCTTACGTACCCACTGTAAAAAAGAAAAAACTTTCATATATAAGTTTTATATTACTTATAACTTTATAATTTGATAAATATAAAGAATTTAATTAAAATATTATATTTTGATTGCCTAAATGCCTGGCATATAAGTATAAAAATCTACTTTTGAAATCGTCTCATTTTCTCGGGATATTCAAGACTGAATAATATTAATACTTTTTTCCCGGGACGCGTCAATGCAGCGAGACTGAAAGCCCTACTGGCTACAGTTGTTATTGATATTTTAATTTCCCAAAACATGACTACAATTGTAATATTAACTTTATTAAATGTCATGATGTTTGACCACCATGATATTAAGTTATATACAGTGTCTGACGCTCTCCCAACTGACGAATTCTTTTTAGTACTTGTTACAGACTTTTGTTTTTGGTTTTTAACGGCTTTTTTGCTGTGACTGCAATTGTTTGTTACTACGTCATGTTATATGTAGTCTTAGCGTCACTAGGTACGACACCAACGGACTTGGAGGAAAGTGTTAGTAATTGTTTCAAATTATCAACACGCACCCTCCCTCGCTCGCTTCACATATTACCAGCTGCGTCGTCAACTATTTTGGACTGCTTACATTACATATATACATCAACACATGCGGAAGAAGTTATACGGCGGAACTGCTTGTTCGTCCCCCTGATAACCAGCGAGTTCGTGTAGAGAATATCTAAAAACTTGGAGAGACAAACAACTGCCAACAAGAGCATTCCGCCAGAAGGATGATTGGTGTAGTATTCAGGTCGACTTGTACATATTGCGAGAAAAAACTTCCTGTAAAATGCTGCTAATTGTAAAAAAAATTCTGTTAATTCTCACGTTAATGTAATTAACAACTGCGGGTATTCCGGAATAAAAAAAATTCTCTTTAGTCCATTACAAACATTGCAATCTTGTCTTGTTTGCGTTGTCATATGACATGATACAATTTTCAAAATTGAATAGTTTCCATGGAATGAAAAATGATAAAAATGCGAGGAATATTGTTATTAGAAATATTGTAGCATATTGAAATTTATATCGACATAAATGCAGCACGGCAAATATATACTTTGAAACGGTACATTAATCTACAATGAAATTATGATTTATTTGTTTGATAGTATGTACGATAGATATCGTTAGTATTAAGGAAGAATCGAACAAATAGATTTTAAAATCTGACATTGTTATATGGCTCAATATCTTTGTCCTTTAATTCCTTTGATTTAATTTAATTCCTTTGGAATATAATGTATGTATTTAGAATATGTCATATTTGTATGTCGAGCGCCCGCCGTTTATATATTTTTTTAAAACATTAAGTGACGGGACAAAAAAGTCGTGCGCCTGATATCAGTTGTAGTGCCACTCATAGCTTTCAGTCGCAAAGATCTTAGGCGCACTGCCGCTGTGCTCCTGAGACACAAGTTGATAAGTCCCAAGTGCTTGTAATTTCACTAGGTCCCTTACCCTTCAAAACCGGAACACAGTAATGCTGACATTACTGCTTGGCGGCAGAAATAGTTAAGGTGGCAGTACTACCCAGAATGAGCTCTATTGCTACTAAAATATAAACATAATTAAATAATATAACACACCAAATAAGTTTCCACTTTGAAAATTAATTAGAATCTAAAAAAAATTGGTTTAAGCCGTTAAAATACGTAACAACATTAATCTACATATTATGAGCAGATACTAGCGTATAATGGAAGGCAAAATTTCTTAATCCAGGAATGGAGCCGGCGCCGGGCACTGTAAGGCTTCTCGGATAGAGTTCCACCGGGATCATGTTCACGAGTTACGTGTTCTCGCCCTCCTGTGTTTTCAATTTGTCTTCGTTGTATTGTTAGGGGAATTGAAACTGGTGTGGCTGAAAAAACTAAGATGGAACTTACTATAAATTTAACCCGTTCATGGGTAGTTACAGCGTTTACGTAAAATAAAATATCAGATACCCCGTTTCGTTATATGGTCTGAAAAAACCAACTACGGTCTTTGAGGTGCAATTTCCAAGTCCTTTTTGTATTGTTAGGTCAGGGAAGTACTGCTACCTCATCTATTTTTGCCGCCAAGCAATATAGTTAGCATTACTGTGCTCCGGTTTTGAAGGATGACGGGCGCAGTGGCAGTGCGCCTTAGATCTCTGCGATTTAAAGCTCTGAGTGGCACTGCAACTGTTATGGACAGGCGTGTAGCTTACCATCAGGCGCACGACATGTTCATCCCGTCACTTGATATTATAAAAACAATTAAAGATAAATTCCGAAAATCTGAGAGGTGCAAGTCCGGATTCTACTATTTTTCTAATTTGGAATAAAAACATTTCTTCTTCTTCTTCCTGTCCTTATGAAAAAAAAAATAAAATTGTTGCCGCCTACTGCTTCTCCATAGAGAAGTATCAACAATGTATTGAGAAAATTCAATGATTTTATTGAACATTTTATATTGAATCAATATAAGCACTACGGTAAGAAAAGTAGTGCATTTTTGTGTGCGGTATATACTGTCCATGAATGGGTTAATTTCATGACTCATTTCGCTTGCCGAATAAAATTTTTTTTACCTTAATTTCGGCTAAATATGACATGTGAAAATTATAAAAACACACGTTATTTTGAATATAGTTATGGAGAAAAAAAGTAGCAGGTTTTAGTAATTACAGTTTTTAACACGAATTAATTTTTAGTTTCAGTACGTATATTACGTTTTCAGTTTCTTAATTATTTGTTACCTTTTTAAGCTGATGGCTCTATTACCAATGTTTAATAAATAAATAATAATAACAAGGATAGCTAATTTGCATATTTGAAACATGTGGGTATTTCGAAGTAGACAAAATAAACTATTCTTTAATACGTTTCGGATGATCGGAAATTTGTACTATTAAGTTATTTAGGAATTTAGCCTGAAAATCATTTCCGTAGACGTTAAGAAACTATATCAACTGCTGGCACCAGGCCAATAGCCATTCAGATTGTCTTCGTATTATACACTTGGATGATATTTTTAAGAAAGGACTGGAAGTGACCTTTGATAAACGTAATATGGCGGGTAAATTTAACTGTTTGAAAATAATCTAGAAAAATCGAATGAAGCTAATTTTAATTTGAAATTAATTACTACATGGAATTTGTTTTTTGAACCATATTACAAATGTATATAGTACAGAATGCAATATATAACGAAAGAACTATACTATACCCCAGATTTTGCTACTCGTATCTAAAATCGTCAAACTCTTTTATGTCATAGAGTCATACACAGTCTGTTTATTGCATAAATACATCGTACACGGAAACATACATGTCTAAAATAATGAATTTTAACGTTTAGAAAATACCTAGGTAGCAACTTGAAACAGTTCTATCTTTCATAATACCGAGCTCAGGTAACATTATCCTTAAGTGGGCAATTCGCTCTACTGCTGAAAAACAGTATTTAGATGGGAGAAGCCAAGGTAATTACTTAGCCACTATTATCTAGTGCATAATAACATAAGCTATGTTGATACTTATTTTAAAATAAGTAGTATTAGTTACCCCTAGGAAAGCAATGATTTTTTAACGTGTGTCGCGGATGCCATGGACACACACATAGACAACCACAAATTACACTCAAACTCACGAAGGAAATAAATGTAAGCAATACAAATATACATATCTCTCGGTCCTGGAATCGAACTCCTGTGTGGCAGACCAACATGGCAACCGTTCGGCCACCGAGGCAGTTAGATTACTTCCGCATTAAGTATTTAACAAATATAATGATTTTCTTTATTTGAAATGTATGCCGTTTAATTATATTCATTATACTAAAATTCAAAGACGAGTCAAGGTATTAATCATAGTTTCCAAACAAGTAGTGAATTTCCGCCTGTTCAGCGCATCAATACCGACACGTCCCTCGCAGCGTAGGGTTGTCCCATTATTGTTTTAGTTGTCTTTTTTTTAGAATAGAGTGATGAGACGAACCAGTCGTGTGCCTGGTGATCACCAGCAACACGCCTGTCCATAACAGTTGCAGTGCCCTTCAGAGTTTTAAATCGCAAAGATTCTGAGGGCTACTGCCACTGCGCCAGTTTCCCTGAGACATAGGTTGACAAGTTCCATGTGCCTGTAATTTGACCATCACTCTTACCCTTCAAAACCCGAACGCGGTAATGCTCACATTACTGCTTGGCGGCAGAAATAGTTAAAGTGACAGCACTTCCCTGAACGAACTCTTTCACAAGGAGCTCTAATGTCTACTCTCTGGCTACAATTTATTTATTTATCTATCTTTATTATATATATAATATATAATTTATCTCGATTATGAGAGTATTATCATAAAATAGAAATAAAGTGAGTTTGAATAAACATAACACATTTATAAATAGAAAAAATATAAATTCAATACAGAAAAAGATTTTAAAGATTTTAGACACAGAGCGAATTCTTCAATTCTATAATAAACGGCGTGTGCGACCCGTGCTTTGCAACTCGAGTGCAACGTGAGGTTATGCAAATGTGTGTTTCCGTACACGGGACACGGCGGGCGTTCACACATACAAGCCGCGCTGCTATGTTTGTATGGAGTTGGATTATTTGTCTTACTAAATATGTATAAAAGGAGCTTAAATGGAATTAGGTTGGACATATTTGATGAGGATTAAGGAGACGTAGCAGTTACAAAAACGTGAGACGTCCTGCAGATGAGTAGAAGATGGGTGATATTAGCGAGAATGGTGGTGGATAGCACAAATTATTGTACCCAGCATCGAGCGAGTGCTGCATAATATGCCGCAGACGAGACCAAAGATGGGTGCTTGAGTGGCGAGTCAGAGAAAGGTGAAGACCCCTAACCTTCTAGTTCTGAGTAAATCAGTGTGAAGAAAGATGTCAAACAAACTTAAACTATAAACAGTGAATCCGTAAAATTCATTTTCGAATAAATTTTATCTTTTTTACATTACATAAATATAAATTTAATAAAAAAGCAGGAATTCCTTTACACTTTTCTGTTGAATGTGTAAGAATGCGTAGAACCGTAGAATAAGGTCAGCTAGAGGGTCAGGTATCTCGGGGCATAGACTGCACATGAATTTAGGTAGGCATCCGATGCCGACCTTATCAAAGTATCAACCACACAAGGTATCTGTATATCTCCTGTTATTTTGTATTATTTGCGTGAATAGTTCGTGTTTTAATTTAATAAAAAAAAAATTATTTTTATTGTACTTACGTGTTTTTATTTCGTAATTATTTTATTTATGTTTTACGTTGAATGTTTTGATTATGTTTTGTTTTTGTCCCGTTTCGTTTCGTTTTCTTTTGTGGTGTCATTGTGGTAAACAAATACATGTATTTTCTTTCTTTCTTTCATAGTGGCGGGCAAAAATTGAATGAGAAAGGCACAATATCGAAAGGAATGTAGTTACATTGGGAGAGATCTACTCTCAGCATTTGGGTGGACAGAGATTGAAAAAGAAGAAATCCCAAAAAAAGTTGAAAATGAAGTCGGGCAGTTTGTGATTATTTTGTGCCTCTGTATTGTCTTTATATAATATCATAAGACTCATTGTCTGTACACAACAATGTGAGGCAAACATTAAGGTGGTTTAATTAATTGTTTCACTTAGAACAAAGTACCTACTGTTGTTCAATTATTCGTAACTGGATGCGGGATCAAGGTTTTCTTTGAAACTACAAGGTTCTTTTCCACAAGACAGAAATGGTCAGCAGCAGTGGCTGTTCTATGCTTTGGCCTTGACTAATGGGACCCCTCGAGCCATTGTAGACCGAAAGATAACACGTTTTTGATTTTTATGTTTAGCTATTTACATGTTTCTATTGTAAATAGGTCATGACGAAATTGACATAGTATTTTGTGTACGATAACAAAATGTTACTTTAAAAATCATTGCTGTTTGATATATTCCATAGAAGACCATTTAGAGGGTTACCCACGGAGACTTTTAGCAGTGATACAAACGCGTGACTGCATGGATATAAACGCGCGATTGCATTGCTACACTTGTGATTTGTAAGCTATTGCATCGATGTAATCGCGCGTTTGTATCGATGCAATCGTGCGTTTGTATCGATGCAATCGCGCGGTTGATTCGATGCTATCGCGCATTTGTGTCGATGCAATCGCGCGTTTGATTCTATGCAATCGAGCGTTTGTATCGATGCAGTCGCGCATTTGTATCAATGCAATCGCGCGTTTGATTCGATGCAATCGCGCGTTTGTATCGGTGCAATCGCGTGTTTGATGCAATCGAACGTTTCACGAATGCACGTTTGCATCGCTGCTAAAAGTCGCCATATGTACCCTCTCTTAGAAGAGCTAAACTAGGTCTCAACTCACCTGTCTCCCGTCTGTCCAGATTACACAATGAGCTTAGTATCAGTGTGGATAAATGTTCTCGGAGTCACTAACAGGTTTCCTCAAAGCAACTAAACGTGATTAATATCTTGTCTATAATTGTTTTCTATTTTTATTCTATTTACAAATTTTGTATCCTTGTATTTCCTGGTATTGTAACTCAAATATTAAGATTATTCCGCTCAGTGCAATTGTGTTTTATCATCTGTTACTACCAGATGTGCGTCTTGTTAAAATATTCTTACCTGTGTAAATTGAATTTGTAATTAATGTAACAACTGTTGATAAAACTAATAAAAAAAATCCTCAAATGGCAGTAGGCTTATAAAACTTAACTATCACCATTGGATTTTGCACGAAACAAGCTGTTACTTACTGCATACTAAATTTGGATGGGTTACACGGAAATCTATAAATGGGCTTACTCGGAGCTGTAGCTATATATTGTAGTTATTCTTCATTTTCACGGATCATGTATACACAATGTATAATAAGGTTAGTAGAAAATTATTTTTTTTTACAAATTTTTCCAAGCAATTGTTATTTATGCAAACAGTATCAGATTCAATACTAAAAGTACAACTGAATTTACATACTTGTACCATTTTAATCATTTAGTCAATAATATACAGAACTATACTTTGCTTTACTTAGTATTATACAGAAAATTTTTGGGTCTAATACAAATGAGGCGCCATTTCTTTTAGTCATTTTGTAAGCAAAGCAATTTAATAAAAACCGTAAAACAAAATTCTCAAACATATTTACTACCTTTATGTAATTGTTGCGTTTTTTTACTCGTAGCATTCACTAAAGATTAAATAGAAATATCCTGTATTTCAAAACCTTGCACTATAAAAAACTTAAAGAAACAGAGGTTCGAAACGTTGAACGGAAACTTTTTATAAAATAATAACATATTTTCGTGTCAATTGCAAAACCAATAAGTTGTTGTTTCAAGAAAAAGGTTTATGACCACAACTTCTTTGTTTACAATTTTTCTAATTCCAAAAAAAGAATTATAAATACATAACTGGCGAACTTCTAACATGTTGTTTATGACATGCAAAGTATATAAGGGAGCGGAGAGCAGCATTAAACAGTTTTCACGAGATAGGTCTAATTAAGCGTTTCACTTAGCAGTGAGCGGTGTCACTCAATTATTCGCAACTACATGCGGGATCACGGACCTTCTGCCTACGCCTCTGTGATGCCAGCGATAAAACCTACCCCCTTTACTCACCCACGTTGCGGTGGCGTTTTCTCACGCAGATTGTTTCTTGCGCGCTATTCATTCCAAATCCGAGACTATACAGATCTAGAATGCTCGGATCCATGTCGGATGTCGGGAAAATACGAATATTGCTTGTACACCTAAAGACAAATGATCCCTGTGACATTTCGGACCCTCATTTCTCGGATTCAGAACTGGGGGTCTACACTCGTTCTTTTCCCGATATCAAAACTCGATCAAATTAAAAGACAATTTCGAGTATGAAGCTTCATTCGCATCATGCGTTTTTTAATTTGGTCGATTATTACTAGAGTTATTACTCATTTGACAGTCATTGTTTCGGACGGAGAATGAGAGTTCAGGGCTTCTGACACGAACCGGAAGTAGTATAAAAAAGAAAAACAAAGAAAAAAAGAAAAAAAAAAGTATGCAAACGCTGTTACACTTTAAGAAAGTTCATTAAAAATGCGTAGTTGCATTCTAGGTTGTTCAGTTGTAGAATGCGGTATGCGTTGTCATACATACAGATCGAAATAGGCAGTGTATTTAACAAAAGGTTCCACACAGGCGCGATCAGAAGAAACGATCATCCAGAGATATATCCTCCAGTATCTCACAGGACTTCCTATGCATTATTAGTACGTAATTAGCTCAACTACATACAATCGTTTAAATAGACCGCTGAACTTACGTCCTCTAAATAAGCATCATGTTAAAAACAAATTACAAACATGGCTTCAAACCCTCAACTATGCGGAAACTGAAAAATTATTGACAAAGACCACTTAATTTTATAACTGCACTATGCTATATATTCGTATTTATTTTACTGAACCTTCACACAACACTCATACACACAGACACTCTATCACATCTCCCCCCACACACACTCACTCGTTTACAGACTGTCTGCATGTTCTAAATTTTACAAAATTTTAATATAACATTTACGTGGAGCTCCATGTTATTAGGGACCTAAGAAATATTGTGTTCATGATGGATTACTGACTCCTAAGATACAAGTTTTCTTAGTTTAGGAATCAATGGATCGCTTAATTGTTACGAAAAACTGTATTTACGCAATGTACCACCAAATATTATTTTTGTGCATAAATATACATATATTATATTATACTATACCTAAACCTCAAGTACTACTCTCTCTGGAATCTATTGCTATTTAAAAACATAATTTTAGTATCTGTAGTCGTCCAGGGAAGTACCTTACTCATTTCTGTTGTCAAACAGTAATGCTCACATTAAGTTGATGATGATGACATAGATAGAACAAATACAAAGAAAAATTCATTCAATCCGGCTATTCACAGGTTTCTCACAGGCTGCACTTCAGCATGAGTGGCGAGTCTTAACGGGATCCCACGGCATCTTTGGATGATGGCGCATACAGAAGGTTTAGTGGGTAAGCCTCCAAGGACCCATCAGGCGAGCTTGTAACGCCAGGTGGGTCAACGGAGGAGAGTGATACATAACCCCGCAATGTCATCGTCCGCGGAGGGGTATGCGTAATGCATTTTCCTGTGTATAAAAAAATTGTGAAGTCTGATAACTCGTTCCGTTACTTAGTTGGGAGACCGATCTTACCCCATTTTGTCGAAAAAGTCGCAGGTTCCAGTACAGCTGGATCGCAGGAAGTTCTCGTTGTGTTTGTTCGATCATTGTGTTTTCACAAAAAATATTATGATAATCATGGTAGTCAAAACATCTTGATATTTACTATATTGAGGATGTAGTTATTTTTTAATAGAAATAAGTAATTTTGTTTATATGTAACCTCTGTTGTACAGACATTATAGATAAACAAAATTACTTTGGTATTACAAAGGTATAACATTACTATATACAGATGAACACTTTATTAAGTATTCATCTGTGTACAGTCGATGGTCAGTTCTGCCGCCAAGCCGCCAAGCAGTAAAGCGAGCATTACTGCGTTCCGGATTTGAAGGGTAAGGGTGCTAGTGAAATTACAGGCACATAAGACTTTTCGACTTATATATATAGCGTGACGGGCGCAGCGGCACTGCAACTGTTATGGACAGGCGTGACGCTTACCACCAGGCGCACGACTTGTTCATCCCGTCCCTATCATAAAAAATACACCTGATTCACTAATCGACTATTTGGTTCTGAGTAGATAAGAAGTGAAGGAAAGCGTTAAATAAAATTTAATCTTTAACCTGTGGTCCGTAAAATTAATTTTCGGACAACTTCCTTATTGCGTCATTAGCGAATGGCGTTTTAAGAAACTTTTTAAGTCACACATTTTTCTTTAATCACATTACATAAATACAAATTTCAAGCAAAAAGCTGGCATTCTTTTACACTTGTCTTGTTGATTGCGTAAAAAGGCTCTCAGGCAAAAATCTTTTGGCGTCGACTGTACTGTGTTTATGTGAGCAATGTACGTTTTAGTTGCTTTATTTTACAGGTAATTAATTTTGTACCTTATCACAATGGTTTATAATATAATATTATAGAATTAAGATACTCTAGCTGCTATGGGTACTTTTGATTCTGTGCAGACAGAATTCTGGCTGTAAAATTGCACACCCAAATAAATAAGAAATAATATTCTTTATCATCCTATGAATTTTTTATTATAAGAGATATTTGAACGTAAGAAAATATATTCTGGTCAGTAGAATGTAATATTTTTTACATGTATCGCTGAATTTGAAGATACTGGGAGTGTCCATAAAATCTCGTCGACTTACTTTCTCAATCCAGTATCTTAAAGCACAAAGTTATTGAAATGGAAAAACTGGATTGTATATACAAATTTTGCAGGCTGTTTTCACATAACATTTCTTTCGTATTTACACACTGCCATTTACCTATTCTTAAAGTAATGCATCCAAATGAAGACCCTTGATAAGAAATTTAAAATAAATAGAAAGTTTTGCTTCTCCTGAATAATCACTTTTTATATAACACGAGTTTGAGAAAGTAAGGCTTCGATTTTGTACCTACATTTTGCCCTCGTTGTCATACATAAGTAACGCATTTACATTTCGGTAACTTTCGAGATTGGCATCTAAAGTTTTTTTTGCTACTGAAAATGTCAGTTACGCTGATTTTGCTTAACAATAAAACTGAAACTAAACTAAACTCAACCGTTCATTTTGCTGATCCCAGGTATGTTAATAACTCATTTTCGCTAAAAATGTCGATTACGTTAGTTATAATTTCCTAATTGTATATAATCGTACGTAATATACAGGCTACACCACAGCTATGTGTCACGGGGGAAAATATCTTTAAATATTGTAGATATGATATTTTGCTTCGTAGAGACATTAATTCATTTATAAAAGTAAGTAATACTGCTTTCAAAGATTTTTTTAAGTTGTTTGCCTCATCTGTATATCTGTCGCCAAGCAGTAATGTCAGCATTACTGTGTTCCGATTTTGAAGGGTAAGGGTACTGATGAAATTACAGGCACATGGGACTTGTCAACTTATGTCTCAGTGTAACGGGCGCAGTGGCAGTGCCTCTCAGATCTTTGCGATTTAATGCTCTGGGTGGCACCGCGACTGTTATAGATAGGCGTGTAGCTTGCCATCAGGCGCGTTCGTCCTGTCACTAAATATCATTAAAAAAAATTTGCAAATTCAGTCGACCAAATGTGAAAAAAACGTCTGTGTAC
>NW_020653726.1:14437726-14562663 GCF_003589595.1 Hyposmocoma kahamanoa
ATTAAAAGTACCTCTCACAATGCATCTGAGCTACAGCCCTCTATTATTTATAATACTCTTGTGGAAGAGTTTCTGGCCCAATTTGAAGCGATTAGTGCGATAAACAGCTGGTCGGATGGGCAAAAAAGATACGTGATTGCGACGTATCTGGAAGGGCCAGCGTTGCAGTGGTATAAGACCCATTTTTCTGCATATGCCACATATGATGTCATAGCTCAAAAATTGAAGGAGCAGTTCCCCTCGCAGGTCGATTATGCTCAAGAATTTTACTATAGGCGACAGAGGCCTAATGAGCCGCTTGTAGAATATTTTTACAATCTCGATAGTTTGGCAACGAAGGCAAAGATTGAAGATGATGGGAAATTCATAAAGCATTTCCTGAAATCTTTAGCTCCCAACTATCAGTGGGTGCTTGCCAGCAGATTGTTCGCGTCTAAAGACGAGTTAAGAAAAACCATTGTACAAATGGAAGATGTATTTAATCGTCAGACAAACTTAGAGCAACAGAGTATTGAATTACCAGTGTGTATTTCAAAAGATTATCCTCACTCTTGGCAAGCACAAGGGGATCCTTCACCCGTTGGTGGATCCGTCGTTACTTATTCGAACTATCAAACGCCACAAACGCCGGACACGGCCGTCGTTCCCTTTGACATGCAGCGAAATACGCCACGCGGAAAGTACAACTTGAGGCCGCGGCATGTATATTCACATGCTCAAGGTAGTGGTTCTTCGACGAGTTATCCCCAACGTCGATTTAATCAAGGCACAGCTGCTCATGCAAGAGGCGATCACCCAAACGCACCGCCACGCCGATAGATAGCCGGGATAGTCGGACGTGGACTGCGGAGCCGGCGTGTTTGGAACAAAGATTGTGTGTAGTCGATAAGTGTAGTGTAAATAGGGCACCCTTTATAACTATTTGTATAAATAATGTAGATTGCGAGGCCTTGGTGGATACTGGTGCTTCTGTGTCAATAATCTCACAATTGTTTGCAGATAAATTGAATTTGCAGTTCGAAAAAACGCCGAGTTTTCCTTTGCGCACAGTAGGTGGTACGCGAATAATTGTACAAGCGTCCACCAATGTTTCGTTGGTAATACAAGGAAACAAATATCAATCAAAGCTGCTTGTTGTAGATGATGGTGATGAGCTCCTCATTTTGGGACAGGACTTCCTAACGGTAAATGGTGCGGTAATCGATTTTGCAGCCTCGAAGCTAATCTTAAAAAGAAATGTTGAAATTCCTTTCAATTCTGTCTCTGACGTCACTTCAAGGAGAAAGAACTGTTGTTCTATTGAACCAATTTCGAAAAGTCATAAAACCTTTTCATTAAACAAATCTGAATATTTATATTTCGTTAATTTATTAGATACGAATGGTGACCATATATTTAATGTTTCGAATAGAAAAAAAATAGAATTTAATATTGATAATGCATTACAGGAGAAAAGGCGCGATGAATTAAAGCAGTTATTAATAAAGTTTCGCGATACGTTCTCTTTTGCGCCAGGCGAATTAGGGTGTTATGATCACTCATTAGTTGAAATTATTACTTCCGATGAGGAACCGGTACATAAAATGCCATATCGTGTCTCCCCTAAACAGAGACAAATTATTGAGGAACAAGTAGAGGAAATGTTAAAATATGGCATAATTCAGGAATCAAAAAGTCCATATGCTTCACCAGTAGTTTTGGTGGATAAACCAGAAGGGCCACCGAGATTTTGCATTGATTATAGGGCCTTGAATAAAAAAATTAAAAACGATTCATACCCTATTCCGAGAGTAGATGATTTGTTAAGTTGTTTACAAGGTGCAAAATATTTTGCAGATTTAGATATGAACTCGGGTTATTGGCAGTTAGGTTTAGGAAAAGGGAAGGAAAAAACTGCCTTTGTTACACATACCGGTCTATATGAGTTCAATGTGTTACCTTTTGGCTTGAAAACAAGTCAAGCGGTGTTTCAAAGAGCTATGGATAAAGTGTTAGCAGGAATGAAATATCGTAATGTGATAGTCTATGTAGATAATATATTAGTATATGCAAATACCTTTGAGGAATTTAAAATTGCATTAAATGAGGTTTTGATTCGTTTGCGGAATGCGCATTTGACTTTAAAACCATCTAAGTGTCGTTTCGGTTTTCAGAAGGTGACTGTGCTGGGACACGAAGTGTCGGCCGAGGGAATAGGACCGGATAGTAGGAAAGTTGCGGCGATGAAGGAGATAAATCCTCCATCTAGTCTGAAAGAAGTGAGAGCGGTTTTAGGATTGTTCTCTTATTATCGAAAGTTTATTGATAATTTTGCTAGATTGGCGCTTCCCATCACGAATTTGACGAAAAAAGACAAGGCGTTTGTTTGGACAAAGGAGGCACAGGAGGCGTTTGAAGTGTTAAAAGATAGAATTTGCAAGGCGCCTGTTTTAGGACATTTCTCGTCAGATAGTGAACAGGTGACGCGGTTATATGTAGACAGCAGTGGTTATGCGATTGGAAGTTGTTTAATGCAAGGTGTGAAAGAGATGAAACCTATAGCTTATGCCTCCAGGAAGTTAAGTGAAGCAGAGAAGAAATATTCTGTTACAGAGAAGGAATGTTTAGCGCTTATATGGGCGTTGAATTATTTCAAAAGTTATTTGTGGGGACTTCGTTTTCAGGTGGTTACTGATCATCGGGCACTTGTTTGGTTAAAAAGTAAGAGAGATATGAGTGGGAGATTAGCTAGATGGGCGTTATCGATTCAAGGTTGGGATTTCGATATTGTTTATTGCAGGGGTAAGGACAATGTTGTCGCAGATTTCTTGAGTAGGAATCCGTTGCTGGAGGACATAGAGTCGAGAGTGGAGCGTGTACCGGAGCAGAAAGACGAGTTAAAGTTATATGTTTTGCGTGCGAATGATGTCCAGAGTAAACAGGAGGCGGATGAATTTTGTAGAAATATTATTAATTGTATTCGTTCAGGTGTTGGTGATAATTATCGAGGCTTCTTTTTACAGAATGGAATCCTTTTTAAGAAGTGTAGTTTGAATCAAAATTTAGTTGATTTAGTGGTCGTTCCGTCGGAATTATTTTCGGAATGTATGAAGGAACTGCATGATAGTGCTTGGACGGGCGGACATTTTGGCTTGTTTAAAACTTTTTCAAGGTTTAGACAGAGGTATTTCATAGTGAATGCTGAAAAAAAAATTGAGTCATATGTCAAAAGTTGTCAGTTGTGTCAGGAGCGCAACATAAATAAAACGATTGCACCATTGATTTCTATTCCCGTGAATAATATTTTCGAGCGTGTAGGAATTGATGTTTTAGGCCCATTCAATCGTTCAGATAGAGGCAATAAATATATAATTGTGAGTATAGAATATTTGTCGAAATATGTGGTGTGCAGGGCCGTATCCAGGGTGACAGCGGAAACAATTTGTGAATTTTTGGTGTCCGAGATATTTTGTAGATACGGCGGAGTAAAACAAGTTTTAAGCGATAGAGGATCAGTGTTTACTTCTCATTTGGTAGAGGAGACAGCGCGAGATTTTGGAGCGATTATGGTGCATACTACGGCATTCAATCCGAAGTGTAACGGTTTATGTGAGAGATTTAATAGGACGCTGTTAGGAATGTTAGCGAAATATATAGGAAGCGAACAAAGGAATTGGTGTAGCATGTTACCATTGGTGTGTTTTGCTTATAATTCTAGCAAACATAGCAGTACCGGGGTGTCACCATATATGGTATTGTTCGGTAGAGAATCCTTATGTGCGTCAGATATGGAATTAGGGATTAATTGTGTCAATGTTGCGGAGAACCTGCAAGATAAAATTGCAAAACAAGCAGCGTTGATTGATGTAGTTAAGGAACGAATAGTGAGGGCGCAGATAAGACAGAAGCGAAATTATGATAAGAAGGCAAAAATGGTTGTGTATCAGCCACTTGATAATGTTATATTGTCCTAGGAGAATTTCTAATAGAAGTATGAAATTAGCTAGATTATTTAAAGGGCCGTATAGAGTAATAGGTCGATTAGGTAGGGTTAATTATATTGTAAGAAAAGTAGATGTAAATAGGAATAGATTGTGTAGGCAGGATCTAGTCCATGTGAATAGGATGAAAGAGTTCTTTAGGAGATAATTTAATGTTTTCTTGTTTTCTATCAGGTTAACTAATCGTTTGTGTTTACTTTTCATGTGGAACCACATTGACGTTATGAGAAATATTTGGAGAAAAATTAATATTTTCCGGCAATGCAGACTTGGAATGACGGGAGGATGATGATGGAATATCGTAGAAAGATTTAACTTAATTTTTCTTTTTCCCTTTTTTAATTTGATAGATATATTATCCAGTATATGTGCATAGTTCGTGCTCACTCTTCAAGATGAACAACAACTGTCTGCATTCGGGGAAAATATATTTATTTAATTATTAGAGTGTGGTATACTCTCATCCCATATATGTAGTTAGAATATGTTGTTAGCGTTATATGTGGGTTGGTTTTTGTTTGGTTAAAGATAGTAAGTGAAGCTGATGGAACGTGATAGCTGCAAAATGAGGACTAAGGCAGCTGGGAGATCAATAGTGATGTAACCCAGTGATCGTCCGATGGATGTTCAAGCCTGTGTCGTCGTTGTGGCAGCATGCACGTTGGAGATAGCTTAGCTTTAGGGAGTTTAGGGAAATAGTTTTGTAGCAATGTTTAGAAGTTTGATAGGGTCGTTCAGCCAGTTTAGGGTCGATGAAATAAAGTGTTAGAGTTTAGTCAGGTTCCCTAATTAGCTAGGATAGCTAACGAGTAATTATATTTTTATTTGTTTGTTTAGGATGTGATCATGGTCTGTCCTTTTAGATAGGTTTTTGGCAGACCAAAGCCATAGCCTCCTCGGTGGTTACCTGTTGGTAAGTTGATAGCTTCCGAGCAGTGTGTGGCTAGCCTGTAGTAAAGGCTGATCACTATGTATGTTGCCTATCATAGGTAGACTACCAGCTAGGGATATTCACCCCTTCAGCTGTGAGGAAGAGGGATGTAGACTAGGCTGTACTCTATGAGTAGAATCACTGGCTGAGTGAGATTCATAATTAGAATGCTTTGAAAAAGAATGTTAAGAAAATAGAAGATCTTGACATTAATAGTAAGATTATTGATTTGTAACCCAAAACATGTAAATTGGTAAATTAAACCAAAGTTTTAAGATGATCCCGGTTTTATATTATTAAAAGTACCTCTCGCAATGCATCTGAGCTACAGCCCTCTATTATAAATGGTGGAGGCGCGGACTCTATTATAGTACCGATCGAAAGGATCAATAAATTTATAAGGATTAATTCCTTATAACTAATATTATAGTGTCTCTTTAAAAGCATTTTAATGCAGTATTTCTTATTTCCCATATACACACTACCTCTACTATATGCTATATATAACTAAATACTATTTTTTTCTCAAATGTATCTTCAAGAGATTAGGTACGTAGATCAAAGCCGTGAAAATGTATTCTCAAAAACGTTTTTCTTAGTGACTATACCGAAAGTTGAAATAAAAAAAACTCGAAATGTTCTCGTTCATTTTAGGGCACCACGACCTGAAGAACCGTGTAACATAAATATCGTGATTACCAACATAAGCAGACAAATGACGTGTGAGGACAAATGGGTGCTCGCCCTCCTACGTGTCCCGTAAATCTGAGAAGGGTGCAAAATTCTACATCGCAATTATGTGGGATACGCGACACTCGGATGGATTATGTGAAATTAAGCGAGAGCAGTAACTAAGTGAGCTTAATTCACACCGCATCAAGTTGCGAACAAAAGCTTACACAAACACTGCGCGGAGAAACATATTTCTTCATTACAACAGACGGTTTGTTTGTTGTTTTACTGCTTCTCTGTTATAGGGCTCTGCTAAGAGCTTGACCGGAATCGGGTCATGTATTGCTAAATAAGTCGAATTTCTTTAATATGATACCAAGTGACGGGACGAATACGTCGTGCGCCTGGTGGTAAGCGACACGCCTGTCGATAGCAGTTGTAATGCCACTCAGAGTTCAAAATCGCAAAAATCTGAGGAGCACTGCGCCCGTCACCCTGAAAGATAAGTTGACAAGTCATTGGGTCTGTAATTTAGACAGGACCCTTGCCCTTCAAAACTGGACTGCAATAATGCTTACATTACTGCTTGGCGGCAGAAATAAATTAGGTGACAGTACTTCCTTGGAAGAGCTCTTTCATAAGGAGCTGCTGAAAAAATGTGAGTTAGCAATATCACGTTAAACGTCTGACGATGATGATGATGATTTAATTAATGCATGCTTCAACTAATTCCTACTCTCAACTAGCCAATGGGACCCGGCCTCGCTTTCTCTGTCTCAAATAAATAATAACATTAATAAAGTTCTTTTTTTCATAAACATAATAACTGTACATGAAATATCTTGTCTTTATGATAGATGTACAATCAACAGCACATCAAGTTATTATACACTTTGGTTCGGATATCGCCTCCAGTGCAACAAAACAAGATCCGTCAATGTGTAGCTGTGCTGCTGTTTGTACCCCACCAAAGCACTATACTGGTACCTTTTCATGGCACATGCTAGGCCTCTCAATACGGGTATAATGAAAGCGAAGTTCAGTTCTTTCAATTCAATGTTGGAAAAATTATACTGTAAGATTACTTAAATTTAGCAATCGGTAAGTACAATTGCAATTAAGTATATAATTCTAAAATCAGCGAATTATTTAGAAGTCTCCTTAATACGCCTCTGTGGTGGGTTTAAAATGTACATAATGCTTGGAGTAAAGCAAGGATTTTAAGACCACCGCACCACTGTAACGAGTCGCTATGATATTCTGTAGTATCTCCATTGGTACCTTGATAATTCGCCGCTATTTCAATTTTAATATATTTAGTTTAGTACATTTGATTTAGTTTTTATCAATGACTAATATCGATTAAGAAACATTTCAAGCTGCGTGTATTTTTGTGATTCCCTTTTAAGCTGTTGAAATTACAGGCATATGAGTGGCAGTGCCCCTCAGAGCTTTGCGATTCAAATCTTTGGGTAGCACTGTAACTGTCGCTTGGTTTTGTGATTCTTTTGTATTTAATCAACTTTTATTTCAAACTTTTTGTCTACAATATCTTCTAGACGCAGGAGCAACTTTAATAATCGGTCGGAAGTATATATGCACTGATCGTTGTAGATTGTATGTACACACCATGCTATACATTTTTATCTGAATATCGCCTCCAATGCGACGGAACAGGATCCGTCAATGTGCAGCTTGATGTGCTGTCGTGTGTACGTTGCATATGTATTTTTTTACGTATCTAATTTGATAGCAATAACGTAGGATTCATGTGCAAAGGAAACGATGTTCAATAAAATGCCGTCCACGGACCGCCATATTGATTTGTGGTATTAAATGTATTCTATATTACGTCGAGGATACAGACGAGTCAAATGATACCTGATACACCAAAATCCATTTAGCCATTCAGTCTACAGGGATGAACCAAAGAAACAGATATTTGGGCAAAAATTAATGAAGCTTACATAATTTTTATTCCACTACTCAACATTTTGAAAATTGCTTGTGGTCTCTAATGTTCAGTGACATTGCTGTGATAAATAACAAATAATATGGCGACATTGGTAGGCCAGACGGTAAAACCCATATACAAGACCACTTGAGAAAAGTTGGTTGCTTATAAAAGAAAATTTGGGGAGCTTGTGGTGTTTCTTTCTTTTGCAAAAAATAACCACATTTAATTCCTCTGTAGATAATAAGAAAGTAAGGAAAAAAGGAGAATCTGACAACTGGTTGCTTAAACTAAATAATTTAACAAAAATAGTCCTGTTTTCAAACATAATACTAGTTTAGAATTCTTATGTCTCAAATGAATACGCCAACTTAATTTTTGACATGTTCTGTTTTTATTTTGTTTTTTGTTTCTTTATTTCTTTTTTTCACACAATTCGTCTTTTGTTTTTTTTTTCCGAATTTTGTTTTTTATTTCTTTTTCTTCGCAATTTCGGGGAACGTAATATTAGTAAATAAATATAGCTGTTTACAAAAATAACAGATAATGACCAAAAAATAAAGTTGGCGTAGAGGTACCTCCAGGTATCGATCTTAAAATTTGTGGTTTTAAAACCAGTCGGGCAGATACATATCGGACCGACGCACAAAGAAACGATTTCTATGCCTATCTAAAATTCAAAACGTCGATGTGAATGCTTTATGAGTTTTATATTTTCTTGCCTGTTGTTTTCAACTGATCAAAGTTTTTATTCCGAATTTATAGTAAGTAGGAGCTGTGAAGTATTTTTATATGAAAATTTATGATATTTTTGTTCGGTGGAATATTGATTTTGTCGGGTGCAAAAGCCCGTTTATGTGAAATTCCTCAACTTCTCCTGTCTGCGGTCAGAACTCACTATTCGTTCCGGTTGCCGTCCGGACGCCGTAACGCCCGCGCCCTTTGCGTTAATTGTAATTTATACGTATGCGGAACGTGCGGCTTGTGCTCACGGTTGATTAAATAATTTGTCTGCAAATTACACTTACCGTATTTATTAATTATTATTAGTTACTGAAGTTTTGTTAAACAACTTACTTGACAGGTATTATAAATTAAAGGCAATAAAAGATAGCATTGTTATATTTAGGACAATGCTTGCGCCTGGTGGTAAGCGACACGCTCCATAACATTTGCAGTGCCACTCAGAGCTTTAAATCGCAAAGGAGCACTGCCTGCTGAGATATAAGTGAACAAGTCCCGTGTGCCCTTAATTTCACTAGTACCTCCTTTACCCTTCATCGGAATCGGAACGCAATAATGCTCATATTAATGCTTGGTGGCAGAAATAGGTAAGGTGGCAGTACTTCCCTGGACGATATCTTTACGAGCCGCTCTACAGCTACTAAAAGTTTTGTATGTTTAATAACTTGCGAAGTAAAGTCTTTGTGTAGTTCAGTTACTCTGGCCTTTTTTAGTCCTCATTATCTATCAGCCAATTCACATTCGTACAATCCACAAAGGACTTATAGAAACCTAGGGCATGTATTTAAATGATCTATTTAATTTTTTTAGATTTTTTTTTAATAACTCCACTAATTTACCACTGATTTTCTGATGAACTTTGAATTCCTCTATATGTTGCAAATAGGTGTTACCGTGTGCTGAAGTGAGCGAAATATATGCAAACCAATGTTGGGTACGTTTTGAGTAGTGTTAAATACTTTCCATTTTTATTCGTTTTTTTTATTTTAATTAATATTTAGAATAAATAAATTTGTCTTCAGTTTGTTATAATTTTAAACTAGGCTGAATGTACGTAAACCTATGCCAATGTATAAGATATCTTGTGTGTCAAAAAATTGCCTGTACAATAGGTACAGGTACAGGTGCCTTGCCTTGGACAATAAACCGCGTTAATTTTTTTCAAGTTTTAGTGTTTTAATTCCAAATTAGAAAAATACGTAGCAACCAACCCTCTACACTTAACAGGTACTAATGACCAATAGTTTAGTAGCAGTAGAGCTCCTTGTAAAAGTGTTCGTCCAGGGAAGTATTGCCACCTTACCTATTTCTGCCGCCAAGCAGTAATGAAGCATTACTGTGTTGCGGTTTTGAAGGCTAAGGGTGCTGGTGAAATTACAGGCACATTATGTCTCAGAGTGACGGGTTGCGATTTAAAGTTCGGAGTGGCAATGCAACTGCAGTAAACTTGTCCGTCCTGTCCCATGATATTATAAAAAAAAGAAAAACTTCTGAAAATCGTACGCTATTTGAAAATAATTTGATAAATGAGCCGTGGTACATTGCAAACATTTTGACTCTATGTGCTCAGCTGGTCAATGACTTTGCTATTTTTATGTACGATAAAGCAAGAACCCACCATTTTGCCAAATTGAAAGTTTACATGATGGGAAAAATTTGTAGTCCCGATTGGCAAGCACGAGGGCCCGACCTCAACCCGATAATCTGTAGGAGCTTTTAAAGCGTCGTGCCAGATTTATGTACCTAGTTCCACCGAAAATGAGAGAAGTCAATGCTGAAAAAACGAAAAACCTTTAAAATAAACATTGGAGGACTGAAATTAGTATTTGTGCAAGGAGGGACATAATTTTATTATTTTTTACTATAATAATGAACACTATAACTGAAATGGGTTTTCATATTCTATATTAACTAGCCGTGATAGAAACCCAGTTTGGCCTACCGCCTACGCGCCTCTCAAACAGAGGGTCATGGATTTGAATCCGGGCTTGCGTCTCTCAGTTTTTCGGAATTTATTGTTTTTTTTATAATATTAAGTGACGGGACGAACAAGTCGTGCGCCTGATGGCAGCCTGTCCATAACAGATGCAGTGCCAGCTTTAAATCGCAAATATCAGAGAAGCACTGCCACTGCGCCCGTCACCCTGAGACATAAATTGATAAGTTCCATGCGCCCCTAAATTCACCACTCATTAATTTCATCAATTTATGTGCGAAACTTAATTTGAAATTTACAATGAGCTTTTCGGTTATGGAAAACACCGTGAGGAAACCTGCACATCCGCAAAGCAATTTAATGATGTGTGTGAAGTTTTGCAATCCATATTCGGCCCGCATGGGATCTGCAGTTTAAGCCTTCTCATTGAGAGCGGAGGCCTGTACCCAGCAGTCTAGAGACTATTTTATGTAGGTTAACTATATTAACAGCTACTTTTGCTTATCTCGGCGATGTTTTGGGTTATTTTTGTTCGTTAGAAATAAACAGAATTGAATAAAATTGCAAAAATATATAATTTGTGGAATTTCATAAATATAATTATTAATACAAATTACATACAAATTATTTATTATATGAAATAATTTATATTTACATAAATTAATTTTAGTATATTATTACATGAAATTATAATTAAATACAAATTATAACAAACTAGTGGAGTAATTTCACAAAAAATAATTGAATATCAATTCAATACAAATTTAATTTGAAAAATATAATTAAATAAAAGCTAATAATGAAATGAGATAACAACAGCCAAAACTCGTAAGGGTCCGTTTTTGGAAAGGAGTATTTCATCAATTAGCGTAAAACTAAACCGTTTAGTTGTAAGGAGATGGTGTTTATAGGTACTTATTTCGAGTTTTCCTTACGGAAAATTACAATTTTTATAAGAACTGAAATACCCGTTCGATTCGTACCCATAAAAGTGGTTTTTCGTGTTTCTGTTCGCTGCCTTTCCAATTTTCAATTTACTTTGCGGCTCACCTCAACGTACAAACTTCGAAATCAGAACGTGAAAATTATTTTTAGTTGAACTTTAGTTTGTAATTTCTAATTTAAATTCGATGTAAACATTTTGATGTGGTCTTCAAAATATGCTCATCATCATTGTGGTGATTTATAGTAATACTGGAAATTACGTTCTAAGGTCTTTGGGTTAAGGTTGAGTTTGCATGGTGTAGGATTTGTGTGTCGGGGTGTTCGGCGTGGAGATTACAGCTGTGTCGTTACGATCCTCGTTTAGATAGGCGCGTGAGGAATTGCAGATCTAGACGAGCGAGCACGACGCGGCCGGCGGACACCTCATCTTATGTCCTACGTTGAGTCAATGTCGCAGCCTTGTGGATAGTAAGCGATTGTGCACAAACAATGTATGCGTATTTTGCAAAGTTGATGTTTCTATATTGAAAAATTTAATATAATAATAATAAATTATGTTTAGGTAATGAAACTACTTTTCCGGATTTAAATCGCGTATATTTGTTTTTTCAAACAAACCAACGTTTCGGGCCGTTTACAGGTCCCATGGTCACGGTTGACTGAGGTGGTACAGCCTTCTTTTCCCCTTATATCCCTCCACATTCATACCTAGCACTTTTCTTGTCACATGGCATTCTTCCCTCCGCATGACATGTCCATACCACGCTAACCTATTACTCCTCATCTTTTCCGTCACTGGCGCCACTTTCAAACTTCCCCTGGTGTACTCATTCCTTATCTTATCCTTTCTCGTCACTCCACACATCCATGTCAACATTCGCATTTCCGATACATGCACAGTTCGTTCATCGTCCCTTTTCATCGCGCAACATTCTGATCATACAACATGACAGGTCTAATCACGGTCTTGTAAATTTTCCACTTTAGCTTAAGGGGCATTCGCCGATCGCAAATAGTGCCTGTGACCTAGTCGCCATTTCATCCATCCTGCCCTTATTCTGTTCTTAACGTCACGGTCTATCTCGCCGTCGTTCTGTATTAGCGAACCGAGGTACCGAAAATCGGAGTAGACTAGAGGGATACACCATCTAAGGCAATATTGGTAAAACTGGAGGCACCGCCAAGGTTGAGCAAAAGCTGTTCGGTTTTTGACCGGCTAATCCTCAAACCGACACTCTCCAGGCTTACCTGCCATTTTGCCAGTCTGCTCTGAACCTCAAGTGCGTCCGCCCCGACAAGTACAATGTCATAGGCGAACAGTATGCACCAGGGTGCCTCCCCCTGTATGTCCCATGTTAGAGCGTCCATAATCAGGAGAAACAGATACGGGCTTAAAGCCGATCCTTGGTGCAAGCCCACAGCCACATTGAACTTGTCGGCTGCTTCAGATCGGACGTACGTACAAGCTTTACTATACATAGCACGGACAAGCTGCAGGTATTTCCTAGGCACTGTCTTCTCTTTCAACGCCCACCACAGAACCTCACGGGGTACTATATGGTACGCCTTCTCCAGGTCAACGAACACCATGTGCAAGTTCTTGTGCACACGTCTATATTTTTCGCACAGGTGCGAATATGGCATCCATCGTCCCAGTACCAGGCATAAATCCGAATTGATTCCGGGCTATCTCACTCTCTCCTCTCATTCGTCTCGCAATCACTTTTTCCCAAACTTTCATAATATGCGACATGAGCTTTATTCCCCGATGTTGTTACAGTCCTACACATCACCCTTGTTTTTAAAATCTGTTGCACCATTCATCTGGAATCGCCTCTTCTTGTAACAACTTATTGAAGAATAAGGTCAGCTACTTCCACCCGTCTGCTTTTAAAAACTTCCATACTTCAACTGGTATAGCATCTGGCCCTACAGCTTTCCTATTTTTTATATTATTGATCGCTTCTTTTACTTCATGCATACTCATCTCTTGCACCACCCCTATGTTAATCGGTGCATTCTCCAACACTCCACTCCAGACATTTTCTTCATTAATTAATCGACTAAAATATTTTCTCCAGCGTTCATTTATCTCTCTATCCTTCGTCAAAACCATCTCTTCATCATCGTTTATACATTTGATATGGATAATATCCCTAGCGTTCTTCTTTCTTGCTTTCGAAAGTCGGTAACGGTCTTTCTGTCTGTGCAGGCTCTCTAAAGATTGGTAAAGTTTGTCCTGGACCTTCGCCCTAGAGACAGCTGCCGCTTTCTTAGCCTTTCTCTTGCACTCCATATATTCTGTCCTTTTATTATCTTTAGTAGTCACATTCTGGTCATCTACGCTTTTCCATTCCTTAAATGCATTCTTCTTTTCTTTCAAAACGATTTGTGCCTCTGCACTCCACCATCAAGTATCCTTATCTATTTTTCCTTTACCTTACGTTTCTCCAAACACATTCTAATACACGAAGCGATTTCCTTCCAAAATTCATTCACTGATTTTTTTCCATGCCATTCATTTCTATCATTTTATCAACCACACGCAATTTGCATAACATAATGTAGCATAAAATTAAAAATAAAGTATTTAACTTTTGTCACTAAAAGTAGGTAATTAATATTAGACATAACTGTCTGATGACTGTACCACCTCGGTGAACCGTGACCATAAGGACCTGTAAAGGGCCCGAAACGTTGGTTTGTTTGAAAGACAGATATACGCGATTTAAGCCCAGAAAAATAGTTTCATTTCCTATGTGCAATAATCGCGAAAACCTACGAACTTGAAATTTATTTTTATTTAAATTTATTTTTATTAGTTTCATGTACATAGAATCAATTAGGATCCTTACATGTGAATTGGAAATAAATAAAATGAAATAAATAATTATTTTAAATTCAACTTGTAGTAGCCAAAAGGCAAACATTAAAGCAAGTAACTTAGCTCCATTTACCTAAGAAAATAAACCGTTTTTTTGTTAGTTATACGAATTTTTTGCGGAAATAAATACACGGGAATATGGACAATGAACTCCGGTCACTAACATGATAGAGCGCGGATTAAATTAGCATTTTCACGTCATTCTGGTGTCAATATGATGGCGGGTGTACTTTGGTATTGTTATTATTATAATAACGCACACACTCAACATAGCCCCACACTAGGGAAACCCTGTGTCGCGGGTGCCATGGACACACACATAGACAACCACAAATTACACCCAAACTCACGAGAGAAATAAATGTAGGCCATACAAATATTTCTCCCGGCCCGGGAATCGAACCCGGGGACCTCTGCGTGGCAGTCCGGTATGGTAACCGTTCGGCCACGGAGGCAGTTGTTATTCCATTCTAAATAGTACAATTTAGGTAAATGTTTTTGATTCGAAATTTGACTGTATTTCATAAGATAAACCCGCTGTTCTGACACTCCCAAAATAAGTGATTATTACGTTATAGAGATATTAATAATATTTACGTAACAACAATTAAAAGCAATTAATTACGGTACTAAAATTACAAAGTAAAAGGCTTAACTTTCATAAAAAAGCTATTAGCAATGGATCTAGGAATTAATATTATGATGTAATAAATTTAGTCATTCAAATTTAGTCACATCAGAAAGTTATATTTAGGCAAGAAATTCAAATTAAGTTATAATAAAAAGGTAAAAAGTATGTATTACATTTTTTTTACATTTTTTCACACGATACGACTATTTTTTTTAATGGCACCAAGTGACTGTCCATAACAGTTGTAGTGACGCTCAGAGCTTTAAATCACAAATATCTGAGGGGCACTGCCACTGCGATTAACACTTAGAAACATAAGTTGATAAGTCCCACGTGCCTGTAATTTCACTAGCACCCTTCTTACCCTTTAAAACCGAAACGCAGTGATGCTCACATTACCGCTTGGCGGCAGAAATAGGTAAGGTAGTGATACTTCCTTGCATTAACTCTTTGACAAGGAGCTCTGTTGCTACTAAAATAATTTGATTCTTACCTGTATCTGTAAAATACAAAAAGCATGTAAGATTACGTTAAGCTAGGCAGTTCAAACGTCACGGGGGATGAGATCCTAAGTGCAAGCACGAAAAAGCACACGTGATGCATGAAACGCATATTCATGTAGCTTGCAATATAATCTCATCGGTGCCTCTGGGACCCGGACCATTTGGATGATGAAATATACCTCAACACACTCCAATACTATTCTAAAAAATAACATGCATTTACTTTCAAGTAACATCGATATATCTTCATAGAAAAAGTGTAACGTGAGCGCTTAATTGGTATCGTCTTTCTATCGGAGAAACACACCATCAATTTTGTTAATATGTATTGTTAATCATATTTTCTTGAGAAATAAAATAGACAGTTTAATGGCCTTTGCGGTTAAACATTAAAAATGCAATTTTAATTTCATTATGAGGCCAATTCGAGCGTTTTATAACGACCCCGTGCACCGGCGGCTGTAAATTAAATTCAGCATAGATAATCCGGCATTTCCCACCTGATGGAGAACTTTATAAATATAAAACTCCGGGGTAACGCGTTATCTGTGCCAAGTTATAAAACTTTTAACAAGGTAGGTTTCCAGTGATGCGTCCGATCCTAAGATAGGCACATCTAATTAGAAGTTGTGAATTGTGGGGCGTGCTCTCAGTTAGATTTACTTTAAAGCAAGTCCATTCCAAAAGTGTGTACCATATGAATTTATTGTCTAGAATCGACTTCGCACTGAGATCTTTTTAACCGACTTCAAAAAAACGACGAGGTTCTCAATTCGACAGTATTTTTTTGTATGTGTGTTACGTGGTAACTCGGCATTTGTGAACCGATTTTGATGATTCTATTTTTGTTTGAAAGAGGGTACTTGAGTGTTAGTGCTATTTAAATTTGAAGAAAATATTCCACCTGTAAGGGTAGCAAACCAGGGGATGAATCCGGTTTCGCGCACTTTCCGGTAACCGATTTTAATAAAACTTGCCAAATAGAGTTGTAATACCACGAACCTTTGCGGTCGGGTTGTTTTTATAAAAAAGTTACAATTATGAATTCTCTGGATATTTTGACGCTTTGTACAGTCAACAGTACATCGAGCTGTATACAATTTTGTTCGAATATCGCCCCCAGAGCCATTGCTCTGGAGGCGATACACAAGACCCGTCAATGTTTAGCTTGATAAGGTCGGCACATATTTGAGGATTTATAAACACAACATGATTTGTGTAAAAATAAAAGCAATGAACATACTGAAAAAGCGAGGATTAGCCATTAATCCAGCCAAGGAAGTGAGCTTTCATTAAATACTTATTAAAACGGACGCTGAGACAAAGGTTAGACTATTTTCAAAATAAAAGTGTTGTTAGTAGAATATCAACGTGTTTAAAAATAACAAATAAAATTCCTAACAAAGCTCCGTGTGCAGCTCGTTCTTTGATCTTTATTATATAATAAAGTTAGTTCATTTCGCCCCAGTAATGAATATTAATGTTCTCGCTTAAGTCATAAAATAAACTTTATCTGAACAACGAACGCGTCGCGCCGTGCCCTGAGCAGCCTCGCGGCCCGTTCGGTACAGTGATAAATCCACAAAGAATACGCCGAACTCGGCCTGTTTTCAATTAAAATTGAAATTTGTAATTGTGTTCCTTGTAACTTCAATAATCAAGAATTATTTGCACGGTGCTTAATAACAAGACATTGTTGTGTTTAACATCGTCGCTGCAAGGTTCTGCCAGCTGTAACTACGAAAATTGAAATCATTATCATAGCTAGCCAAAGCTACAAATTAAAGTGGATCCTTTAACTGGAACAAATTAACGTTCTACTATAACGTTCTATTAACTAGCTCTTGTTATGTTTGACGCAAACAATTGGTTCCGAACAAGAGACGCCGATTATAGGCTTACAAGTTTCTTTCATAATAATACCAAATGATGGGACGAACAAGTCGTGCGCCTGGTGGTAAGCGACACGTCTATCCATAACAGTTGCAGTGCCACTCAGAGCTTTAAATCGCAAAGATCTGAGGGATATTACCACAGCGCCCGTCACCCTGAGTCATTACTTGACAAGTCCCATCTATCTATCTAATACTGACATTTCTGCATGACGGCAGAAATAGGTAAGGTGGTAGTTCTATCCTGAACTGCTCAGGGTAGTACTATATTTTATTTATCTGCTGTTACTATATTTTACTTACGTTGTTGTTTGACCCTAATAACATTGTTATCTGTTTAGTAGAAAAGAAGTAGCGGCTAGTTCTAGGAGATAACAAATTTAAAACCGCTACTGTCCTTTTAAGTTTTTCCTATGATGATGAAAACCTGTGATGTGTTTAGACTGCAGATTTTCTCCTTTATCCAATATTGTTGCGGCGCCGGCGGTTTGCAGTTTTCCCACGGGCACTATACCTAAACATTATATGAATAAAAATATTTTACTATATTATGTTAATTCGAGGCCCGACTGCTTAGGCAAATCCATCGATATTCGATCACTCCCCAAAGTATTAGGGTATATAAACAATTTGGTGTTTACAGGGGAAGAAAAGATGAGGACGTCGACGTAATTTTCGCTGATCTAAAAAGTAAATCTGATATTTCGAAGAATTATCCAGGGATGTCGCAATCAACCTTGGTCTGACTTCACGAAAACGTTGTTGAAAGGAATAAATTATTAAGAATTTATTTAAGGGCAACTTTGGATACAGCTCGTACTTGGGTAGGTTACCGCTTTATCTACATTTATATTCATAGTTCCCGTCAGTGAACCGTTCGAATTTTTGCCGGCTCGTACTTGATAACAAAATAGCTTTACAAGCCTAGTAGGGCTTGTAATTAAAGGAACATTGTGTAGCTTTTTTTTCTAATGATCAGCAAGTATTTCCTGGATCTACAGGTTAATTAGTTCTCATCTAACATTGACTCACGCAAGGAGTACAAAATAATAAACGAAGTAATGTGGTGTATGCATCCGTGTCGTTTGTCGAGTGTACCTCGCCGAGTCGGACCGGTCGTAGAGTGCGGTGTTTGCAGAGACCACAGCGAAGTACTATAATTGAGCTGCGACTGGGAGAGCCTCTTGTTGGTACAACGGTCCGCTGGTAGACTACATACGAACCGACAAGGTATTAAATATACTTAGAGATAGATTATAAATATAGAGATACTGAAACAATGCAGAATTTTTCAAGTTTAACGACGTGATTTTTTATTACACTTTATTTTTTTGTCTGTACATGATCACGTGTGTATAAGGCAAAGACTAAAGTATTAAAAGGAGTTATTGCAAAGACTTCACGTTAGTGCATAGATATTAATTTTTAACCGAATTCAAAGAAAAGGGGGAGGTGTCAATTCGACTGTATTTATTTTTGAGCGTATATTACGCAATTATGTCCACATTCGTGTACGGATTTCAATGATTCTTTTTTGTTGCATAGAAACTACCTTAGTAGTGGTCCCATTTACATTTGAAGAAAATATTCCACCCGTCATCAGGGTGGCTAATTAGGAAATGAATGCGGTTTATTGAATTTCACCCGCTGTCTGTTAACCGGTTTCAATAAAACGTGGCAAATAGACTTAATTCTACAAACATTTGAGGTAATTTTTTTTTTAAACAATTATATTATATTAAATTTGGAAGCTGCAAATTTTTATGCATTTAATAATTATATCTGTTCTATTAAAATAAGAACTATACTCGCTTAATATAATATTATTTTACTTTCTTTATCAAGACAAGTTGTAGAATAACAGTAAGTGTAAATGCGTTAAGTTGGGTTTGTTTTTCGTCGTCGTTATATAGATACATTTCGGAGAGTGTGCGTAGGAACTTTTTAATTTAGTTCCACCTTCATCGCTCCCTCTTCGATCGACTAGAAAGTTCGGAGCACTCTATCGTTCTGTCAGTGATATACCATCCATTTGCAGCTAATGTGTACGGCAAAGGAATGGAATACGCTATCGGAATCTGTGTTTCCGAGTGAATAGGCATTTTCTAGAACGCGTACTATCGTCGGTCACATTTCGCTCAACATCAGTTGGAGTTGTAGCCAAACGTGTGTCAATTGTTATGACATACGGAGCCGAGACGTGGACACTCACGATACGACTAACTCATCAGTTAAGAGTCGCTCAGCGAGCTATGGAACGAGATATACTTGGAATTTCTCTGAAGGACAAGATACGGAACGATGTAATCCGACAGAGAACCAAGATCGACATAGCTGGTAGAATAAGCAAGTTGGCAGTGGCTTGGCCATATCTATCGAAAAACCGATAACCGATTGGGGAAGCGACTTCGTGAGTGGAGACCAGGGCTCGGCAAACGTAGTGTAGAACAACCTGTGGCAAGATGGAGTGATGTTTTGCGAAAGGCTGCTGGCAACGGATGGATAGGACTTGCTGAGGACCGGGCGAAATGGCGCGCTTTGGGAGAGGTCTTTGTCCAGTGGACTACACTGATAATGATGATGATGTGTGTCAATCATGTATAATATAAAAATGTACATTTCATTAGTTAGTGCTTTGGATAAACTTGGTTACCTTGTTAAACAACTTGATCGAGAACCATACGTATTCCATCACGCTATTTTTTTTATGATACAAAGTGACGGGGCGGGCAAGTCGTGTGTCTGGTAGTAAGTGACACACCTGTCCATAGCAGTTGCTAGAGTCTTTAGTTGCAAAGATCTCAGGAGCGCTGCCACTGCCCCTGACACCCTGAGACATAAATTGATAAGTCCTGTGGGCCTGTGATTTCATTGATGTTGGCCTTCAAAACCCGAACATAGTATTGCACATATGAGTGTTACTGCTTGGCGGCAGAAATAGGTAGGGTGGGAGTACTTCCCTGGGCGAACTCTTTCACAAGGAGCTCTATTGCTACTGAAGATACTCATAACAAAATTAAATTGAAAGAACTGCAATAGAATTTTTTATTACAATTTTATATTGATATTCATATATTTTGTGCGAAAAACTTCACTAGTTTGTTATTATTATTGATACAAACACCGGACAAACACAAAGGAAATTCCTTCAGTTTGACTGGACTCGAACCAGCGTCTTTCGCCTTAACGTAGTTACAAATAATCTGCAAAAGCATGTATATATATCCAACAAAATAATAAACTAGAACTATGAGAATCAGAAAATGACTAACAAAACCAGTGAGCATTTGGGATAGCTTCAGCTATCTGAACTGTCAGTGTCATTCAGGCTTTTCCTTGTGGAGAAGGTGCGCATCTAATATGACACGTATTAAATCTCCTGCAACTTATATGATGTACAAAGTTGTCAAAAGACACTTGTTTGAAAGAGGAAGGTGCACGAATAAAGTTTCAGAAATGGAGTCGTGAGTGTCACATATTCTTCAACCATTGCTAGTCGGGCAGAACTTAAGTACAAAAAAAGAAGCTACATATACTTGGTTTTTTGAAAGAAAAAAAATTGTGTGTTGTAATTTTCAACAACATTCTCAAACATATTTACTATCTCTAGATTAGTAGTAGCTTTTTTAAGTAAATGGCTTTTTACACGTAGTATTCACCAAAGATTAAATGAAAGTTTTCTATCTTTTTATACTTAATCTATTTCGAAGACTTGCACTATAAAAAAATTTAAAGAAACAGAGGTCCAAACATTAAATGGTAATTTTTATAAAATATTAATATATTACAGTGCCATTCATTAATGTCATTTATGATAAATTCTCACGATGTTTTCTTTAATTATAATTTGTTGACCGAAGAAAAAAGGTTTACAATTACTGATTCTTTGTTTACATTTTTTCTAATTCTAAAACAACAAAGTGTTGGGTGATATTCGTAAGGCATTAAAAACTTACTGTATTATGAAACTAGCCTAATCGTGTGTATATTCCGTAAACCTATATGACAAATGTTTGTATATGTTAATTGCATGTAAATGGCGGACAGTAACTGGATCAGTCGATGGCCGGCCACCGTTACTCGGAGCGAGCTTTCTGAACAAACAGCAGTTCAATGTGCCACCATTTCGGCTGTAGACTCGGTAAATATGTCATAGTCTACTGCACAGCCTCGTTTACTATTTATTACCAAAGTTATTTATGATTTTATGCTTTTGGCTTAGAAAGGTTAATGCAATGTCATTGATTACTTCCTTTTCCCCCAATAGGCTGAATTTTCGATTTGTATATGTTACCGTCTTCTACTGACATTTGTGACACTTAACAAATACCATTTATTATCACAAATTTCCCATAAATAAATAAATATTAGACGACAAAATTAGATTTCGCTCGATTTCCATGGGATCCCTTCATCAGATTCTAACTTAGTGACAATGGGCCCACCTCGAGATTGCACCTTTTCGAACAGAAAAATAATTTTCAAAATCGATCTACAATTGACGGAGAAATCGGACAACATACATAAAACATACATACAGCCGAACGTATAACCCACTCCTTGTTTTAAAGTCGTTTAAAAAATTCATATTATCAAATACGCTGATTTTGCTTTACAATAAAACTGAAACTAAATAAGAAAAAATGGTTAGTGGGAGTTTGTAGATCTCGTCTCGCTGATCCCAGATACGTCAATAACTCAGTTTTACTAAAAATATCCATTAAGTACGTTACTTATGATAAGGAGGGCAGAATGTAATTGTTTGAAATTTCTTTTTCTGTTTTTTTTTCTCTGTTTCTATTTTTCAATTGTGGTAGTCAAATAAATATATTTTCTTTCTTTCTAAATGCCTTATTGCTGTGTGACATAAAACTTTGTCATTCCTCATGCTTTTATGTATTTGTGAAAGATTTAGACCGGTGATGTTTGTATAAAATAAAGCCTACCAACCGTACCTATGTTTTGGACGACCATGCAGTATCAGAGGTAGGTAATTGTAGTACCTGTTAATGTGAAAGGAAGAGACTAAGTCGACATCGGAAAGGTAAAACGTCTAACGTGCATTTAGAAAATATTACAAGAGAGCGAATTGAAGTAATTTTTTTTTAAGAAAAAAATCATAACTCTAATTTTATTTGTTTTCCATTTTTTCATAATAACAAACAAAAATTTGTTAAAATTAAATAAAATAAGACTTAAGGGTGATGTGAGACAAAACAGTGTATAATATTAGTTTGAGACGGTAGTATATACTATTTGGATCCGAAAAAATGTTTTATTTCTTATTTTAGTACTAATTTCAAAACTTTCAAGACTGTGTTATTTTATTTTTCTTTTTATTTATATATTTCACGAGATTTTTGTAAACTTGTTAGTTAAATATTTTGATGCTACGTAATACCGTTCCATTACTTTCAAATGTATAAATTAGAATGCTGTGTTTTCTGTCTCACTATGTGTATTTTGCACCGTGCAATATTAATGATAGTAGAAATTACAACATATTGCTGGCATCTAGTGGTTTCGTATTTTAATGGGCCCGCTCATTCATTCGAGACCGCACTTTTAGCAAATGAAGATATAAATATGCAATTTACGGATTGTATTCGTAAGGCTCAATTTACATTGCTGAGTAACGGAATGTAAGCGAAGTTTATTTACGAAACTGTACATAGAGTAATCGGGCATTCCCGAGCATATGCGAGAATTCTTCGGAAGACGGGTGGATGCGTAGACACGAGTTGGCTTGTATCCTTTTTACGTTGCGCAATCGGCTTAAAGTTTAATATGCTACAGTTACAACTATTCGCTTCCGTTCCATGCTGCAGTAATATAAACTGAGCCTTATTAGTGTATTTACAATTTATGTAACCAATCAATAGTTTTATCGTACTCGTGATAATTTTTAAACAATCTATTGTTTACATCAATTATATTAAGTTCGTCCAGGGAAGTACTGCCACCTTACCTGTTTCTGCTGCCAAGTTGTAATGTGAGCATTACTGTGTTCCGGTTTGGAAGGATAAGAATGCTGGTAAAATGACACGCACGATGATAGGCATGTCGCTTATCACCAGGCGCACGACTAGTTCGTCCCATCACTTGGTATTTAAAAAAAATATTTGTAACATATTTTTCAGTTGTTATTTCATTTCACTCTTCTGTTTTAGATTTTTGTATCATAGTAAATTGACACTTTTAAAGGAATTAGTAAAAATTAGTAAAAATTATTAAGTATTTATTTTATATTTATATTTTTATTTTGTATATCAAGTGACGGTAACCAAATTATATAATAAAGGTGCGTGTAGATATATAGACAGACATCGTCGGCTGAATTTGAAACCTCATAACTCCTATTTTTGGATGAAATCCTTTTTTGTGCTCTTCAAACGCAATATAATATATATTCTCATAATATATATAATATAATATAGTATATATACATCATATTTATATGTACTATATTATATATTAAAGTTTAACATATAACTTCTAAACTTTCTTTTTGTTATAAAATAAAGGTATAACCACAGATTATAATATAATTATTTGTAGTAGTTCTGTTTTTTGTGCCTACTGAAAAGTTCACATTTATGGAGGTTACGAATTTAGCCGGCTGTAGAAAATGAGCAGCAAATGCTGCAATGTAAATTATTTGGCGTTGAATAGCTGCTATTAAGTTTGAGAACAAATTCTTGAAGTAAGTTGAAGAGTTATTGTATTGTTTAACTCAATAATTCTCACTTTTAAGAAGATTGGTAACAATGCAAAATTTAAGCGTCAATCAAATCGAAAGTTTCAAGTATTGAAATGATATTTTAATATTAAAACATGTTTTGAAACATTCCTGTGCCTGACACGTTTCATTAAAATCGTGAAAATTTAACTCAACAAAGCTTGTCATTTTGAGTTAATATTAATTTAATGCGTTTTCATATAATATGGGCAATATGGACAAACAGTGTAGTTACATAATTGTAGTTTTCAATTAAGTTTGTTTGCTGGTAATGCAGTTAGCGAGTGTCGGGAAGTTTAGTTGTCCATGCCCACCGCTCGGGTTGAACTACACTTGACATTTGGCTAGACACCTGTGGCCACGAAACTCGCCATTTTTCCGAGAAAAACTTCATTTAAAATGCAACTACTGCAAGTGTAAACATTGATTCATTTATTTATATTCTACTTACTTACTAAAGGGCGAATTGCTGAGTTGCGTTTTCATACAAGCATGCCGTAGCTCATGTGCTTACAATACCTGAAACATAAGACAAATTTTATTAATGTTGGTATTTATTTTTAACCGGCTTCAAGAAAAGGAGGAAGTTCTGAATAACACTTATTTTCTTTCGTGTATATTATGCGTATACTCCGACATATTTTGTGAATTGATTCGATGATTCTTTTTTGTTGGAAAGGGGATCACGTTCAAATTTGTAGAACGAATTTCACTTCTAAGCGTGGCAAATTATTGGGTGAATTCGGTTTATTGGATTTCACCCATTTTCCGTTAATCGATAATATAATTTAGCAAATACATGTAATTCTAGTAAAAATAATATGTTATGGTGATATAGATTGATCTGTACCTCTACCACGAGTCTACTGTGATAGTTGTCGCTGACGTTGTCGTTGACCGCGTAAATTACTTCACAATTTTGTGTGGCAAATTATACAGCGCCCCTAGCGGTTACAAGAAACAACATTTTGTATAGAAACATTATACGCAGTCGTTAGCGATAACTGTCACTATAATCTCATGGTAGTGGCATTGATGACGGAAATAGCAGAGAGATGAGAGGAACTCCTCAACACATAGTGTACAGCAGCTACTTTGTGTTTGGGCTTAAATGATTCGTTCTTCCTTACTACTAGGACTTCCATATGCATCAGTTATAGTAGAAGCGACCGCGGCAGCAAACATAGCGAAAGCGGGTAAGTAAACTTTCGAGGTCGGTGGCTTTTTTTTATAAAAGAGTTAGATATAATTATTTATGGTACACAAACTGACAAACACAAACATTTCACATAGTAGGAAGTGGTAACAATCACCCATACACTTATCCGATAACAATAATAACGCACACACTCAACATAGCCCCGCACTAGAGAAACCCTGTGTCGCGGATGCCCTGGACACACATAGACAACCACAAATTACACCCAAACTCACGAGAGAAATAAATGTAGGCCATACAAATATTTCTCCCGGCCCGGGAATCGAATCGAATGTAACCGTTCGGTCACGGAGGCAGTTATTAAAGGAGTATCCTTAACATTGCAAATATGTAGTTGCTGGTGACGGGCGCAGTGGCAATGCCCATAAAGATCTTTGCGATTTAAAGTTCTAAATGGCATGTAACTGTTTTGGACAGGCGTGTCGCTTACTACTACTTTTACTACTCTTAGTATTACAGAAAAAAATTTGTTATTAGCCTGGAGAAGTAACCTACCTTAAAAGTGATTAATTTTCCACTCGTAGTTCTGTGCAAAATGTGTAAAGTATTAGTAAAAGCGCAAACTGCAGAGTTTCACATATGTAGTTTGAGGAATATAGGAATATAAATAAATTGTCTTTACCTTTGACCAAATTACATATAGTTAGTAGATACTATATGTCAATGAAAATACGTAACAAGATATAAAAAAATAGAAAAAGGAGTTATAATTTTATGAAATGTTCAAAAGACCTCCTTTTAAAAAATGCTATTACGATATACAAGAATTTTTAGAAAGTAAGTAACTAACGTAAGAGATTTTATTTTTAATTCAACTATGATGACCAAAACAAACAAAATTTACAAAATGATTATGGATTTGACGTTTACATTTAATTAATATTATTCATACTTTTTCGTATCTTGGATAATTCACATTTTAAACTAAAGACTTACACGGCTCTTACTGAAATACTGAAGATTTAAACTGTAGAATCTAACACTGAAGACTTAAATCGAAACATTTTGTACTGAAGAAAAAGAAAAACTAATGACTAGGCAGTATGGTCTCTGACTTTCGCCTGTTCCATGCGTAACAAAGGAAAACACAAAAAAAAAAAATATTCGAGTTTAGTGCCGAACTTATTTCATTCTTTCATTTATTATTTATTAAGATGTTGTGTATCTCATTCAATCAATATCTTATTCCACATCTTGAATTTTACTTTTATGATTTTGCAATTCCCTTACAGAGCTCCTGTTGAGAGAAGCCACCAGCTCTTATGAACATAGTTGTACAACTTTGATGCAAGAAAGATTATGACTATGACTTAATTGTAATTAGTACAATTACTAAACCGAAAATCGTCGAGGAATATGGCATTCTTAATTATTTACCTGTATTTCAAATTCCTACATGGAATTTCGGGCTCGATTTTTAATTTTTTCATTAAAATGACCAGTCAATTTAAATTTAGAGACATAACCTGACTACAATAAACCGTATCTATCCAATAAAGTCAGGCAACGACGTGTAACTAATGCTTAGAACACATAAAAAAATTATCACCAGTTACAGATTACCACGGCATGACTTCTTCTTTTTACTCGATAAATTATTCAGCGAATAACCATCAAACGTACTTTGGGATTTTATCACGTAAGATAAATTTATTTCGCATGTATAAGTAGCAAGTAGTCTAAAGCACGTCAGTTAAAATTCGTCAACGATAATAAACCAGCTGCTATGGCGAGCTAATAACACGCTTATCTCGTGGCCTGCGCTTTTAACTAATACGAGTAAAACGCGTCTAAATAGAGAAGAAACTTTGAGAGCAATTTTGCGATATTAGATTTTAGTTACTACCACAATGCAGCATGTATTAGGTGTCTATGGTCTGCGGTATAATATCTAATAGTAAGTGGCCAACTACTTAAATGCTATTGTTACGCCCTAGAATCGTGTTTAAGATGAAATTACACTCCAGGTGCCGTTGTGGGAACATTGAACTAAGGAAATTCTGCATGAGGCAGGTTATATAGTACCCATCCATTATCCTTAGTAACTTGAGTTTATAGTGACTTGAAGTTGAACATATAGTTGTTATGTCTATTAGAGATAAGTATACATTTTTTAATATAAACGATTTTTGAAGACAGATGATCAAAATGAATTATTATTATTAATTTTACATAGGGCGCGCTATACGTTTCTGGAACTGGCCACTTACATAAACAATATTTAAAAAGAAATTACAACATTTGAAAATGGAACTCTTTGGCTGTAGAATACAGTTCGTTTTATCTGACTGTCACTTGTTTTTACATTGTGGCGTCATTTTAGAAATTGGTTGTCTACATCACCATGGATTTAACTTGTGAAAATTTTCGTTGATTTTCTGCGACTTTAAGTGTAATTTAACAGCTCAGCGGAGCTTCGCTCGGCTTCAAACTGCTTTTGGCGATGAAGCACCATGTAAGACGACTATTTATAGCTTGTTTGCAGAATTCAAACGCAGTCGTCTGAATCTCAGTGACGAATTTCGAGACGGTCGCTCGTCCACTGCTGTGAACAACAAAAACATCGATGCTGGGCGCCGTATGATCAAAACAGATATACCATGAGATTCGGGCATCTTTAGGCATAGGCATGAGTCAAATATAATCAATGTGAAAAAGTGCTCCCGGTGGAAACGGATCGCGTCACTTGGTGCAATGCCATGCGTACCAGATTCAACGAAAGGGCGTCAAATTTGGTGTGGGACATAGTAACAGGTGACGAAATATGGATTTATAGTTGCGATCCCAAAACAAGCAGCAATCGAGCGTATGGGTCTTTCGAGAAGAGCCGAAACCAACCAAAGTGGCGCGTGTGCAAAGTGCTTTTTTTTAATAAAACTGGATACGTGGCTACTGTTGCTTTGGAGAATCGTTGTACCGTGAATGGTGATTGGTACACGACCATTTGTTTGCCGGAAGTTATTGACAAACTCCGTAAAAATAACCGTAAACGCCGTATCATCTTGCACCACGATAATGCCAGTTCTCACACGGCCAGACAGACAAATGATTTTATAAAGGTGAACAAAGTTGACCTTATGAGCCATTCCGCGTACAGTCCCGACCTGGCGCCTTGTGACTTTTATTTATTTCCAAAATTTAAGAGCCAGTTACGCGGTCAACGATTTTCATCACCTGAATAGGCTGTCGAGGAGTATGAAAAATATGTTTCAGAGATTGTCACGGAGGAGTGGCATAAATGTTTTCAAAATTGGTTCATTCAAAGGAAAAAGTGCATTAACGCTAACGGAGAATATCTTGAGAAACAATAAATTCATTTCTGACCATTTATAGTATTTTTTTCTTATTCATTCCGGAAACTTATAGTGCGTGCCACGTATGCTACCAAGTGACGGGACGAACATAGGTTTAGGTTCAGTGTACACGGAAGTCACAATAAGACGAAATTGAGTAGGTGATTGGTAGCGTAAAAAAACAAACATAAAATAATTAAATAGATTTTTTTATTGAATATCATGTTATTATTACTATAATATTCACATTTTTTGTGCTAATACTCCATTAGTTTGGTGTTAGTATCGATACAAAGATTGCATGAAGAAAAAATGCCTCGACGGATCGATCAGCCTGGATTGGAACCAGCACTTGTTAGCCCCGGTCTGGCAAACAGGTGCTGGTTTGATGGAATTTTTGTCAGTATTTGTTCAATCTTTGTGTCAATAATAAATAGAAAATCGATTTTCTGTGCAAAACATTCAAGCGACAGGAATTAAAATGTTCACTATTTTAAGTGCGACAGTGATATGACACAGCTTAATTGTTCATTGTTCAGTAACCAAAAAAGGTTTTCTCATTTCACTGCTTGTAACCGCGGTGGTATACACGTGTGCAATAAATCAACCCAGCACAAGAAACACGTACAATACGCGTAAATAAACATGATTTGCAGAGAAAGCTGCGCTGATCACAATAAGCGTTTGCGAATAATTCATAGGATGCATTCATACGGGCTACGAGACACGAGGCGGGCCGTAACATACGGCCCAATTTCGGCGCACAATTTACCTGCAGATGCAACAAACACAAAGAGGCCATATTTCCGAAGAGGGAACAGAGTGACCAGATGTTCCTATTTGCAAAGGACTTTCCTTTAACCCCACTTACTGGCCTGTACGATCAAGGCAAACATTCGATCAAATCACAACGCGAAAGTGACATCAAAGTGAGAGTCATCCGTTGAGCCACTTAAGTAAGTGCTAATAAAAAGACAACGATTGTTGAAATACACTCTATACGCAGTGTTTCTGCGTGTATTTTTTTAGACTCCTTGTGTGACCTAACGACAATAGTGGCGTTCATCTTAATGTTTCTAATAAGGCGTTCAGACACGAGAAGACCCTGCGAGTAGGATCGCCGACACGTTGCTATTCACACTGAGGATATGTCAAAGTCAAAGTCAAAGAATGTTTGGTTCATACGTAAGCAAATTACGCTTGAAATCGTCATACTCATTAAACTCTGCTGCTCATTCGTAAGGCAGATTCCCCTGAGAAGAATGAGCTAGAAACTCTAGGGGTTGCTTTTTGTAAATATACATTTGAATACATTTATCATTACAATATTTAATTTAAACATCTTAGATCGAGAATACCTGAAAGAGCTAAACGCGTCACTACCACAGATTTTTGTCATCTAAATGCGCAGAAGCTTTATAATAACCTTTAATATAAAGTTTTTGCTTCACAATATTTTTAAACCTTGTAAATGGCAAATTTAGAATATCAGTCGGACTCCACTTTCATTGGGCCTAATTAAATCATCAAAATAACAACAAAACTTTATTTTAATAACGTACAATTATTATCAATACTTTTTCATATACAAATATTTATCTTCGTTTTCTTGCACGCGACATATTATTATCTGTAGCAATTCAATATTTTTTTCTATTATTTTATTACATAATTTAATTGTGTTTTGTTGTGCACGTAAACCCGTTATTGTAATTATTGTGTCCTGTATTTTGGTCTGCAGGAAGAAATTTCTTTTAGAAATAAGCAGTAGCAGCAGAAATAAGTATCTTTTGTTTGTATTTCCCGTTTTACTAAATGTGACTTATTTTTTCTTGTACAATAAGTAATTTAAAAAAATACTATACAAGTCCTATACAGGTAATAAGATATGGAGTTCCTCTTGGAAGCAAGAGGCAGAAGGCACGAGCAGAGGGCAGGGTCGGATTACGGCGGCCATCTGCCGCACGACGAACAATCAGCCTAACGAGGCGCGCGCGACGGCTTAAAGCCTAATGCTAGCGCGAACAATGCTTCCACCGCTGTGGCGTCTCTTTACCAGCTGCTAACAAAACTGACTCATTGATCGCCACCTTTGAGCGTACCTCACTGAGTGAACTAGCCGAATCATTTGACACTGTAGTAAATAAAATCTCATATTATTTAACTGCCTCTGTGGCCGAACGGGTACAATGCTGCATGCATAACTGTCATGCCGAGGTCCCGGGTTCGATTCCCGGGCCGGGAGAAATATTTGTATTGCCTATGTTTATTTCTCTCGTGAGTTTGTTTGACTGTAATTTGTGGTTGTCTATGTGTGTGTCCTTGGCACCCGCGATACAGAGTTTGAAATTCAGGGGTAAAAACATAAAAATAAAATATACTAGAGATTAAAATATTCTCTCTTCCTTGTAAATAGATCACAGTTTAGTGGGAAAATATATCGACTTGAAAACGTAATAATTCCAATTACGTAAGAATTCGAATTGATTAAGCTTTAATGCCTTTTCCGTAGAGTGAGATCTTTAACCTTTTAACTAAACCACGAAGTGTATAATTTTCTTAATGGGCCCCGAAATAATGGCTGCAGCACTGAAATATTGATTTTGTTAGCATTGTTTCTTGTAAACTTACAATTTATGTATTTTTTGTCGATCTGTGGATAGATAACATATTTTCGCACAGAACCACAAATTATGTAACCTATTTATTTTGTTAATTTAACGTCTAGACTGGCACCACAAAATTTAAAAACAACAAAATGATCTTTAATTGAATTCATAAAAAGCTTTGATCGGCTGAGTCAAGCCAGCCGACCATGACCGCCCCCCTATCAGTTACACTTAAAGGCAAACAGATCGCTCGTGTCGCGACAATGGCCCTCCTTGTTTATGGCTAATCCTAAATGGATTACGCGGGCCGCGCGACGAAAGGAAGGGACAGCGCCAATCATCCGCTTATGTTTACTAAGCGAAGTGAGCTGTGAGCAACGATGTTGACTTGCTGACTTTTCCACTTTGTCGAGAGATTTCTCCTTATTAGCACAGTCATTGTTGTTACCATTGGTTCTTAAAGGAAAACTTTAAGCGTAAAAGTTTTACACACAGTCCAGAGATTTGTTTTGATATTTCAAGTAAAATAGTATATTTGGCCAGAATCACACAAGTCACAACGATCTGTTATTATCTGATTGATAATCAAGGGTTCGAAGTGATAATTGTGATTGATAATTATCATGATAATTATCACTATTCATATAATTATCATGATAATTATACTTTGACAGTTAGGTATCTTAATATTTATTCAATTAATTGGAACAAAATAATTCTGGCGATATCGTGTCATGTGTCTGCAACCGAGATAATATGTCCAAAATATCAATTTAAAAAAATACAACTTTCTAACCAAATTTCGAAAAAATTATTCAGCTGTTTATTTAGTTTTATTCTGTTTGCCATTTTTAGTAAAAAATAAAGAGACAAAACTATAAATAAGCATGGATAATTATCGGATTATTTTCAAATAATAATAATGATAATTATCAAAGAAAATAAATATGTTGAGAATTGCGAATCCTGCTATTAACATTTCAAATATAATAAATAGTGACGTTGAATAACAAGGCACTAGATACATGTGTAAGAAAAATAGTATTGTATCTTTTTCATACGCAGCGACGGCAGTGATATGTGACGCGATATGTCAAGACGAAGACAAATGTAGGGATAAATCCGTGACTTATCCCGCCGTAGACGTGGAGTCTGGACACACCTTCATAGCTTGCGAGACGGGATTGTGGCTGTAAATGTAATAAAATAAACCTTTGTAGCACTATTTGTGTATACGAAACGTATCTGTAAACAAAGAAAATCACACTCTTAAGTTGATTTTATGTATGTAGGCATAGTCGGAAAACTAGAGCATGTATATTTTTATCTGTACGAAATTTGCTGTCTTATCAGCAAATTTTCACAATTTTACATGCGCATGGTCTTCTAACTCTACCTACACATTGAAAGGGCTTTTTAAGAACCGTTAAGATATAGAAAAGTTAGGTAGCGTTTCTAGCGTTCTTATCTAAATGCATCATTGTAAGTCGATGAGTACTATAAGTTTATATATTGTTTGTTTCTTTTTTCACTTCCAGTAACATGCATATTATTTCTTAAAGGGTCGTTCAATGTAAGTTTTATAAACGGTTTTCCAAGGGCTTAATGTAGAACCCAGTAAAAAATATAACAAAACAAAGAACTGTGATTAATTTAGTGTCAAGTCAAATTGATAAATTGTACTTTTTCATGATCAGACTCCGTCCAATACCTTTGAAAATGAATGAAGATGGAGTTGAACGAGTCACAGGATGGTACAATATTTCTATCAGAATTATTCAACTGTAGTTTTCGTTTATTCGTTTAATAATAATAGTCATAAGTACATTAAAGCATCTTTAATTTTTGAAGTATATGATAAAAATAGTGACAAAAACCGCACTCTATAAGAAGATAAAATGAGGAACAATAGCGAAAAGAGCCTACTTATCGCTCAAAGACTCGGACAGATTACAAAATGGGCTTCTTATTACAGTTGATGCTCGCTGAAGGTCGGTGAATGGCGATGAAATTCAATGAATGGTTTCTCGGAAATGCTCCGAGTGGCCAATCTGACGGCAGATTGCCTCGCATTACAGTCCCACTAGCACCCACTAGCAGGGATGGACGCGGCTTAGGATTTACGGCTCAGACAAGGAAGTGAAAACAAAAGAATGCGACTGGTCTGACAAATAGAACAAAGTGTCCTCCGATTCTGCATAGATTTATTTTTGTCTAAAATAAGGGGATCTTTTATATAAAACTATTTGGATATTTTCGTACGAGCAGTACTGCATAATTTATGGGCATAATACGTGCTTCTGAAAATTTGAAATTGATAAATTCTCTTTTGATTTCGTCAGAAATGAGATTTTAAAAATCTTTTATTCCATATTTAGCATCACAGAGAGTGCCACTCGTGATAAATTAATTATTCTGTAGGCCTGTAGCTTCTTTAATACATTAACGGGAAAACAACTTTCATTCATTCGAATTCTAAGTATAGCGTATGCTGTACTAACTAACAGAAGTATCGATTTATCGATTTCGAAAATTGTGAGAAGAATGATAAGAAACTTTCAGGAATATCTAACCATAGCATTCTCGGTCGACGATTACTCATTTCGACATGTCATCAGCGCACCCTTACACGTATATTTCAAACCCTGATTTAAGCGGAAGCAAGTTTTATAGGAATGGGCGCAAACAATGTGCGATACATAACGGCTCCTCGTAGCCACTTGTCAACCGGCGCGGCCCGGAAAAACCGGCAAACTAAGCGGGCCTGCCAAAAGTACGTGACCTTAATGTATATCAATCCAGCGTGATTTATACACGAGGGATGTGTAAAATATGATATAAAATAAACATTGACAACCAAAACGATGAAATACGACGTAGCGTTGTGATTTAAGGGAGCGTTTCACAGGATTTTATGACGCTATAAAATCAGCTCGCTCGCTCCCCGGCAGTCGCACGTACTGCACAGATTTGACAAAACAGACGACAGGCATTTATTTCGTTCGCTAGTTTTTTCGCAAGTTTTATGGACTGCTGCCAGCTTTATAGTCTACGGACAGCGGACGTTTTCGTTCGACACTGTAAAATTGAGAGAGACTTGATTTGTCTTTCAATTGCTTGGGATGATTTTTACTTATTTATATTTTCAAGTTATTTTCTCTCTGACTTTCTTGAAACATTTTGCTACAATTTATTTTATTTTTTTATAATATCACGTGACGGGATGAAACAAGTCGTGCGCCTGATGGTAAGCTGCACACCTGTCCATAACAGTTGCAGTGCCACTCAAAGCTTCAAAACGCAAAGATCTGAGGGACACTGCCACTGCGCCCGTCACCCTGACACATAAGTTGACAAGTCTCATGTGCCTGTAATTTCACCAGCACCTTCAAAACCGGACCACAATAACGCTGACACTACTGCTTGGCGGTAGAAATAGGTAAGGGGCAGTATTTCCCTGGACAAATTTTTTTTCAAATATATAATATATTTATATAATAATAATAATATTATAATATAAATTTAATAAAATCTATGGTCATAGCGATATTTTGTTGATAACATAGTCCAAACAAGCAGAAATTGATTGAACTTAGACTAGTATTAAAATTAGTAACATTTTGCAAATTGTAATAAATAATTTCATCATTCCCCTTGTGTGAATTGGACAACTTTGAGGTCATATTAATCTTCACGTTTTCTATATATATCTAGTTATATTTAGTTTTGTTAAAAATAAATTGTCAGATATCAGAATCTAGCTTAACCAACTAGCTTAACAAAACTACCTAGTCTGACTTTGTAAATTAAACTATTTTTATTCGATCTAAAATAGCGTAGGATATTTGTTGTAAACGTAACATTCAGATGTACGTCAGTTGACGTTTCTTGAAATTTATTTTTCAATAAATTTTAGAGCGAGCTTTCTTACTAAATGTCACCTGTATTGTTATTCGTGTTCACGGTTATTCCATATATTTTAAATATTATATGTGTAATTTTAAAGAGTTCTAGTTTTTTAATTAAAAGCCCGAATAAGGTACGAGCATGAAGGTTCCGTCGTCCCCCGGGTTTTGCATTAATTATTTAAATTTATGGTAGTAATGTGACCTCGTCTGCCTTCTGGCGCCTTCTACAATTGCTTAGGCTCTGAAGGCACTGGAAATGTGTAAAGTAGAAAAGAGTTTTCATGTAACTTTTTAATTTGAACGTTCTTTCTTTAATTTTTTATTGGCAATGATTTTATTATTGTTATACTTCACGTAAAGGGTTAAACAAAGCACGCATATTACTGTTAGCGTTATCGGGAACCAAAAGTAAAAGTAAACTAAAAGTTTAGCTTGCTGAAACTGTTTAAATATAATAGAATGAAAATTCCTTCACAAGCTTTTAGTAGGGTTCGGTTAGTGTCAAAAAGCCAGTCACAATTAGAAAGGTTACAGACGTGCTTTTTAGAAATATGAACAATAAGAACACTTCAGTATCTCGCTATCCTTTGCAAAACCGGCTCTAAAGCAAAGTACAAACCTTGCCGTAATCAAATAACGAAGAAGTAATGCTCATTCATTATGAAAAAGAACATCCATCTGCAAAGGTTGGACATATATGATTCCACAACACGGTTTTATTTCGCGGCAACATGTGGGTGAGCAACAAAAAGTTTACGCCGTGGTTTGTGTCATCAACATGTGCCCGTGGCCAGGCGACGAAAGAATTTATTGCCACTACTATAAGCGCTACGCACTTGCCTTTTACATGTGGTTTTGTTGAAATTACACTAGTAAAATGGAAATTCCTTATACGGCAACTGACATCATAATTGACATCTGTAAGCTATAAAAATGTTTAAAGGTACTAATATGAATACTTTATGTTAAAATTGAACCCAGAGGAACAAATTACGAATTTCTAGAAACAAGCTCTATGTAAAGATTTGCAGGTATTTAATTTTGTTTGGGTATTAATATGACTTCAATAATTCAACATCACAGTATAGGTACTTGCTTATAAGTAAAAAAGTGAATACAATTCAATTACGACGACAAAGGAGTCAGCAAAAGAATTCCAAGAGCAATAATGTTCAATCTGAGTGAGCACGATAGTCGCGACAAAGACATTATGCGTGTCGAGTCATCATCACTGTAGCATGCATTGTCTCAGCGCGTCCGGATTATAAAAATCGTAACAAGCAACACTGTAAGTACGTATTACGCAGTGTTGAGACAATCAGTAAGTCAATCATAAGGAATTGAAAAAGATAAAACTACGATTGTAGCCACGTTGAGGCACCTGACGCTGGTTCGATTCCAGTCAGATCGAAGGTTTTTTGTGTTAGTTTGTCCTTTGTATCAATAATAATGTTAATAAATAATGCTAATACTAATCATTCGAATAGACAAATCATTCGCCTAAGTCGAATTCAAGCACAAACATTCGACTCGATTGATTATCGATACTGAGTGCCACTGCCATTCGCTCGGGTGCACGACGAATGATTATTTTCTTTTCGGAACTACCCGGAACTCCACCAGATCATTAATCACGCCTATATCAAAATATCCCTGTCCCCGTCACATTTACTGTATTTACCATATGTCAGAGAGGGCTAGGTGATCACGAGTATCGTTCGCTTTAAGGAATCTATGGATGAGTAAAAAATGATAATTCTGATCATTCGAATACGAAAATTAGTAGGTTACTAATTTGTCATTCGAATGACAGGGTTAGTAATTATTACTAACGAGTCGAATATCGAAATCATTCGCAATCGCATATTGCTAGTAACCGTTCTTATTCTTTCGACCAACAGGCGATTTGTTAAACCGGAATAAAATTTTACTTTTGCTGAAACAAATTGACATTTCTAGTCGTTTATAGGCATTATTTATATTTTTGTTTAGCTCCATTATACCATTAATGTTAAAAAGATATCTTACTGTTAAAATGCAGTGAAGTGTGGACGAGACGGCAATCGGATATGGTAGGAACACATTTCAATTACTGTACGCATTGTGTGATGTCTGGCTCCCGTTCCCAGCGACCGGCGCCTACGGACGTTCATCCTCTAAAGTACCTACCACGGCCATTGTCTTCGAAATTGACTGATGAAATATTTAAGAGGACAGGGTGTGGCTTAAAAAGGTCCCAATTTTGAGGGATTATCGCCATCCTTTTCGCCGCATGGTTAGCCTAATGATGGAGATATTGTAGCGGCGACTTCAAGTTGTTCACCGTAAATTGGATCCCTTTTTTATGACCTTTATGTTTGTGGAATGTTATTTTTATTTTAAGACAGTAGTAGGTACTTTTTCAACACTTAATTTTTAAGAAAATAATTGGAATAATTGTTTTGCTTATTGGATTCAGCAGTTGACGTTTTTCGGTTGAAATTATAATAATGATTGAGTGCAATTCCATTTACTGCTAAAGTGTTAGTGAAACTAACTTCCACTGAACATCATAAAACAGTCAAGAGAAACTAAAGTGAACACAGAACAAGTTTCTTAATTAATTAAAATTTTAGCGCACATGAAATTAAATTTATTGGGCATTCATACCGTTAAAAGTGCTTTTACCAGATTTGAGCATGATGTTAAGATAAAAGTTACAAGAAATAATTTTATTATAATATAGCTACGAATACAAGAGCGAAATAAAAGGCAAATACAGCGAATAGTAAATTGTGTAGTAAAGTAAATAATGGCAACAGCTTATGGTCCTGCGGTGAGTTGGCTCGCTTTGAAGGAGAGATAACGCGAAACGTTTCTGCGAAAGTTGCTGTGAATTCACTGCAAACCTCTTAAACGTTGATAGCTCGCGGACGGAACGTCTTAAAATCCAGCTCTTGCTTTAGTAGTGCAGCAAATTAGAGGTTTATTTTTACGAATTAATGTAAGCTAATATAATGATGGGACCACCTGACATAAGTAATAGGGGTTAAAGTATGAAATTGCCGATTTGTACTGAAAATCTAAATTGTTTATTTTTTAAATTTTTAACAAATTTATTTAATCAAAATAGTTGCCATTATTATCTATACATTGCTGCCATCTAATGGGAAGGTTATTAATGCCTTTGCGATAGAACTCCGACGATCTAGACTGCACAAACTGTGTGAAAGCATTTTGTACTGCCTCCTGGGAAGAAAACTTCTTGTCACGTAGATAATTGTCCAAATCACGAAAAAAATGGTAGTCCGTTGGAGCAAGGTTTGGTGAATACGCAGGATGACGAATGGTTTCTAACTGCAGTTCCTGAAGGGTCAAAATGGTTTCTCGTGCTGTGTGAGGTCTCGCGTTGTCGTGGAGCAATAATGGTGAAGATCGATTCATGAGTCAGGGCTGTTTTACTGCTAGTTTTGTCAACATGGCGAACCATGTTGACAAAGAGTTCGGCACAATAGACATCTGCCGTTATTGCTTGACCAGATCGGAGAAAACTATAGTGAATAACACCATGCTGAGACCACCAAACAGCTACCATTACCTTTTTATTGGTAAGTTTTGCTTTAGGACACTGTTGTGGCATTTGACCTGGGGTCAGCCATTGCATTTTTCTTTTCCGGTTATCATAAAGAATCCACTTTTCATCACATGTTACAATTCGATCCAATATTCCTTCATTTCTGTACCGGTTCAACAAGGCAACACAAGTTTCAACACGCGTTTCTTTCTGCAGATCGGTCAAATCATGAGGCACCCATTTTTCGTATTTTTTTATTTTATTGATTTGACGCAAGTGAGTCAATATTGTGGGTAAGGTAACGTTAAACCATGCCGCTAATTCCTGGGTAGTTTGACTAGGATCGGCTTCCACTATCTCTCTTAATTCATCGTTATTCACCTGTGTGGGCGGTCTTCCTCGTGGCTCGTTCTTTAAGTCGAAATTTCCATCACGAAAGCGTTTAAACCAAAATCGCACGGTGCGTTCATTAGTAGACCCCTCTCCAAACACAGCATTGATATTGCGGGCTGTTTCTGCCGCGTTAGTTCCGCGTCGGAACTCGTATTCAAAAATCACTCGAATTTTCGCAGTATCCATCTTTCTTGTCTAAATTGAATAACAAAAACAATTGAAAGTCGATATTCAAATGTTTCAAATTTAAAAAAAAAAAAATCACAGAAACCATTTGAAAAAAGTTTCATTCGAAAACCTCAAACCACGAAGATTCTATGAAAATTCAAAGAACCTATTGCAATAAAACGGCAATTTCATACTTTAACCCCTAATATTAATTACTTAATAGGTTGGTTCTAACTTCAGTTTGTAGTTTATATCGTACTGTATTTTGAATAAACACTTTTTGATTAGTAAAACAAAGTCGAGATTTGGGATATCGTCGGTACAAATAACAGCAAAATAGGAAATTAGTACAATATTTTGTGTATCAGATTCGAAAATATTCGTCTAAAAGCTGCCTCGTAAGAATTTTGGTGCTAAATTGATTCTTTGTTGTTCCCTAATATTGGGAGATGGAATTGTAACTTTATACAGTTATGTAGAATAGCTTGCTGCGTCGTATACTTCGTATGAAATATTCTCAATAGAGATGCCATTGTTTGAATTGAGTGAGGTAAGTCGGTCTTTTCATGTTTAACAAGCTGTTCAGAGCAGCCGGGGACGGAAAGGTCCCCACAATTTAATTATAATGGCCACTACAAGGACAGGCGTTGATAACAGACTGACATAGTTTGTCCTTTCTAATATTGTTATTTAATATTGTATAATACCCATATTAGAAAGGACATTTAATCATTTACTTAGTTTTTTTACGAATTTCTTGTATATGCCAAAGAGTTTGTTCCATTTTAATACGATATTTAATCCGAATTTCGTTTTAAATTTAATCTTTTGTGCATTGTAGTGCATTTTCATTCGTATTAAACTATTTAATCGGGTGGATTTTGTCGCAGACGTGCTCTGTTTGGATTTCCATTGCACGTTCTATACATAACAATGGTGCCGTACTCTGTGCCCTCAGTTCGATGTTCCGCCAATCGAAGATTTTCCATTTTTCAAACGGCCCATGATTTTTCAATTTTCGCCGAGTTTGTGACTTCTTTCACGAACAAACAGAATTTAAATGTGAAAGTTAATGTAAGTTATTTCATATTAACAAAATTTGCGGTGACATTTATCTTTCGGGCGTTTGATAAGTACCTTAGATTTATGTTTACATAATATGTGCTTTCAATTAATTTAAATCATTTTTATTATTACCGTTAGTGTCATTTTATGTTGAATTATTGAATTAGCGAATTTATGTATAATATGAATCTATACATTAAGGGAATAATTGAGGCGTGATTATTATTATTATGTGTGCTTTCGTTTATGTCAATTTATATACACGGTGTGAATTTATCAAAGTTTAACAAACGTCAGAAATCGCTAAATTTCACGGATTTTTATTATTTTTTTATCGTACTCACAGCCCCGCACTAAGGAAACCCGGTGTCGCGGACGTCGTGGACACACACATAGACCACCACAAATTACACCCAAACTCACGAGATAAACAAACTTAGGCCATACATATATTTCTTCCGGCCCGGAAACCGAACCCGGGGCCTCTGCGTGGCAGTTCAACACGCTAACTGTTCGACCACGGTGGCAGTTATCAATGTTATCAATGTCTTTTTTACGTATTTAATAATATGACTTTATGACCGTCCGTTCATGGCTAGCTGAATGAATTAATAAATTATATGGGCTACAGAAAGTACACAAATGGTCAGTTATTCTATCTAAGTAAAGTGTCGTTAGGTCAAGGCACCAACAATGACTTTGTTGCCGAAACTAAATCCGACAAAGTCTGTTCTTTACTTGAACTTTTATTGGTCACACAGTTGCGCGCACGGCGCTTGGTGAACTTTTGTGTCAAATTAGGTAAACTAGTACAGTAACGTGCTTTAGATTAATTACTTGAAGTACTAGAAGATATTTAATCTTAGCCTATATGTAGTACTTTGGCTATACTGTGAAATACATTATCCTATTTAACGCAGTGTCAATGGTAACCTAATTTAGAGAAACAAATTGCAGCGAATACATAGTGGGAATTCTTAGCTTTTTATTAATAATACTGCAAAAGGACGAACAAGTCATGCTCCTGGTGGTAAGCTACACGCCTGTCCATAGCAGTTGTAATGCCATTCTGAGCTTTAAATCGCAAAGATTTGAGGGGCACTGTCACCGCGCCCGTCACCCTGAGACATAAGTTGACTTGTCAACTTGCTGGTGAAATTATAAGCACATGGAACTTGTCCATGTGCTCATAATTTCACCAGCACCTTCAAACCCGGAACACAATAATGTTGACATTACTTACCCGTATAAACAAATATTATTGTTTCAAATATGTGACGTCAATACAAGACGTCACGTGCTAATACTTAGTAACAACAACCATGGACATACGGGCGCGTTCGAATTAGCCGCTGTTAGACGCGTTGCAGATGCGCGGCTGCCGCGTGACTGTCACTTTTCATACAATTCCTAGAAGCGCTGCAACCGCGTGGCGGCCGCGCGACAGTCGCGCTGCAGTTACGCTCTTTTGCAGTCACGATTAGTGAGGTGTACATATGTTAATTTTTCAAATTAATCACGATGAATGTAAATCGAATTGAAGAATATGTAGAGAATGTAAAACAACATCCTGCAATATGGGATAGCAATTCCGCCAGTCATTCCAATCAATTGGATAAAAGAAGGCTTGGGACAATTTATGTCTAAAATTTATTGACAACTTTGAAACTGACACTACAACTGAAAAAAACATAGCAGGCGAGTTATTTATAATGCCTATATGTGAAGTGTCCCCCCCAAGAACTAGGTAAAAGTAGTGTTTCTTCGTCAGAATCCATCGCATAACTGAGTCGAAAGAAAAACATCACTAAAAATTTGGTCGCACTTCAGCAGCCGACAGTCGCGCGGCCGCCGCGCGGCTACAGCGCTTCTAACAGCGGCTAATTTATTGTGCGGCGAACGCGACCTAAGCAGTGAAATAATCTGACAGCTTTTTGACGTCATTATTGCGGGGGCTGAGAGACAAAATGTCCGTACAGTGAACACGTATTTCTACTTTTCTCGAAACAGTACTTACGATTTCCCGCAAAAGAAATGTTAGAAAATTAAATGATTGAATAAAAATTAAAATCTAAGATCTGGCAGTATGGCTAATTAGTCGCCTTACTCTGCCCCGAAAGACGAAAAATTTTAGTACTATGACAACACTGGTGTTTTCATTAACATTTATTCCCTTCAGAATTTTTAAAATAAAAATGACTTCTTATATTAAAATTTATGATTACGATTTAAAAATGGATATCGTATCAATTTATGTTTCATTTAACGAATACAATAATGGATAAGGGTTTACAGTAATTACTTGGCGAAATTAATTAAGTGTAAAAGCGTCGTAATTGTAGCTCGTCGCCTCGCTTGCCCACAATTAGAGGCTTGAGGGTTATAAATTTAAACGATATGTTGTTTACGTAAAAATGTTATGTCATCCTAGCCGACGCGAAAATAATAATTATACAGAGTACAGTAACAGAAATTAATCTTGTGACGTTGACATTGAAAAGGTTTTTTCTAACCGTTAAGAGTGATTTGGTGTGCCAAACATCTAAGTAGTCCAGGTGAATTAAATGGTTGAGATGACCGAATGATTGGCTTTTTCGTATAAAATAATAATTTTTTACAATGGTAACCCTTGATCATGTCATGATCAAGGGTTTATCGTGATCGTTGTGTATTTACAATTTATAACGACTTTTTTATTTTTGTGTTTGCATTGTGGGCGCTAGAAGTGGAGGTCCCAATTTCGTTTTGTTTTTTGTTTTTCATTTCAATTTGCTTCTCAAACTATTGGGAAACAAATTTTTGTAAATTGATTCTGGACTGGGTGTTCTGGAAAGTATCCCAGACTGAATTCATTGCTCTAGTGCTCATATTACAGGAAATTCCCTCGTTTGACACCAGGTAATTATAATAATAATAATAATGCACATACTCATAGCCCTACACTAGGGAAACCATGTCTCGCGGGTGCCATGGAAACACATATAGACAACCACAAATTACATCTAAACTCACGAGAGAAATGTAGGCGATACAAATATTTCTCAGCATGGTAACCGTTCGGCCACGGAGGCAATTGGTGCGATTCTTAGTCATATAAAAAAGAAGACCTTATCAATAAGGAATATGATACGTAGCCACTTTGCGGCGAAAGACAAAGACGGTATTATCTTTCTACGTCTTACGCGCCGTGGCGTGTTGCCGTTTATAACAACAATTATAAAATTGAAAACTAAATACTTTGAGGTTTTACGATTTCGTACCTGGTATTGCCAGTACAAATCGATTTCATAGTAAATGGCATGCAATGGTATATACATTAAAAAAGAGTAGCTAGATATAAATTACTACACACATCTAAAGTGTGTCTAGGGACGAAGCTCGTTTTTGCCTGTTACTGAAAAATCAGGCTTTTTTATGATTATTTTTAATACTGTTGGATTTTTTTGGTCAATTTTATTTTTATTTGAATTTGAAAATGAAATCGAACAAAAAATCCATTGGTGTCAAAAAACTAATTAAAAACAAAACCTGATTTTCAGTAATTAGCAAAACGTGCTTGGTCCTTAAACACTTTTGATGTGTGTATTAGTGAAAACTCATGAGTTATGAACCACATAAAAACCGCAGTTGTGCAGAGAGCTATTGAAAAATATCCGTACGGAGCTTGCCGAATGACCTTCAAAACATTAATAAAATTAAGGTATATTCCGCAAATCCCCACTAAGAAATCCTCACTAGGGATTGTAACATTTTATTAAATTTTATTCCACAAATTCCCACTAATGTAATACTTGCTACGCACTGGGGATTTGTGGAATAAAAAACCCCCACTAAGATTTTATATTATACAGACTGTTCCAGTTGTTTCCCTTAAATTGAAAATGGGGCCAAACACTTTTTTTTTTGCCCTTGAACGAGTAAAGAAGTTAACTAGGTTCTTCCACAAGTATATTTCAAATACTAATTACTGTTCGTTAATAAACGGCTATTGACTTAAAAAACTTTAATTAGATTGTTTTTTTTTAAATATGTACGTGTTTACAATAATCGACTAGAATACTTATAGAACTAAAACACAACATTAAAAATGTAAATAATAAGTAAAACCAACAAGTCAACAAAAATTTGTTCATATTAGTCATTTAAATGTAAGTAGGAGCACAGTTCACTATTGTACGAAGTGACTAAATTAAGAAACAATATTAGCACTCGCACTAGCACTTCGCAAGGGATGCAAGAGTCATAGTATAATCAACCAATTACGAGCGGCAGGTCAAAAATGTTAGCCAGGAGTAACACAGCCAATTGTGATTTCGTGTAAATCCTTTGTTCTATACAAATACTAGCGCCGTTCGTTTAACAATAAGTAAAAACCCGTTCTCCTCGAGTTATTGTTAAACCAAAACACACGTTTCAATGTTATACCACAGCAATATTTTATGGTAAATAGACTACAAGACATTTTGAATACCCATGTAATACAACGTAAGTTAACTTTTCTTTGAGTATACAAATGTGTACTATTCTTAAATAACAATAATTCAATAATATCCGCTCACGCGATGCGCTACCCCCACCTACACGGCCCTTAACGGATAGGATAAACCTACCGCAAAATGGCGGCTATCTTGTTTCGCAAATTAGAAAAGCATTCAGTTTAAATACAAGTTTTTATAAATAAAAATTGTTATTCTGCATTGCTAAATAAATAACCCTCCGTACTACCAACAAAAACAGCTCAAATAAAATGCAGTAATACACCGCAAATTCTGCACTTAAAAAGCACTAATGAAATTTTTGGTGTACTTTGATAAATATGATAATATTCCGTTTGAGTGGTTCTAACGTTTACCATGAAATTACTCCTTAAAGTATAGTTTATAAACATTTATATTCAGAGTAAACTTGAAAAACGCTACTTACGGTATGTTTTCAATAAATAAACACCGAAATCGCCAGCCCAAACAATAACACTTACACGATTGTCGTGACGTATTTTTGAAGTTGTTTTTTTTTTTAAATGACAGACCCAGGCATTAAAAACTTTATGGTTTGCTAGAGTAGTTACCGAAATAGCAATTAATATTAGTTCTTTTACCTGTTATAACTTCGATATCCGATAAATCGGTATAAAATTATCACCGGCACCTCTAGGGGTGGTATGCTTCCAGAGACGCATGAATCGCGCAACGCTCTGTGGCGGAATGCGTCCACGGCTGCATGTATCGCGTGAGCGATTATAAAGGAAATTCAAAACTCCATTTTAAATTTAAGGTAAACTCTATATTGACCTATGTATCGTAATATTAACGCCACATTAGTGCTGAAAATCAAAATAGGCATTTTTTGCCAACCACAAATCTGTCACTTAAAAAATATTAAATTATATAAAATAATATCTTAGTGGGGATTTTTATTCCACAAATTCCCACTGTGTAGCAAGTACTACGTTAGTTAGGGTTTGTGGAATAAAATTTAATAAAATGTTAAGATACTCACTAGTGGGGATTTCTTAGTGGGGATTTGTGGAATTACCAAAATTAACAAGTGGAAAAGAGCTAATAAATTAATGTTACGTGTAGTACATATTTTATATTTTTATCAATCAAATCACTTTCCTCACGAAGCACTGCCACACCAGAGAGGTAATCCTACCAGCTACAGTTAGTACGCTTGTGTTGGTGCTGTCCCATACTCTGCGCATCAGGGATGAAAAGGTAGCTTTCAGGAAGATGGCAACAAAATCATCTGTCTCATATTCTGAAAATATCCTCGATGCACTGCAGAAACGAGGCAGTTCCAACATCGTCCTAAAAATATTATGGTATTGTACAGGTAGAGTCTCCGGCGGCTGCTTGTTGTAGTTGACCCATTAGTTCCCCGCGTCCGCCTCAGTGACAATTGAAGTGCAGATTTAAGTCTCTGTCAAACCGAATCATATAAAACCAAACACAAGGTAGCTGCTGTACCTGCGGGACTTCCGCATCCAGCGCCTACAATATTAACCATTAGGCCACCGAGGTCGTCAATGATGATGATGATGTGATGACGACTTAGCCGCTCACGCGATACATGCAGCAGTAGACGCATACCACACCTAGAGGTGCCGGTGATGATTTTATACCGATTTATCGGATATCGAAATTATAACAGGTAAAAGAACTAATACTAATTGCTATTTCGGTAACTACTATAGCAAACCATAAAATTTTTAATGCCTGGGTCTGTCATTTAAAAAAAAAAACAACTTCAAAAATACGTCACGACAATCGTGTGTGTTATTGTTTGGGCTGGTGATTTCGGTCTTTATTTATTGAAAACATACCGTAAGTAGCGTTTTTTAAGTTTACTCTGAATATAAATGTTTATAAACTATACTTTAAGGAGTAATTTCATTTTAAACGTTAGAATCACTCAAACGGAATATTATCATATTTATCCAAGTACACCAAAAATTTCATTAGTGCTTTTTAAGTGCAGTATTTGCGGTGTATTACTGCATTTTATTTGAGATGTTTTTGTTGGTAGTACGGAGGGTATTTATTTAGCAATGCAGAATAATAATTTTTATTTATAAAAACCTGAATTTAAACTGAATGCTTTTCTAATTTGCGAAACCAAATAGACGCCATTTTGCGGTAGGAAGAGCGCATCGCGTGAGCGGTTAAGATATTAGTAGCAGTAGAGGTCCTTGTTAAAGAGTTCGTCCAGGAAAGTACTGCCACCTTACCCGCATCTGCTGCCAAACAGTAATGTGAGCATTACTGCGTTCCGGTGAAATTACAGACATAAGGGACTTGTCAACGTATGTCTCAGTGTAACAGGCGTAGTGGCAGTACTGTTATATCCCCTTACAGCCGGCAACATATAAAAAACTAATTTGTCGAGTTGTCCTGTTTCCCACAAAAGTTTCCTATTGCATTTTGATGGAATGCAATAGGAAACTGAAAGCGCTGCCGACAGGTTGGATTTGGACACCGTCGCGATACATCGTTTTAATTGTCATTTCTTTTCCTTAATTTTATAATTTAATAAAAGGGGTGTTTTGGGTAAAAAGTGTTTTTTTTAAAAGTGTTTCCTGATCCGCTCCGTAACAGTACCAGATCTTTGTGATTTAAAGCTCTTAGTGGCACTGCAACTGTTATAGGCAGGTGTGTCGCCAGACTCACGACTTGTTCGTCCTGTCCATGTTAAGAATACTTCGTTGGCATAGAAAATAAAATTGTTGTCGGCGGTAAAACCATTTCCCATCAAAAGAGTCTCAAACTGAAAACCCTTTTTTTATTTTAGAGCTATTTTTAAATTGCCAAGTTACTGTAGAGAATAGGAAATGTTTTTGTTAACGCGTACGGATGGATTTAGCTGTTGTGCTTAAAGAGTTTCTTCTCTTAGTCTTAGACAAAGAGTTATAACAGCTGCTACAGCTCGCGGTTACGACTCGTCAGCACCGCGACATTGGACATCAGTCATGAAGTTTTTTTATATGATATCAAGTACCAGGACGAATAAGTTGTGCGCCTGGTGGTAAGTGGTACGCCTGTCCATAGAGCTGCAGTGCCACTCACAGCTTTAAATCACAAAGAACTCGATATACTTCCAATGAACACTATGCCACCTTAATTTTTGGACCTATTTGTTGTTTTTTTTTGTTTTTGTTTCTTTATTTTTTTTTTCTTCACAAAATTCATATTTTGTTTATTGTTTCTTTTTTTCACAAAATTTGGAGACCGTAATATTCGTAGTAGTAATTTTGTGAAATATTGCAGTTCACAAAAATAACAGATAATTACCAAAAAATGAAGTTGGCGTAGTGTTCATTGTAGGTATCGATCTGTAGGACACAAGGATTTCCATGCGAGAATGGCAGTGTCTCGTGCGTTGTGCTAACCCTATTGAAGGGCACTGCCACCGCGCGTGTTACCCTGAAACAGACGGTGACAAGTTCCATGTGTCTGTAATTTTACCAGTACCCTTACCGTTCAAAACCGGAACGTAGTAATGCTCACATTACTGCTTGGTAGATTAGTAGATAAGGCAGCAGTACTTCCCTGGACGAATTCTGTCACAAGGAGCTCTCTGCTGTTAAGTAGTCGTATATTGGATGTTATAATTTGTTTATTATCATCGTCAATCCATTTATACGTCCCACTGCCGGGCACGGGTGTCCTCTCCGGCGAGGGTTGGGGACTTCACGTTTTCCGAGAGTTGTGAACCTTCTTTGACGTGCAAGTTCTTTATTTTTGTGATACGAAGTGACAAGATAAACAAGTCGTGCGCCTGGTGGAAAGCGACACGCCTATCCATAATAGTTACAGTGCCTATAGAGCTTCAAATCGCAAAGATCATAGGGGCACTCCCACTGCGACCGTCACCTTGGGACATGAGTTGAAGTACCATGTGCCTGTAATTTCACCAGCTCCCTTGCTCTTCAAAACCGAAATGCAATAATGCTGACATTACTGCTTGGCGGCAGAAATAGGTTAGGTGGCAGTACTTCTCTGGACGAACTCTTTCATAAGGAGCTCTACTGCTACTGCAGGTTTCATCACTGTTCTCTCAACTCAGAGGTGCGAGTGCGAATTCAAACCAAAACCAACTTAGTAGAGGCGCAGACCCTTGAACACCGCCGTAAAGTTACCTGCTTATCGGTACTTTACAGGATACGTCACGGAGAGTGTGCGACGTAATTATACGATTTAATTCCGCCTTCCCTGTTCCATCATCTGGGGACTAGACGTAGGCTTGGGTTCCACTCCAATGTTGTGGATATTCCAAAAAATCGCACGAAGCGTTACACACACATTTATATGGTGAACGGCTATGGAGTGGAATTCCCTGCCTGCGGACTTGTTCCCTGAACGTTATGACTTGACCTTTTCAAGGCGAGAGTGAATAGGCATTATTTAGGTGTGCATGGTCCATCGTCGACCTCAACATCACTTTCCATCAGGTGAGATGGAGGTCAAATGTGCACTTACATTTGAATAAAAAAATCCAGGGCTTCAAACTGAAAAAATTGTTTATATGAGCCTTAATTTCTAATTCTAAATTTCGTCATTCTTTGGATTAGTTATGACTAAAATATACGTTTAATATTATTTATAGCTTGCCTACCTTTTACTTTCTTGAGTACACATTACCTATACTTAGCGATAAGAAATAACTCTCCTAAAATAAAATACTGCTCGTGTTGAAATCCCAAATCCTATCAGCACTTGTATTGAGTAGGGTATGGGAAAACACATATTTTTTGTACCGTACTCTTCAGTCCACTGAGAATACACAAAACCGGTAACAATAACATTTCCGTTTGGGCACATTATATCTTGGCAAGAAATGTAAAATTCTATTGCGTAGATTTTTTTTTACGCGTATCACTATTTATGTATTGGGTTGCCCAAAACACAGAACAATGCCAAAAAGTTCGTGCTGTGTTAATGTATAAGTGAAATAGAATTTAAAACATAAATTGCACCTTTAGAATGAATGATCTAATTAAAAAAAATTAAGAAAATGAATTTATACCGTAAACCGACTTATAATAAAAATCATTGTTCATGTGGTTGTTAATTTGGAACTAAGTCATTAAGGCTCAATACCACAGACTCTACTCTATGGGTTTCTTTAATATTTGAAATTTGAAATTTCACTCTCGCGAAGATACATATGTCAACGCCGCATTTATGTTGAATACGTATCTGTAAAGACAACACGCGACTACAGTTGGTGAAAAGGTGACGGATTAGCAATTGAATCGGTTTTGTTGCGAAAATCATCATTAAATTTTTATAAACACCAATTCCTTTATTACAGTTTATCCTTTTTGTAGACGAAGTAAAATAACATTTGTAGGGTTGCCAGTTTACATAAAATTTTAAGTAGTTACGTAGTTGTTGTCGATTGTTTTATCGATAGATTGTGAAAAAAGATGAAATTTTGCCCAAAATGACTGAATTGTGAATGTTACAGGTCTAATGATTACTAATTGAATTATTGCCTTCGTTATTCCTATTTTGACAGTTGGCCTACTAGAGTCGAGATCAATTTTTATTCATAATTATACATTTTAACTAAAATAGCCGGATTTGATTATATATATTGAATTAAAATGAAAAACTTTAGAATATGTCTCCACTTTATATTTTTCATAAATATAGTTCTAAATACTGTGTATGTATGTATGAACTTGCAAAAATTGAAAATTCAAATGAACTTGTGCTCAGTAATTGGATGAATAATGGGTCGAGGATGATTTAAATGAAACAAGTTCGGCCATATATTCCATGAGCCTGACCAATATTCAGTCGATAGTCGATATAATATTTGTCGACTGCAATCACTAGCTGTCCGCTTGGACAACACTTTTGGGCAATGAACTGTCATTTACAGACTATAGAGGACTCTCGTTCACAATTAAAACGGCTTAATCTTGATAAGGTCACAACATCTTGCAATCGTCTTGGAAATGAAACTATACACACTGGCATATTTAGCGGAACACTAAATGTGCCGGTGTGATCTCAAAATAAGGCAGTGTTTTTTTCGGAAGAAGACTCGTTATTTTATTTTTCTATGTTAGGTATAATTTGAAAATATTTCGAGTGATAGTAGCAGTTGAGGTCTTTGTGAAAGAGTTCGTCCAGGGAAATACTGCCACCTGCCACTGCTATACTGCGTTTCGGTTTTGAAGGGTAAGGGTGCTGGTGAAATTACTGACACATGAGTCTCGTCAACTTATGTGTCAGAATGATGGGCGCAGTGGCAGTGCCCCTCAGATCTTTTTGATTTAAAGTTCTGAGTAGCACTGCAACTGTTATGGACAGGCGTATCGTTTGCCACCAGGCGCAGGACTTGTTCATCCCGTCACTTGGTATCGTAAATAAAGGTTCGATATTGACTTATCGTTATTGTGAATTTCGCAAACATTAATTGAAAAAGTTTTTAAAGGTTTTAGAATAGTGAGATAATTGTATACTGATGTGCATGTGCGTAAATATACAATGTATTTTCTATATAATATGTTTGTCTGATGATGCGTAATGCCTAATGCTTCCCCAGTCTGTAAAGTATATATTAATTTATAAAATATAAATACAAATTGATGATGATATTATGAATGAACGGAAGGAGACATGTTTTGATCATATTCTGTTATAAATTTCAATTAAGTAAACGTTCTACAAGATCATAAAACGAGTGCTTTGATTTCCTGTGTAACCTTAGACCTTTATCAAATATCTCACAGAATATAGACAGATAGATAGATAATACACTTTATTGTTAACACACGAAAAACGAAAACAGTACATATACAACTTAAAATTAATGTGGGCAACGGCGGCCTTATCGCTGAGAGCGATCTCTTCGAGACAACCTTTGAGGCAGAGGAGAACTGAACAGAGAGGGAGGCGTAGTGTGCCAGTGATAAAAATTTAAATGCAGGCTAAGTTGCAGACTAAGATCGAGCCAGAAGATATTTACGCAGTCCAGCTTTAAATATAGGAAGCGATTTAGAATGTCGGATTTCAGCCGGGAGTTCTTTCCATAACAGTGCAGCCTTAACAGTAAAGGAGTCTTTAAAATACTCAGACCGGGTGAAAGGAGGTTTCAGCAGGTCCGTTTGAGACCTCAATTCACGGTTGTGATCCGTACCGAGGAAGCAAAAACGATACTTAATGTATGAAGGAGTGCGAGGGTCGTAGAGCACGTTATAGAGAAAGCTGAGAACGTGCTCCTCACGTCGCAGCTTTATGGGGAGCCACTGAAGCCTTCTTCTGTATTCGGACACATGGTCTAACTTGCCCAATCCGTAAATGTATCTGATGCACAGATTCTGTAAGCGCTGGAGCTTGCATAAACGATCCTTTTTGAGGTCAATGATACAGACATCAGCATAATCCAGTATAGGTAATAGCAGCGATTGCGCAAGTTCCACCTTGGTCTTCACATATACTGACTGTCCTTTAATTTCTGAAATAACAAAACGCCGCTGCCGTAGTAACTCAACATTGTTGTAAATAACTTTTGTTGCAGACACGTTTTGACACGTTCTCTATTAAACACGGCCAATGTTCCTTGTGAAAATGAGATTCTACATTCTCCAAATTGTGTTTTGTACATAGCATAATTAAAAACCGTAAAGACTTTGTAAACTAAATGTTGCAAGAATGGTATCAAGTATGTAATACGATGACGCCAATAAAAGCTTAGTAAATTACTTCTTCAAGTTTCTGTGCCACATTACATTGGCGATTATGATTTTTTTAAAACTAAATAGAACTTTTTTAATGGTAGCTATTATTTAGAACAGGTACAAATAATTAGGTATAACGACAGGGGTTGTATAATAAATGAACGATTCAATTTTGCACCATCACCTATATTACTGGTATTATCGGGTTTCAACAATAGCAATACTCGGGGTACGGGGTAAAAATACACCAACCGTTCTGAACAAGCTCACTTCATGAAATAGGCATCGAGGAAATACTTCGACTCTGCTCCTCACCACCCCAACCCCCTCGTGGTGGCTGCATCCAACTACGACCCCCACAGGGAACACCCACACCGCGTACGTAGGACCCGTCGGCCAAGGGAAATCCCCAACGACCCTGACGACCCTCTCATCCTCGCCACTTTGAAGACCAACCTGGCCGGTAATCAGTCCCTCTCTTCACGCACCAACCATCCTCGCCGGCGAGGTCGTAGAGCCCCTCGTTTCTGCATATACAGTGGTAGATTCTCTCCCACAGCACGCCCTTCTGGCGGAAGTCTTCAGTAGCGCCCTGAGCCGAGGTCCGTGCCCACTTGGGCGCCCTCAGGCCCGCTACATAGTTTTAAGTTTATTTTACGGGTTATGAGCCTTGAACTCTGTTATTGATCCGAAACTAATCCGGTGGCGCAGACATAAAAAAAAATGATCTCACCCTTCGGCCGAGTGTCGAGCAGTCAACAGCCCCCGAGGATGCCTCGTGGAGAGGCGAAACACGTGTCGGGTTTTGGTGGTGGTTTGTGACTGTAGTTGCGCTTATGTTATTTATTTTATTAATTTTATGCGAAGGGAGAGTGGGATAATTAACTGCATGAAAAAATATTCAACACAAGCGCAGCTATTTTGCACGATTTAACCTTCACTGGGTTCGCGGAGTAGGAACTTAATTTACTTCCATTTTTATAGCTGTTATAGTTCGCAGTTGCGACTCGTCCACACTGCGACATTGGCTTTTAAGGGCCCCGTAAATGATCAAATAATTTGTCAAATTTTACGTGATTGACAAACTTTTGATCATCTGCGGTCGTGTTTAATGCGTTTGTCAAATAATCTACGTGTTTGATGGAAATCTAGATTGATGGCGTGTTTGACAAACCTGTTTGAAGGTGTGCGGGCATTTTTGTCAAACAAAACGTCACTCTTTAGCTCAACCCTTAGAGGATAGAAAAAAATCAAAGGAATAATTCCATAGTCTAAGGTTCAACCGTTCTCTAGACCAACGTCTAATTATTTTTTTTTTCAAACATAGTGCTAGAGTTAATGCCACAAACGCTTTTATCCGTTATTCTTACTCATTGCACAAATTACAAAGAGATATAGCTTATTGTTTTAACTGTGTACAGGGAGATGTGAACAACAGGCAAGTTTGTCAAACTTGTTTGATGGTTTATTTGATCGTTTGCGATATTGTTTGAAGAAAACATTAAGTTTGAATTATAAATTTGACAAATTATTTCATCGTAATATAACGGTTACAGTGCCATCCACAGCGTTGATTATGAACTAATATTTATGTGGTCTGTGAATATGAAGATCTGAGAACACTCTGCATTATATTTGTCACCCTGAGACATAATTGACAAGTCAAATGTATGTGTAGCTTCGCTATCACCTGCAGAGCGATGTCACACGAACGTTGCGTTGTTGCGACGCTATGATTTATACGTACCGTACTAAGTTGCTTAGAGTGTGGCGTGCCACCGTTTCAATGCACTAATTTATATGCAGTACAACCCAGGGTTAGTGATGCAACGCCGAAGCAACGCGTCGTGTCGCATTGCTCTTAGCCTACAAAACCGGAACGCACTATTGCATTACTATTTCGCGGCAGAAATATAATTAGTGCCAATACTTCTCTGGACGAACTCAAGGAGCTGTACTACTTCTACAACATGAATTTTTTCATAGAAATTTATAAAGAACTGTCATGCATCGAAATTGTATGTAGTTAATACATTTGGGCGTTACTTCGACAGAATTCTTATTTAATGAAAATGGAAGTCAATTAATTTCCTTTTCCACGGACCCAGGTTAAATCGTGCAAAATAATGGCGTTTGTGTTGAATATTTCTTTCATGCGGTTAATTTTCCCTCTCTCCGCATAAAATTGATAAAATAAATAACACAACCGCAACTACACCACCACCAAAAATATTCTCGACACTGTTGCGCGTCTCTATAATGAAACAAGAACTCTATACACCAAAGGTTATTTAGTATACAGATTCTGCGTACTTAGTTTGGACATTTAGCTCTAGCAGATTGTCTCATTCTATGTCTGAAATAAATATTGTTAATGATAAATGTATACAAAAAAGGTTAGCTGGAAGAAATCCCTTTATGGGATAAGCTCGCCTTTGTACAAAACGTTTTATTTCTTTCTTAAAATTTGTTTTTGTTGTACAATAAAGTGTTTACATACATACATACAAATCGCTCAGGTGGTGCTATATTGACGTAATTGTAATTTTGGCATAATTGAATTAAGTATGTTAACACAACTGTAACATGTTACTTATACAACGTTTGAAGAAAAATTTGTAACACAACACAAATATGTCAACAAAAGTTTGAGTAATAATACTCAAAGTTTTGTTGACACATTATAAATACGAATCAAATTTAAAACATCAATTTAAATTCATTTGCTGCAACATTACAAGAAGTGCAATTGCGTCAATGTAGCACCAGAGATTCTTTTTTTTATTGAATTGATATTCAATTATTTTTTACTCGAAATTACTCCATTAGTTTGTTATGATTATTAATACAAAAAATCGAACACTCAGAAAAAATTCCTTCGATCCGGCAGGATTCGAACCAGCGTCTTCTAGCATACCGTGTCAGACACCAACTAAGACACGGAACGAACCAGCGGACCTCACGAATATTTCTATGTGTTTGTTGTCGTGTCTTTGTATTTGGTTTTTTCAACAACTTTTTAGCCGTAGCGCCATCTATGATAAATCTTAAGTATTTCGTCACCCAGTTAGATACCTTTACAGCTACCAGCCCTGGCTAGAGATGTCGCTGTTCATTGTATTTAAATTTTTATTGAATTTATATTCAATTATTATTTATATTACTCCGCTAGTTTGTTATAATTATTAGTTCTTTTTTATTTTATTTTTTATGATAACAAGTGACGGGACGAACATCGTAAGCCTGGTGGTAAGCGACACGTAGGCCATAGCAGTTGCAGTGCCACAAAGAACTTTAAGTTGCACAGATCTGAGGGGCACTGCCACTGTGCCTGAAACCCTGAGACAGAAGTTGACAAGTCCAATGTGCCTGTAATTTCACCAACACCCTTATACCTCAAAACCGGAACATATTAATGCTCACATTAGTGCTTGGCGGCAAAAATAGGTAAGGTGGCGGTACTTCTCTGGACGAACTCTTTCACAAGGAACTCTACTGCTACTGGACGAACTATTTTACAGGGAGCTCTACTGCTACTTTATTTACGAAGACCCCTACAGTTTTTTGCTCGAGTTTCTTAAAAGAATCTGCCTAACGAATGAGCAGAGTTTAATCAATAGGACGATTGCAAGTGTAATTTGCTTGACTGTAAAAAAAATTTACTATGTTTTACGAGGCATCCGCTCGGCCAAAGAATACCGAGCCGACCGAGCATTGAACACGAACGGGTTCACGAAGTAGCAAATTAATTCACTTTCATTTTTTTTTAATTGTAGGTACTTATTTTACGTCATGGTTACGTCCTTTCGTGTTAAAGGGGATGACATCCCAAGGAGCACACTTTATATGCCTTAAAACTGTTATATCTATAAACAGTCTTAATATGGTATTGATTTAGATAGTAGTTCTCTATAAATGGTTTTAGAAAAAAGAAATTGTTCATATAGACTTATTTCACCTAAGTCAAAATTTTAACACTTTCTTAATACCAAACAACTTAATTAAGTGTAATCTCTCTTAAGATTTACTCTTATAGTCCTTATTTTAATTTAATCTGTAGAACAACTGATTATTTTTAGTAAAATTGTTCTATACACATCCAGTAAACTCTATTAATACTCTAAAAACTAGTGTTCTTAAGTTTATTTTAGATATATTTAATTTATAGACATTCTGTAGTGTTTGTACTTATTGACGAACACGTTATAGCGCGTCTTCAGTAGATTTTATTTAAAAAAATACTACAATTAGGGTTTTTACTCTTAAACTTTACTTTTTACTTTACTTTACTTTTTGCTTTTAAATGGATAAAGTAAAGAATATTAAAAGATCTAGTGGAGGTGGTGAACGTTTAATTAATTAATTAAGTCACATCATTCGATACAATCAGAGTTGCCAATGCCAATTGTTCAAAATCCCCAAAAATCATTGTTAAAATCCTCAAATTTGCGGAGAGCAAAGCTCATATTCCCCACAAATTCCCCACATCTCGAATTTTCATTATATATTAGAAATACATCGCTTAAAAAATATAATAAAGAATTAAGAAACTCAAAATGTAATAACCTATTAAGTTTGCTGTGAATGTAAACAGAATGTAAAAAGTAAAAGTAATTCTAAAATTAGATGACCTTAAATCGTTTATTTATTTTAATATTAATAACGTACACACTCAACATAGCTCCGCACTAGGGAAACCCTGTGTCGCGCGTGCCGTGGACACATACGTAGACAACCACAAATTACACCCAAACTCACGAGAGAAATAAATGTAGGCCATACAAATATTTCTCCCGACCCGGGAACCGAACCTGGGACCTCTGCATGGCAGTCCGGCATGGTAACCGTTCGGCCACGGAGGCAGTTGTATTAATTATATATTAATTAGATTCAACATTAATCTGTAATCAGTCTGAACTAAAAATTATGTTTCTTTGCCTTACAAAATTAAGTAAATTGATTATTTGTTATGCATTTGGTGACACTATGTTAACGTTGAAATAATCAACTGCTCGGCTTTGTTTATCAATAGCTGATTTCGTTTTGCTTCATACCGGGGACCGGCCTAAGCGGGAGAAAGAATCGCGAACTCAACACGCACCGACTGGTAATTTTACAATTCAGAACCAAGTGCTCTAGTAATAATTCTATTTAAGCTGCTTGTTAATAATACGAGGGATGTGCGATGTTGAAAAACACGTCGATATAGTCCATCATAGTGTTTCTAACAGTAACGATCAAACTAGCGATGCATCAGCAATTGATATATTAAAGAAAATTGTAAAATGTTACAAATTCCCACATTTTCCTCACATAGCGCAAATCCCCACAAAATCCCCAAGCTAGTAGAAACTCCCCACAATTTGGGGAATTCCCCACAAATTGGCAACACTGGATACTATAATCGTAATTCGCGCTCGGGCCGATCATGGCCGGCATTTGTTTGTTGACAAATAAATAAACATTGTAAAGTAATTCCGTGTTGTGAAATGATAAAAACAATTGAAATGAGCGCGTAAACTACTATACTTCAATGTTGTGTATGTGTATTGTGCCGTCTATCAATAGAATACAGTGAAATCATTGTGTGAAATGTGGTTGGCCTGAAGAAATAACCTCAATTTTGTAATGAAAATTTTATTTCTTCCAACATAAGTTAGGTTAGTGTCATTAAAATATTCCTTATATTTATACAATAGGGAAATTATCCACCTTTCTAGTCATATATAACACATTCCATATAATTATATAGAATAACGTTTTTTTGCGACAAATTGGATTAAAAAAATTTTTTTTTTGACGTTGTGTTTTGAATAGTTTTTATTGCATAATACGCTCACTATTTAAAGTTATAGCTTTATAAAGGTTTTGTAATACTGTCAAAAGAAAAAATCGCTTAGAAACATCGCGTTTTGTAGACAATCATAAAAATTTCATAGAAGTGAATGTTCTTCTACAAGATCAACTGCACTAAAGCAAGTAAAAATAATCTTTTCGTACTCTAAAGTTTTTCTATAGATAAAGCTATAGACAAAATGCAAGTGTGTTTTGAAAAAAGCTTGAAATTCTTATCGCCATTTTTATTTTTAAAGAATGACTGTAAAGTATTTCTATTCTTTTTAAAAAGTAAATCTAAGTTGAAATTAGCTTGAAGAAGCCTAGAACTTCTTGGAAATGGTTTGTTTTGTGAGTTATTTTGTACATTTAAGCTTTCTATAGATATTTAAAACCGAAAATCGATGACTGTATTTTTATTAAGTTTATATTTTATACATAAATATTTAAAATTTAGCGAGCGCATTACTTTTATGGCTGGTTTTACATCACTTTTCACAATGTATTTAAAGTCGCACGTCAATTTGCGCTTTCTAACCGACTAAACATTGCGCGAAAAAGTTAGAAATATTATATCTAATTTCGCCATGTTGCAATTTTGATATTATATATTTTGTAAGCCATTAAACTTGAAATCTATTAGTATTAAGAGAATTTTGTCTTATGTTTGTAACGCTTTAGTATTTTGGTTTTAAACTAGCATTACTAAGAAAACTATCATAGACTATAAATTATCTAAAAACTGTCTACAAGACTAAATAAAAACTGTCTACATTCTACAAACGGTCTTGTAGAATTCTCAAGGATTACTTGAGAAAAAAGATAAAAATCACTCTTAACGTAGTGTTATATAGTTTATTTAGATAGTTTTTCAAAGCACTCTTGTGATCTACTAATAAAGTTGTGCCCACTTTTAATTTAAATTATCTAGAAACGTTCTTCGAGATATCTTGAGGGAATTTGAACTCTTAAAATATTCAATCGAATTAAATTCTATTAGATATCTTATAATATATATTTAGATGGGTGTGCTGCTTGGGATTACATACAATTGTAAGTTATTTATTGTGAATAGTCACGCGTGTGTATGGTAGAGGCGTCATAAATCGATAGGTAAGACAAGGTTATTTGAATTTAAATCTGTAGAATGTACTTGGTTACGGCTTGCTACAACCATAACAAGAAATATGGAGATTTATGAGATCGCTACAGTACTTGACGTCAATTTCTACACATAGCATGAATGAAATTGTCCTGAAGCTTAAAGTAAAGAGGCTCCATGTATTTTTCAAGGAATTTTTTATGATACCAAAGATGGAACGAACAAGTCGTGTGCAGCAGTTGCAGCAGTAGCAGTTGCAAAGCCGCTCGGAGATACAAGTTGAAAAGTCTCATGTGCCTGTAATTTCACCATTTTTTTTAATAAAAAAAATAAGTATGCACTTGACTTCTATCTCATCCGATGGGAAGTGACGATGAAGTCCACGATGGAGCATGCACACCTACATAATGATTATTCACTCTTGCCTTGAAAAGGTCCAAGTTATAGCGTTCAGGGAACAAGTCTGCAGGCAGGGCATTCCACTCCATAGCCGTTCGCAATATGAATGTGGAAGTGGAACACTTTGTGCGAATTTGTGGTATATCCGCAACATTGTGGTGAAATCTAGCCTACGCCCGGTCTCCTGATAATGGAAAGGGGAAGGCGGAATTAATTCGTGCAATTCCCTTGCATACTCTCCGTGATATATCCTGTAGAATACCGATAAGCAGGCAACTTTACGACGGTGTTAAAGTCTTTCTAGTTTCGCCTCTAGTAATTCCCAGGCACCTATAAGCCTCTTGGCATGCTTGTCGATTGAATCCAAGGTGGCCAGTTGGTATGTAGCAGAGCGATCCCATAGGTGGCAGCAGTACTCCGTACTCGACCGGACTTGTGCTTGGTACAGCTGAAGCAACGGTCGCGGTGTGATGTAATACCTCACGCTAGAAAGGATGCCAAGCTTTTTTGCATTTTTGGCCATGGATTTTATGTATCTGCAAAGTTCAAGTTGGATGACGGATCCATTCCAAGTAAGAGACAGTGGGCTACCGCAGAGGTAGCTGTAGTAATATCGAAACAATATCGATGGTTGAAAGGCAAAAGAGGATAAGCGACAATTAGGTTAAAAGTGAGTCAATAATGTCTAGGTAATAAAGTTTGTGAATAATGCGAGTATTTTTATAACGGACGATGTAAACCTGGAAAAAGAACATAGGCATTGTTCGTACGTTGTAATATGCTGGTCTGCAGGTTTGTACGATGTATCCATGAGATTACCTTCGTAAAAATCATCCTCATCAAAAGCAGTTACACTAGTAAAGCCTATCAGTGGAACTATTGGGGCTGTCTCGATTCTCTTATGGGAATGTTCGCGGAGGCTATAACCGACGGTTTTGAAGCTGTCGTACGGAAGGGAGTAACATTCTTAATGTGCGGGCCAACACCAATAGTGTCCTCATGGTGATAGCAGAGAGGATGACTACTAAATCCTCAATCATCATTGGAAGGTCGTCCATGTTTATGAAAATGAACATTCTACATTAAGGAGCAGTAGAGCTCGTTGTGAAAGAGTTCGTCCAGGGAAGTACTGCCACCTTACCTATTTCTGCCGTCAAGTAGTAATGTTAGTATAACTGCGTTCCGGTTTTGAAGGGTAAGGGTGCTGGTGAAATTACAGGCGCATGGGACTTGTTAACTTATGTCTCAGGGTGACGAGTGCAGTGGCAGAACCTCCAGATCTTTGCGATTTAAAGCGTTGAGTGGCACTGTAACTGTTATGTACAGGCGTGTAGCTTACCATCAGGTGCATGACTCGTTCGTTCAGTCACTTAATATTGTATAAAAAAAAACATTCTAATAACATGATTCCAACGCACCAACTAACACTATAAGGACTTGTAACGGTATAAACCTGAAAACAATTTCTTTCATTTCATTAAAAGGTCCATAATAAATGTGCTAGACAAGCACACTTATTACCTGGTCAAAAACAATGCAATTCCAGGGAATTAACGTGCAATGTAGTACAGATAATTAAAGTACAGGTACTATGAGTACCACAGCAACGGAATACAGTTTGAGGTACTTCCCAGAAAACGTAGATCAGAATCAATTTTAAAAAGTCGATTTCTCAAATTGGTGTCACCGGGAATCTAACCAAGGACCTCCTCATTCAACGCCCACAGTGCAAAGCGACCGAGGTCGTTAATTTTTAATCTAAGTGTCGCTTAGGCCATTTTACTTTTCAACCGTTGATATCTTATCAAACTCAGCGTAGGGATTGGGGGCGCACAATTGCCTATCATCGTATGATAACGAAGTGTTTTCAAACGTTCTCGCATCGATCATTTTCCCTGTGCAACACCAACATGATAACTATCGACATTTTTTGTACGTCGTAGTCTTCTCAATTTTATTCTCTGTTAGGCCCGAATAACGAAAACGCTCTCTGAGCGAAAAAGACGCCCACAACGTGTTGTGATCTCTTTAAAATATCCATAGCACGTTATTTCGATATAAATATACAATACACACACGCGCTCGCAGAAGCATACATTCCGGACTTCTACGACTCACTCACAAGGTCACTATAAACAAAACTTATAGAGAAACTTAAGGGACTGTTCATCAATAGTAAAGCGTTGCTGTCTTTGCAAAGAAGTAATGCTATTACATTTTATAGTTTTATTTAAATGTGGATAGCAATCTCTTCATATCCTTCGTTGCGTTTTCTGAATATACCCGAGTTTCAACTTTACTTAGATTGATGAAATAATTTCACCGGGATGTGCGGGGCTAAGAAACTGCATTTGGATTTGTATAAATTATTTACTATAAAAGCTTTTTTATGTTTTTCGTATAAACTACTCGATCCCTCGTTTTCGTAAAAGAGTTCGTCCAGGGAAGTACTATCACTTTACTTGTTTCTGCCGCCAAGCAGTATTGTGAGCATTACTGAGTACCGGTTTTGGAGGGTAAAGGTGCTAGTGAAATTACAGGCATATGGGACTTGTTAACTTCTGTCTCAGGGTTACGGACGTCTGTCAGTACCCTTCATATCATTGCGATTCTTCATTTCCACTATTGATGTCATATATGAAAAGTGATACCAAAATGAAGAAGGTAAATAAAGTATAGGCTGCATGGCTTAACGCCAAAGCCCTTAAAATTGTGATTAAAAAAATATCATTGCGATTTATAACTCTGAGTGTCACTGCAACCGCTGTGGATAGGCGCGTCGCTTACCACCAGGCGCATGACTAGTTCGTTCCATCAGTCGCTTAAAATTAGCAAAGGATAGAAAACAAAAAATTACTCACATTAAAAAGAAATGTTTTTATGATAAAATTGCTACCACATGTTGAGTAATTAACTTCTAAATATGACGTTTATATATTTACTTACACATAAATAGTTGAACATCTGCAAAATGTTTGTGTACCCGGCTGGTTAGTTAAAAAATGTATCTGTATTCTCGGAAGTAAAAATAGACCGCAATAAATGTGACAAAATTTCCAGAAACATCTATAACAAGGCTTGATGAGCCATTTTGTGGCGGTTTCATTATCACCGGCGCCGAAAAAATTCTCGGAAACTAATACTCACAGTAATAAACTTTCAAATTAATAATCAACTCAAACATTTTTCAGCGTTGCTCATAATACCTTTTGAAAGTATTAAAAAAGTAATTTTCTTAATTTATAATGGCGCGGTTATTATAATTTGGTGGTTTCATTTCGGTGAATTATGCTGCGCAAGCAAAATATTCAATAAGGGACGGCGGCAGTTGCGCTCGATGTTGTCTGAATTAACATATTGTAGCCCATGTCTAAATTCTACGTGTCTTTACCGAGCACATTTGTAAACTCGGATCAGGGATGAACCCGAATTTAATGCCACTAAGTACGTTATCAACATCTGACATACGCATACATTAAGCATAATTATGATATGATCCCATTTTTCTCGCAATTAACAAACCAATATGAAATCTTAAATTCCGCGAAGTTTTTGAGAATAGATTTCACAAATTTACAATAGACAAAACAATAATTCTCGTAAACAATAATAATATAATAATAGTGTGTCAAACAACCACACCAATGGCCTGGTCTCAAACTAGGGAATCCCTTGTACTACGAGTACCAGAGCAATGGAATTCACTCTGAGGCACTTCCCAGAACACTCATACCAGAAACATTTTAAAACAGTTCATTTCGCTATTTGGTCCCACTGGGAATCGAACTCGGGACCTCCTCATCCAGCGTGCATAGTAAAAACCGTTGGGCCACTGAGGTCGTTAAAACAAACTTTATTTAAAGCATCAAATCAAGTAAATGTATAGGTGCGTTTATGAAACATTATGTAGAAAATATTCCTTCTAAACCTCAATATCACCGAAGTAACTTACAATTTTGACGGAAAAATGTTAATTAAATATTATGAACCCAAATTTCATGTTCTACGTTGTGATATAAATAATAATTAATTTTCTTAAACAACGTTCTTTGTAGCCAGACAATTCGCTCTTGTACCAAAGCGTTATATATAAGTATGTAAGCTAAAGATATACGAAAAACGTTAAAGAAAGTGAAAAGAATATCAGCTAATTGATCGCTCGCGACCCTAAACGAGATTATACCGGTGTCGCGGGCACAGACGCGATTTATGAAAGTCCCCGCTGCGGCATGAAGATACCACGATTATTATTACTATGGTACTCTGCCCTACCATTCAATATAATTGCATTTGAATCTTTGGTGAACGATGAAAAAATATGCCTTAAAAGTTCAGAACTATCAGGAAACATTTGTAAAGGATTCAAAAGAAAAAAACCTACCCACACCAGTAAGTAAGTGCAAAGCATGATAATTTTAATTGAAAAAAAAAGGTCTAATGCTTTAAAAAAAGAATTTGCATTTGCATTAGAAAAGTTTTATAATGCCGTGTAATTTATGGTTATTACTTAGCAAGCTCTAATTTAATTTTATTATTATAGTAATGACAAGGCCAGCCAAGAGTATGCTACCCTACTAAACATTAATTGTTGCCATTTTAAATTAACATTCAATTCATATCAATTGATCCCTTTGGTATTTGCGATCAGCAAGTAAATAGAAAAAGATGATCTGGTAAATTAAACTTAGGCATTTGGCGCAGAACTTTATTGTGAGTTGTAGGTACGTAAGTGGTTAATTTACTTTCTAGAAACATCTTTTGTCTTTTGTTCTCGCTGTGAAAAATAATTGCAATTTTTATATAATTAGGAGCGTCTTTGTCGCGTCCATAATGTTGGGAGCGCCTTTGTTCCGCGAAGGAAGAGGCTTCAAAATATTGGTTATATAAATTGCCTCCATTCTACCTAAATTGGATTAATTCGCGACGCAATGACAAAAATGTCCGTATTTATTCACGTTCCTATTAAAGTCCTCGATAGGAATCTCCCAATTTCGCTGTAAGCAATGTACTTTTTAGAAACGGTAGCAAAATATTGCTAAAAACATTTTAGCGCTGAAGAAACTTAGAAACGTCGTCGTAACGTTATTTATACTACAGCCAGCTATAGCGCTAGTCTTCTATTTACTTTTTAATACATTTTAATACAAATAAATACTTGACTCCTTTCGATTTGGGTACTGAGTAAACTAATACTAAACTACAAAGGAATTTAATACTTAATTACAAATATGCCGACAATATTACTAAGTGCTTGAAAGAAATGAAAGTCATTTTACCAATCTAAATGGTGCGCTCTTGTTTTTCAAACAAACCAACGCACATAGGGGAAAAATGACGATTTAGGCGGTCAAAATTATTTCTTTGTATTTTTGCGTTCTGGTGGTCAAAATAGTTTAATATATTAACTTTTGTAATTTGTCCAAGTAGAAACTAGGTGTATAAGGCATTAAATAAAACGAAACAACCAAATTCTTAAACAGAATTTATTGTACTTAAAAAACAAGACTTATAATTAAAATTTGAACTAGGATGACGATGAAATCCAAGGTTCATCATCAGAAAATACTTCCTCAGTTTCCTCTGCAGAACTTTCTGATGTTTCGGTTTCGGAGGTACTATGGTATGGCTCTGCAGGAATCATCATATCTAATGCTTCTTTGCTAAAAACAGAACGTATTTTTTTTTGTGTTGGCCTGATACTCGTTATTAGAGGATCTGAACTTAACAAAAGTCTGTTTAAAACATCCATGTTACATGCTTCTCTTGAAAATTTTCTGGTGAAATTCTGTCGATATTGACGAAAATGTTTATTTCGAGCTTCTGCCGCCTCTTCTGATAAAAGACCGATAGGTAACAAGGCTTTTTCGATCACAGTGGCACCGTGAATTAGAATCTTATGCAATGTTGGCGTCATAGGATGCCACGAATACAGCTTAACGTATAATTTGGCAGTTTGCAACCCATAATCGGCGAATTTTTGTAAGTCCAGTTTCTGACCACTGGATATTGCTTCCAAAATCACTTTGAGACGATATATTAGTTGAAAGTCAACACCAGTGATATCAGCTGCTTGCTTTGGGTTGGCAAAAAATCTTCTGCTTGTGTTTCCATCGTTAGTGGTGCCATATCCAGCCTTTGGTACATCAACAATGAGTCCAGTTTGTTCCCTGAATTTGGCTTGTATTTCTTCTTTTTTAAGTTTCACAATTTCTTTTTCACTAGCTGATCTTATTTGCCATTTTTGTATGGTTATCTTATACGATAAATGCAATATGCTCTCAAAAAAACGTATTCTAGCGTGCAACACAGACAAACCGAAAGTTAAAGCATCTTCATCTACGTTATACTTTATGGTTAAGTCATTAAATTGTTTTGAAGTTGCACCACAAATGTAACACCTCATGGTCGAGCTAGTTGATGTGACAGCGTTGCATACCTTGGCATCAATCATAGTAAACATCATTGTATGTTTAATAATAAAATGTTTTTCTCCTTGCAAAACATCACTGGTTTTTAACGACTTAATGGACTCTTCTATGTAGTTTATTTCAGAGTTGGTTATATCAACAGTCTCTTTAGTGAATCTCATTCTAATAGGCCGGCAGTATCTTGGAGAAGAAGGTGTTGGATTTTGCCAAATTATTTTCTTATTATCTGTACCACAAAATAATTGAAGCGGAACAAAACTACTTATAAAAATATATTTATCAGAGGCATCATTTTGGATCTTCTGCTTAAATTGGTCTTGTTGTGATCCATCAGCACCCCATTTTGATAATAATTGTAATGATATGCACTCTTCTTCATTCAAATTCACCAAAACATCTTCCAAATACATGGTCAAACGTTTCGTAGTATGGTCCAGTAAATCTTGTAAGTTTACTTCAGCACAACTTTCCGTAACTCGATATGATTCTTTGACCGGGTAACAATCTTTTTTTGCTTGTTGAATTACTTTATAATTGGGATAACGTTTCTTATCAGCACTTCTAAAGATTTCATATTGTCGTCTAGAAGCATCGGCTTCTACAAATATAGAAAGAGCCTGTAGTGGCGACAATCGTGGGACTTGCTGTTGTAATGTTGTGTATCCCATTTGATACTTTTTAGCTCGTTTGGGAGATTTTGTTAAATTTTCAAGTATTTTGGATGCAGTTCTCTTTCCAGAACTATATAGCGATGTTTGTGTAGCGTGTAATAGTACAGTCTTATCAACAACACCACGAAGTTCTTGAGTCTTTCTGCGTTTGCTTCTCTCGCTGCATTCTTCAAAAGGTTTGAATGGGCGACCCACAGAAATTTGTGAAACTCTTGGAATTTCAAATGTTCCTTGTAACCACTTCTCATTTTTTACCAGGAATGTTTCTTGTCTTCTATACGCTTCTGTCCATTTTTTCTTAAATGCAGCCTTCAATAGCGAAAACTTCTGCTTTAAATCCTTTAGTTGATCGTCGGTGTAGTTTTCATATGACAATATGAAATTTTCAAGATAATCTAATTTTGAGTCAAAACTAGGCAGATCTTGATTTTGCATTTTGTCAAAAAGATACTTCCGCGTCATCACATTACATCCCGAGCCTTCTCCCAGTCCTGAAATTAAAAAAAAATTATAGTTAAAGTAAAATAATATTATTATGCTATTTGACCCTGCTCGATTCAAATATGTCTAACACTCATTATCGCAAAAAATCGCAGCCAATTTTAGTGCTTTTAGTATGTTAAACCCTTTGACATTATAATTGTAGTAGAATCACTGCATAGAAATGTGAAGAAATACATCAAAAACCTTTTTGAATTCTGAAAAACCATTTTTTTCTTGAAATATTTTAGTGTTGACTTTTAGTGTCTCAAATTAATAGTAAATCTACATAAATTCACAATAAAAAAATAAAATATATACGTTTTTACCTGTCATACTGGAATCCATATGGTGTTTATAAAAAATCCCACGCACACGAGCAATAGTCACTTTTAATGTACACGTTTTTGCAAGAGACGCCGCGAATTGATACATGCACTCAAAGCGATGATCAAGTTCCGACTGATCATACGGTTGTCATAGGGTCAGGAAGGGAAGGGGTAGGGCGGGCTTTTGTTCTATGTCTATTCAACTTTATCAGGGACCAGTTTTTTTTTACCTGGGCAGACTTTTGTAAAATCGACTTTTGGCCAGCTAAATCGTAATTTTTCCCCACTGTGCAACGGTTAGAGCTCTTTACTGGTCCCATGGTCACGGCTAACAAGGATATGGGACCTGGGAAGACCTCGGAACGTTGGATTGTTTGATAAAATAAATATACGGGAGTTAGACCTGAGTGAATAAAATAAATAATGAATAGTAATCGCCAAAATCTAAAAATTTGATATTTGTAAGAATTTTATACAACTGTCTCGTGGATCAGAAGTGGAAAATTTTTACGCACGTAAGTTACGGATGTATCTAGAGTTTGTTCCTCAGAATAAGTCTCGTACATCAACAATAAAAAGTTATCGAAATATAATCATCAAAAAGCTTTTAATATCAACAATGACTGTTGTCGTCGAACACAATTGTTTTTATGGTCTTGTATGGAAACGAAATTTTTGTCTTGGACCTTAATGACGTATGTGTTTGGGCTCTTTACAGGATCATGGCTGACTGGGACCTGTAAACAGCTTGAAACGTTTGTTTTTTTTTTAAAAAAAGAAACAAATATACGCGAGTGATATAATAAATAGTTTCCGAAAAAACCTCGATATTTTCATAGCCATTACATATTATGAACATCATTAGCGTCAATGAAAAAATATAATTACACAAGTGTACGTTATTCTAGCTTATTTATTCAAAAGGTTTTTAGATTTTGGTTTCTATTTTTACTGAAGATCCCAACTTGAATCGAATAAATATTGATTTGAATCTTATCCTACAGCCTACAAATAACTGTGAGTATCAAATCCCTTTTGATTTATTCGGTTACAAAGCTGAATTAGTAATACTCAAGACACCCTATCCATCCGGTTTCCCTTGTGGGATAAACACTATTTTGTATGCCAACAATGTATATTTTGTATGAATATTCGATATTACTTGATTAGTGTTGGGATAGTAGTGGGAAATATAATTAATTGCCATTGATTTGATTTATCAAGTAATTTAAGAAAATTTGGTCTATGTACAGTTTAGGGAAATAATATGTCAGACAAGCACACCAATTGTTTGATTGGGTTCTACCGGGACTCGAAATTGGGACCTTCTCATCCAGCACCTACGTTACAAACCCTCGAGGTCTTCAAAAATGTATAAGTACAACTAAGTAAACTCTAAGTAGAGTTTCAGAATCACTGTTTCATGAGATATTTAATTTGGTGGTTAACTTATTTTAGGTGTTCCTAAACTATAACTTCATACTCTGAAGTCATAGTATGAAATTCAAATTTAATATCTGTGGTAGATTTGTCACGTACGAGTTGCATACGAGTAAGTCTAGAAGGGATAGTTTGCCTGTCTGTAGATACAATTTCAGTTGCATCACCTCTGTGATTAAGTTAGATGCTTATAATTTATACATACTGTCACGCTTGTCAGCTATCATAAGTAAAATAACTTTAACAACCTTAATGCAATCATCTTTAAGTAAACGGAAAATATTAAAAGAAAAACGCTCTTAAAATCTTTTACTGTATAATCGTACCTATTAACCGAATTTTTATCATGTTAATAAGAACGAATTAAAACCTTCCAAATTAGAAAATAAGTGCTTAAACCTTCCCAATAAGTGTTAATTCGCTGGGGTATTTAGTATGTAATCCGCATTTTATCTATATTTTATACATTATAACTGGGTAATCCAAGAGCGTCGCGGGCACAAAGCAAATTATTATGCTAACAAGCGTCTATCGCATCGAACCCACATCAAGAGTTCTTATAGCGATTGTATTACTGATACTGCATCGCCGGGGACCGCAAAAACTGAACACGGACGCCCCTTTTCAATATCCAACACTGAAGGGATTTTTCCATTGAAGATTTTGTTATAGGGGAGTCCTTTTGTGGTGAAAATGTGTGACATAAAAAGGATTTCCATTGACCTCATTTTTTTCTTACATTTGTGTATTTATAAACTGATTGACGATTTTCTGTGATACATGTGCATAAGGCGAAAACCACGCGATGTTTTGTCGCTATTTCTAAAGTAAAGAAATCATTAAGACCATTTAAGTCTTAATGTCATTTATTATAAACAGGTTTTCATTGCAAATAACAAATTTTCATATCACCCTGATCGTTTTCGTTATGGTAATTAATAAAATTGCGATTGAGGGTATAAAAACTAACAAGATTTCTGAGATTTGGTTACAGTTTTTAGAATATAACAACTTTTTAGAGAGAGACAGTGCTATAAAATTTGTTTACATAAAGCTATCGCCATTGTTCATTTCTATGTTTGCTTAACCCGTTCATGGACAGTAACTGCAGCGTTTACTGTAAAAATAAATATTAGACTATGATAGTACGGGGTACTCCGGTACTACAGCCTTCACAGTGTGATTTACAAGTGCTTTCTCTGTAGTTGCCGCTTACTGCTTTTCCATAAAGAATCATCAACGTACGTACTGGCAAAAGACGTACTGTTGATTTGGGAGTACCCTGCTTGCGACACGTGGAAGCACTGGAATCAAGTTTACAAGGGTTCCAGAGGCCCAATTTATAATAATACGAATGTAATTGATTTCATTCACCACATCACACTATAAATTAAATTAAATTGTACAATTGTGGCAAATCAAATTATTTAATTTATTTAATCGTCATTTGCGTCGTTATGTAGATTTGATTTAATTGAATGTTATGATAATTTTCATAACTAACATAGGCTATAAGTATATATTTTTTGTAATTAACGTCTATGGACATAGTCTGAAATAAACAATTTCAATTTCAATTTGAAAATTCAACGATTTAGAAAAATTTAATATTTTAAATTTAATCAGTATAAGCATTACGGCAAGAAAAGCACTGACATTTGTGTCTTCAGTACCATTGAAGTCCATGAAAGGGTTAATAATATGTAGAAATAATAAGGTTCTATTCAGGTTTTTTTTAGTAACAGAAATAAAGTTACGTAGTACACGTTTAAAACGAGTGAGTAATTGAGTTAAAATCTACTATTAAAATAAGTTAAAATAACACTTGTATCCAAGAGACAGTGAGTTGGACCCAAATGAGTATTAAATTAGGAATTTAATAATGTGGCTTTCGTGACAGTGAGATTCGAAGCGTTCATGAAACTGTGTCAAAGTTAATAATATAAATAATTTAAAACAATATAAGTTATTATATTATAGATGCATTTTTTTATTTGCATCACTGAAAACGTTTGTTATATTTAATGTTGCATTATTATTCGTTATTATAATGAGACTTATTGTCCATTCCTTATGCATTCTCTCGCAACATTTTCATATTATGTTTTTCTAACCCTGTACTTTAATCTGTCATCTATAATTTCATACACCACATAACAAAGATGCTTTTCTTAGTTATAAATTTCTATAATGCTCTCTAATAAACTTCATTATAACTATACACAAAACTATAATGAGTTAAAAAAAAGAATGTCGTAATTTTGCTAATTAAGTCTCCTTAAACGCGTTACTGTGTTCCTGAACAGAATAACGTCACAATATTTGTGAAATTATTAACATTCAAATATTTTATTAAATAATATCTCAAAATGTTACAAACAAAGGCACAAAGGCGTAGACATTTTGGCAAAAAGGAACTTTTAAAAATAATATAAAATACCAAATATGGCGCTACTCAAACGAGGTACTGCCTTCTGATTGGTTAAAATATAAGCGGTACTTGGCTAATCACGGACACTTCTATTCTTTTTGGTTTTTTGTTTTGTAGCATTTGTTTGGCTTTCATTTGAGTTTGTAGTCGTGGATTGTTAACTAAATATACATTAAATTATATTATTAATATTTATTGGTAAGTATAAGTTTATTCACTTATATTTTATATATACTAATGATATATATGTAGATATACTATATCGTTATTTACTATTTGATAAAATATAATAGTCTTTGTTTATTTATACAATAAAAATGGAAGTAAATTAATTTCGCTACTCTGCGAACCCAGTGAAGGTCAAATCGTGCAAAATAGCTGCGTTTCTGTTGAATATTTTTTCATGCAGTTAATTATCCCACTCTCCCTCCGCATAAAATAAATAACACAAGCGCAACTATAGTCACAAACCATCACCAAAAATATACCCGACACGTGTTTCGCCTCTCCACGAGGCATCCTTAGGGGCTGTTGACTGCTCGACACTCGGCCGAAGAGTGAGCTCGTTTTTTTTTTATGAATGATATTTTGCAGTTGGCCGCTGATGGCCTTTACTGCGCCACCGGAGAAAGAGGGCGAGCTGAAGGCTCATAACCCCGAAAATAAACTTAAAGCTAAGTAGCGGGCCTGAGGGCGCCCAAGTGGGCACGGACCTCGGCTCAGGGCGCTACTGAGACTTCCGCCAGAAGGGCGTGCTGTAGAGAGAATCTACCACTGTACGTGCTGAAATGAGGGGCTCGACGACCTCGCCGGCGAGGACGGTTGGTGCGTGAGGGACGGGACTGACTAGCGATCTGGTTGGCCTTCAAAGTGGCGAGAGTGATAAGGTCGTCAGGGTCGTTGAGGACTTCCCTTGGAGTGAGCTCGTTCAGAACGAGCTCACTCTTCGACCGAGCGTCGAGCAGTCAACAGCCTCTAAGGATGCCTCGTGGAGAGGCGAAACACGTGTCGGGTATATTTTTGGTGATGGTTTGTGACTGTAGTTGCGCTTGTGTTATTTATTTAATTAATTTTATTTATAATTAACTGCATGAATAAATATTCAACACAAGCGCAGCTATTTTGCACGATTTAACCTTCACAGGGTTCGCGGAGTAGCAAATTAATTTACTTCCATTTTTATTAACATGGACTTTCGCAAAGTAACGCCTGAATCTATTAATTACTTATTTATACAATTCAAATTTTGCAATTTACACACCTATCTATCTATTTAAATATTTGATGTGTTTCATTATTCTAATTTACTCGTAAAAAAGTATTGTATGCAATTATTACATAAATAGGTCTTAAAATCTTGTACCTATTACTTAGACCACTCGGTATAGCCTCGTGGCCTAAACAAAACACGGTATTCGACTTTCAGAACCTTCATGATGCAACGATTGCATAAAATACTATTAAGGCTACGTAAGAAAAGCTTGTCGATTAGGGTTTCTATCATTTTTAGCTAAAAGAATAAGCGGAAAGTTGAACAAATTAGGTGTAGTTAAGGTCGTAGCGTGTGCGGTGCAACCGCAGACTGAATATTGATAGAGCGTCAGTGTAGCCAATTTGTGTTCTATGCATAAGTAATGGGGAAAATATGGAACCTAGATTGAAGCGACATAAATGTTGACATCGACGTTTTTGCACCTTCCACAGCGCTTATCACATATTGTTGCAAACGAACATTGTACCTATAAATAAGAGAAAGATTTCATATGCGAAAAAAGTATTTCACACTGCTTGGTTTCATCCGTATCTTCATCTTAGTGGCTTCAAAGTCTCAATTATGATGATGTGGAAAAACCTGTTACTCTGTAGGTATTTACACATACACACACACACACACACACACACACGCGCACGCACGCACGCACGCACGTACGCACGCACGCACGCACGCACGCACGCACACACACACACACACACACTCACACACACACACACACACACACTCACGCGCGCGCGCGCGCGCGCACACACACACGCGCACACACACACACACACACACACACACACACACACACACACACTGGACACATGGGACTTGTCAACTTATGTCTCAGGGTGACCGGTGCAATGACAGTGCCCCTCAGATGCCCCACTGCAACTGTTATGGACAAGCGTGTACCTTACTAACTTACTATCAGGCGCACGACTAGTTCGTCCCGTCACTTGAAATTATTTAAAAAAAGTTGTTATTAATGTATAATTTGTTCTTGTATCTATAAATTCTTTTGTTAGTATTATATGATATTAGTATAAGTTTACTTACATAAATTGGAATATCTCATTATATTATTTATTCGGAGTTGGGCGTTAATAGCGACACACTCTTAATGACTACTGTACTTATTATCGAACATAATCTAATCATGTATATTTTGTTACAGTTCCAAATAAACATTTGTTTAGTATTAAAATGCATCTATCAAGGTTAATGTTGCCAACTAGACTAAAGCAAATGTCCCTAGACAGAAGGCTTATAATTCCACTCCATACGAAAATTCTAATCTTATGGTGCTCATCATAAGGTTCGTTACATTAGCAAGAACTTTATGGTCATGGCACAGATAAAATACCAGGTCCATATCTTTCAACTTAACTTTTGATTATAGTGCCCCTATCTATCAACCTTTTCATTATACGGGAAGTTATAGTGCTATAACCTGCGCAAGCAAGTCCGCGCAGGGACTTCAGGTCCAGATCCAGATCAGCCCGTGGACAGGGTTGTAACAACAGTGAGTACCAACTCAAAAGGCTAATGCCTTGTGCGAATGACCCCGGGTGCACGTACTGCACCCTCCCTATTTTCCAGATAGGCACGCTCACTTCCCGTTATGCATTGCACAACTAACAGTTGCCACCGCTTAGGAGTTGAATCTAAATTCAACTAACTACTAACTTTCCTCTCTGGTGATGGAGCTGTAGGCACGTCGACGACGACGGGAAGTGAGTTTCCGACGTCGAAGCGTCTTTCCAGTTTCCATTATACCTACGCGACTGGATAGACAGAAGGATGTCTAGCTTATCCTCTCTCTACTAACTATCCGGACGAGCACCAGAGATATCAGTCGCAGTCTCCTGCGACAGTGTCCGTACAGAGTTTATAACCTATAGCAATACAATTCTACCATTGAGTAGACAATATATGAGAAAAGATGAAGTTATATTAAATGTTAATAGACGAAACCTAATTAAAAAGGCGCCAAAAAATTTGCAAAATTTTTCTTGTCGCTAAACAGAAACAAAATGTCGCTTAATCTAGCGATAAAGTTGCTAAGTTGGCAACATTGATTAAGGTTGGCTAAAGTGCAATTGTATGTAATGTAATAATGGATAAAATTAACAACATACTGTAAATAAAGGCGGCAATTTTTGTCGAATGATTGCAGCTTTAACAAATGGCTCGAATAGACATGTATCAATTAACTCTGGTCATTATGAGCAAATGAAAACAGACACGGGTAATTGAAAAGCTTTAACGAAAACCCAGAAATAGTCATCGAAGTGAACTTTCGGCATCAGGCTAATGAAATCTGTTTCTGTCGTTTTCTAAATGTATACTTTCCTTAACAATGGATATTTTAATAACGATCCAAGCGTTTTAAATTATATTTCACGGAATATAAGAATGTTTACTTATAAGCGTGGTGGCGCCACTGTCTTCAATCAAACTCGAAAAGATGCGCGTACGCAAAATGAAAAATCCACATAAAATTAGAAAAAACTATCAAGAGGCTTCATAACTGTGTTTTTGTGTTGTGCCATTCCAAAATACATGGTTTCCTACGTTCCGAGACATACTCTGGGCTCGGAATACCCTGGTGAGGGTTTTTCAACTGTATCAAACCATACTTTTCTGTTTAATTAGTTTCAAAATTAGCTATCGGATCACACATTTTGGTCCTTTATTGATTTATATTAATGAGGTAATTTATTGTTAAATTTTGACGTAATTTTTAGTCTTTTATTATGATACTAATTGGTGACGGGACGAACTAGTCGTGTGTCTGGTGGAAAGCGACTAGCCTGTCCATAGCAGATGCAGTGCCACTCAGAGCTTTAAATAGCAAAGATCTAAGGTGCACCCTGAGACATAAGTTGACAAATTAACTAAAATAAGTATAAGTATATGGTATAAGTAATAAATTAAATTAAATAAGTTGACAAGTCGAAACTACCTGTAATAATACCACCAGCACCCTTACCCTTTAAAACTGGACTGGTGAACTTATAGGCACATGGGACTAATCAACTTAAGTCTCAGTGATAGTGCCCCTCAGATGTTCACGACTTAAAGCACTGAGTGGTTCTGCAACTACTATAGACAGACGTGTCGCTTACCATAAAAAAGTACATTTTTTTAAAACTCAGTCGTCAATTCTTAATTATGTGTATAATAATACTGAACTAAGAACAAAAATAAAGCGAAACACTAGATTGTAAAGAGAATTGTATCCCATTGGGGTTGAAGAATAACTTCAATTGCTCTCGACGACGAAGTTGAGTTCCCAGGCTAGGTACCTACCTAGCATATTAAGCGCCGCTTTTACGTAGTCTATATGAAAAGAAAATGTGTGCCCATATGACACCATTTCAGGAGACAGCCCTCGGTAATGGAAATTTGCATAGGAACCTTAAAATTTTATTCATAAGAGGAAAATTGTTTCGCGTTGGCAGCGCGCGGGCCGACGCATTCGAGTGGAAAAATCGAATTATTGCAGAGCATTAGGAATTTGGGCCGCATTACTCGAGGCGTAGCAAGGATAATGGCTTGATACATTCCGTCTCCTTATTAGTCCTAAAAAACGAATATATCTAATCATAGCGACCTTGATACAATTATTTAATACCAGTGGAACTCCTCTTGAGTTTACAGTATTTCTCCAACAGCTTACAGGTCTAATTCACATTTTTGTACAATTTTCAGAAGCTCTATTCCCATTTGGAGCTTACTCCAAACAATTTTAAACGGAGCTGTTGTACCATAGTGAAAATCTAATTAATTTAGTTCCTGAAACGGGAGTTCCCGCACTGGGAATAAGCTATAATACTTAGTACATTTAGTTTTCCTTAGCTTTCCGCAGCAGCGCAGGCTAATAATTCGTGTTTTGATAATGATGAATAATGTATTTACCGAACAAGACAGTTTTTCTTATATTTTTGCTTTCCGTCGTGAAATATGAAACTTATTATAAAATTTGACGTCCAGGCGGATCGTCGTTCGTCACTGGAAGTAAGAAAAATATGAGCAAAGGGCGAACAAATAACTGTACCCACCTCTATATACATAGTGTTTGTATTCTAGTTTTAGTTTATACCAAATAACAGGAGTGTGTGCACTTACATTAAGTACATTAAGTAATGTAGTTTAGGTCACTACACTGTTAACAAGTTCAACTGCATTGTTCAAATGGCTCGACCGCGCAGCACGTTGTCTCAAGATCTTTATTAAGCATCTTTTCCTACAAAACTGTTCCGGCCATCCGAGATTTCCGCCAATAACAATAATGTCGAGTGTTTTATCCGCGCAGCGGCACTTTGGCCTTTATTGCAAAGGTTATTATGTCATATTTCATGAATTATTTGAGCCGGCGATTACCGGGGTAAGGGTGAGATAACAAAAGGGTCATTGGTTGAGCAATCTCCGGTGCGGGCGGCGATGGCCGGCTATGCCGTCTTGAGCCTCTCGTCGATTGGTGCGCTTGTGTGCTACTAAGTATTGTCTAAAGAAACAATGGCTTAATCAGGTGGTTGGACACGAGTAATCGTCACGTACAGACGACGGCAAAGCTTATCACTAATATCTTCACTTCATTTCTCATTATAACTGTATCCCATTCAAATTATACAACTCTGTTAGTAACTAGACTTCCTCCAAAGCTTAATAGAACGTACAATTCAGGGAAGTAATTTCACGAACGAAAATTTTATTATTTTAGGTCTCGATCAATAGATGGTGAATGAAAAGCAATTTGTAGAATCGGCAATCATTGTTACACGCAAATAGTATAATATGAACTCGGCTAGTGAAATTATTTTGTGAGCAAACAATTGTCTAATTCCCGGTTTGATATTACCATTATTGGCTTAGTTGCAGGATTACAGAGCTAAGTTTCACGGTGGACAGAACACATATTGCGGCTACGTAGTATGTATTGGGTACAATGTATCTACAAGTAATACTAAGGTATAATCATTGACTTACAATTATAGGTATAATGCATAATATGTAGTGAATGGACTGTGAGCAGGAAAAGGTAGTTGATAAAAGGTGAACAGGATCCCTTTAGGTAAATTATACACAAGGTGTCATAGGATACTTGAATAAAATAAGGTGCTTAGTTACATTATGCCTTCGGTGGTTACTATATACAATAAGAAATATGACAAAATTTTAATTTTAATCTGCCGATTTAAATTTATATAAACTTATATATTCACCAATATTTTGGTGAAGAAATGCTTTTCTTCACCAAAATTTTGGCATAATCTCTCTTTCAGTAGCAGATGAGCTCATTGTGAAAATGTTCGTCCAAGGAAGTACTGTCACATTAATAAGACCACTTGATCTATTTATGATAAAACAATAAACAAACCTATTTCGCCGCATTATATGTCAGCATTACTGTGTTCCGGTTTTGTCGGTTTTATTTTAATAAAAAATAAGTGCGCAAATTACAGGCACATGGGATTTGTCAACTTATGGCACAGGGTGACGGGAGCAGAGGCAGTGCCCCTCAGATCTTTGCGATTTAAAGCTCTGAGTGGCACCACACCTGTTATGGACAGGCGGGTAGCAGAGTCCTATCAGGCGTACAGGTTTTGCGCCTGATAGTACTATATTAGATATTTAGATATTAGATTCGTCCTGTCACTTGATTTTATAAAACAATAAAAGAAAACAGATTATAAAGTACATTTTTCCCGATTTGGTCGTTTTGTGTTTATGTTAAACGAATAAATTTGTTTTTTGTGGATTTATTAAGAACAATTTTTTTATCTAAATTGCATAACTTGTCCCTGCAAATAATCTCTGTACAGAGTACTAAATAAACCGACCTCAAAAGTCATTCATCCCCTAGTTTGCCACCCTTAGAGGTGGAATATTTTCTAGACTGATATGATATTGATATTATTGAAAAGAATCATCAAAAAAGGTCACAAATTTTTATATCGCGTAACACAAAAACAGAAAAAACATACAGTCGAATTGAGAACCTCCTCCTTTTTTTAAAAATCGGTTAAATAAATCACAAAATTAATATGAACCGTATGAGAAATTACGTCAATTCCTGTTAATTATTCATGCTGTCTAACAATTATAAATAACGATAAATAACGCACACACTCAACATAGCCCCGCACTAGGGAAACCCTGTGTCGCGGGTGCCACGGACACACACATAGACAACCACAAATTACACCCAAACTCACGAGAGAAATAAATGTAAGCCATACAAACATTTCTCCCGGCCCGGGAATCGAACCTGGGACCTCTGCGTGGCGGTCCGGCATGGTAACCGTTCGGCTACGGAGGCAGTTATCCGTTAGCAATCCCAACTTAACGTTAATTTAATGCAACATTGAGCTTTTGTACTGATGTACAATACCTAGCCCTTGTAACAAAAAGGTGCGACCCTATTTCAACGCTGTGATCATTCTAGTGATAACGAGTAAGTTTAGCAAACAAATATTTTTTGTCGTTGACAAGTTTTGTTAATCCAAACAAATATTCTTTATATAGTTATCGTTACCAAAGTCAATACTTATAATCTCAGTATAGAGTACTTAAATAAACCGACCTCAAAAGTTCGAAGAATTACATCTATTTGCCAAGTTTTATTCAAATAGGTTACAGGCAAGTGCGCGAAACCGGAATCATTCTTTTGTTAACCACCCTTTGAGGTGGAATATACCGAAGCCTTTATTAAGGAAGATACAACATCAACAGTTCCTTTCGTAGCAAGAAGCGTGAAACAGAAGCGTGGTGATACTCTTCTTCAAACAGGGAGATAACACCCTACTGAAAAACTACAGGCCCATCTTGCTTCTAAGCCACGTGGCATATATAAACGTTTATAAGCTGTTTTCACGAGTCATCACGAACCGCCTCGCGCGCTGACTCGATGACTTCCAGCCCCCCGAACAAGCCGGTTACAACGGTGCCACATTGACTATTGATATATCGAAGTGTTTATACAGAAACCCCCTACGTCAGACTCCAGGACCAGTGCACAAGGCCTATCCAATTGCAAAGAGGGGTGCGACAAGGAGACGTAATTTCTCCGAAACTGTTCACCACTGCATTGGAAGATGCTTTCAAGTTACTGGACTGGAAAGGCCTCGGCATCAACATCAATGGCGAGTACATCACTCACCTTCGATTTGCTGACGATATCATAGTCATGGCAGAACCATTAGAAAAGCTTGGCACCATGTTTGTAAGATGCGCGTAACTTCAATAGAGATTTCCAACAGGTGGGTCTAAAAATAAACATGGACAAGACGTAACTTATGTCGAATGTCCATGTTGTACCCACCCCTATAACAGTGGGAACTTCTACTCTCGAAGTTGTTGATGAGTATGTTTACCTCGGACAAAGCGTCAATTAGGCAGACCCAGCTTCGAGGAAGAGGTCAAACGTCGAATCCGACTCGGTTGGGCAGCTTTCGGGAAGCTCCGGGACGTCTTCTCGTCCGCATCCTTGAAGACAAAAGACTTCGAGCAGTGCGTGTTGCCAGCGATGACCTACGCTTCTGAGACGTGGTCACTTACTACGGGCCTCATAAAAAAGTTCAAAACGAAAAAACGAGCTATGGAGCGAGCAATACTCGGTATTATTCTACGTGATCGAATGGGGAGAAACGGGGAGAAACGGGGAGAAATGGGGAGATCCGTAGAAGAACGAAAGTGACCGACATAGCCCAAAGTATTAGCAAGTTGAAGTGGCAGTGGGCAGGGCACATAGCTCGTAGAACTGACGGCTATTGGACAGAAAGGTTATCGAATGGAGACCACGAAATAGAATGCGTTCAGTGGGACGGCCCCTTACTAGATGGACGGATGACCTGGTAAAGACGGCGAGAAACCGATGGAATGGACGCACATTGCGTCCAACCGGCTAGCCTGGCAATCTTTGGGTATGTTCAGCAGTGGACATCTTCCGGCTGATATAATGATGATGATGATGAGTTCATTTCGCCATCAGATTGATGGTGTTTGTTATTTAAACCTTAAAAATCAAATAACGTTTGGTAAAAATGTTATTTGATCAAAACTCTTTTTATCGACGACACATTTAATCAAAATACCATTTTCTAATGGCTTGATGGTACCTATCTACTAAATACAATGAATTGGACGTTTGGATTTGTGAAAAATAAAAAATAACAAAGGCAAAATAAAGTAAGGTCGATGGTGCTTTGACAATTTATTTTTTGGCAAAAAGTACATCGAAGCTATTAAGTGATTCGAGGAGATGAAGTTCGACATATCGAACATTGTATGATATGAAGTATTGATTAAATAAATACAGTCAACAGCACATCAAGGTATAGCTTGTTGACCTAACGGTTTATATTGTGGGCGCTAGAGGTAGAGGTCCCGGGTCGATTCCCGGTAGGACAAATTTGGGAATGTACTTTCTTGTTCCTGGTCTGGGGGTTCTTGGAAGCGTCCCAGAATGAATTCTGTTAGTCTGGTACTCATAATACAGGGAATCCCTAGCTTGAAACCATGAATGAATTGGTGTGTTTGTGTGGCACATATTACTTTTGTTCGAATATCGCCTCCAGTGCAACGCAACAAGATCCGTCAAGATGTGGCTTGATGTGCTGTCGTCTGTACATGAATCATAATTAGTTAAAACGTGATTAATAATGACGTGGTGACCCCTCTAATACGGGATTATTATCCCGTTATTTGATCCTCAAAGATATAATTGATCTGTTGTAAATGTGCCCTTTTCTAAATAAACGATTTTTTTACGATTGATATATGTATTAATTGTTCCGTCTATATTAGTTGATCTACGGATAAATTATAAATGAACTGCATTCAAGGTAACACTATTATTATGTTTAAGCATAGTAATTTAATATTTGATATTCTAAAATAATATTTAATCCTCTTTTTTTATTATTAGTCTTTTCTTTTAACGATTGATGACGTTTATAACCGTATATCTTTTGATATTGATCTCCTAATAAATCTTGGTTGTTTGGTTGCGCCCTCCATTCAGTAGGTTAGGTTAGTATATGAAAATGCAGCACCAGCCGAGCGAGAGAAGCGAGCGTTCCGTGACAGCGACCGGTTAGTACCAGAAGCCAATATGCTTGCGTTTCCGAACATGTTTTCAGATCAATTTATATTATAATGAATATACCTAATATTAGTATACAAATACAATCAACATTTACTTAGTTTTAAAAACAAGTATCTAAATTTTATTTTTAATGCTCATTAGTCTTAGTTTTGAGGCCCGACATAAAATTATCATAGTTAATTTATAGAAATCAAACGTTGCGTAGCTCAGAACAGATTAAAATATCGATTAATTTAATTTATTTTGTGTCTGACAAAAATCATTAAAAAGTTGATAGTTTACATTTTTTGCCTGCTGCTTTGCAAATTTAAAAGGATAATTTCACTACATGTCGTTTTATACAAAGACAGTTGTCGGCGGTCAGCTAGTGTTTAAGGTAATCAGGCCGATTGGCTCCCAATATCAATTGATTCGAAAAATAATTTTAATACACAAAATGGTTGTTATTGTTTGTTTGCAAACAATCAGGGGGAGACAGGTTGCGGTTAAACCCAGCGGGCTTTGAATACCGATGACGGCGCAACTACGCGACCCGTTCCAATCTGTACTCTATGCATAAGTAATGTGAAAAGTATGGAGATACCACTCCGAAGCGGAATATACGTCGCTCTAAAATATTGTGGATATTTTTATGTTAACAACTCCAGTTATTTGTTCCTTAGCCACCGAGATCGCAGGTAATCCTACCTACGCAGTATATGAAAAGCTTTGTTGTACAAGGGTTATAATACTTGCAATATGATAACGTGCTACCTCAGAAATAATAGTAATGACATACTATTTTTTGCGATAAGGAAAATCTTCTTGCTGACATCAGTTTTTCACATCTGATTGTATGCCATTTGTTTAAGTTTTACTGTCTCCGTGGTCGAACGGGTACCATGCTGGACTGCCACGCAGAGGTCCCGGGCGGAGGGAAATATTTGTATGGTCTACATTTATTTCTCTTGTGAATTTGGGTGTAATTTGTGGTTGTCCATGACACCTGCGATACAGGGTTTCCCAAGTGCAGGGTTGTGAGTGTGTGCATCGAAAAAATTATTTATTTCAAATAGATGATATATATATAAATAAATAATTGCTTTGGTGTTAAAAGATATATACCGGTACCAAAATAACGAAATGAGGTTCAAGGTTCACTATCTGGAATATCCTGATCAGGACCACTTTTTTATAGATCGTTGCCCAAATTGGTCCTATCGGAAATGGCACCCGAGACACACCCCGGATTCTCCGTACAATGGTCGAAAATTATTTACCTACTACTACTACATACAGCAAGGCGCTATCTGCACACGCGCGAATGTGTGCGCGAAATGGCAGGGTTAGCCATCACTTGCTCGTACTTATTACGTTACGTGGTCAGAGCGGCAACTTAGCGAAAATTCTAACGCGAATCTGTTATCTATAATTCTATTATAGAATCCTAATACGTATAGTTCATTACGTATTTATATCGATATATTATATTTTTTATTAATTCACTAACTAGAATAATATTGAAGATTTATTTAAAAAATATATTAAAAGCACTTAAAACGTTATATTTTGGACTATTAAATAAGATAGATTAAATAAGGTAATCAAAGTATTTGAAATTGCGTGTCCAATTTTATCATTACGTAGTTAATAATTAGATATATTTACTACGTAACATTTATCGGCAATACAAATTGAAAATTCTAGAATCCTTGTCTAGCTCACGAAGTTATGGCGTCTTATTATATTGATATAATAAATCTGTATTATATATTACTCTGTACAGAAGAAAACAATAACCGAATGAGCCTCAGACATTTTTCATTGACTTCGTTTCATCTTTCAAAAAACGACAGAAACTCCTCTCCTTATCCCGTTTAGATGATTGTAAACAGCCGTACACAGCACAATTCACGACCATTATAAATTAACGTACAAATTTCGTAATGAATAAATGAAAACTGTATTCAAACATCAAAACCGTCTTAGCGCGGAAACGGCTCGCCGACAGCCTTGTACTCCGTCGTCGCCGTCAATGTGCGGGGCGTGTTGCGGTATCTAAAGCTAGGGCGGGGCGGAGAGTGTCTCTTCTCATTACTTATTTGTTCTCTGCCCGAGACCGCCTCATCTAGCGCCCACAGGGCTAACCGACATGTTACCGAGGACTTTTTTAATGATACCAAGTGTTAGCGAATCGTGACATTAACTTATTTTATTTTGTTAGAAAACTTACTTTGGGTCATTGAGAAGTCGTTTTTTTTTTATAATAATAATAACGCAAACACTCAACATAGCCCCGCACTAGGGAAACCCTGTGTCGCGGGTGCCATGGACACACATAAAGACAACCACAAATTACACCCAAACTCACGAGATAAATAAATGTAGGCCATACAAATATTTCTCCCGGCCCGGGAATCGAACCTGGGTCCTCTGCGTGGCAGTCCGGCATGGTAACCGTTCGGCCACGGAGGCAGTTTTATTGAAATAAGAAATAAATCAATATTATCATCTCACGTCATATCATCATCGTATAAAACGGAACGCTGATAGGCGGCCACCATTGCGCAAAACATCGTTCACGAGAAAGGACGTAGTTTTGTTTTGTGTGGATATATAGTGAAAGATATTATAATATACAATTTTTATCAGTCACTGGAGTCTCATTTCTATGTTAAATCTTCACAGTCATTGACCTACTCACAGTAGTGAAAATCTAACACTAGTGACAGGACGTACAAGTCGTGCATCTAGTGGTAAGCGACACGCCTGTCCATAAGAATTGCAGTGCCGCTCAGAGCTTTAATCACAAAGATCTGAGGGGATTTGCACCGTCACCCTGAGACATAAGCTGGTAAGTCCAATGCTGTAATTTCACTAGCATCCTTACCTTTCAAAACCAGAACGCAATAACGTTGACATTACTGCTTGGCAGCAGAAATAGGTACGGTGGCAGTGCTTCACTGGATTAACTCTTTTGCAAGGTACTCTACTGCTGCTAAAATAAATAATATACAGTTCAAGCAAAGCTATCACTGGCTTAGAAGAAGATAGATGACCTCGTAGTATTTAGTATATTAAAGTAAAAGAAATAATTAGTGACTTTGTAACATCTCCAACTCAATAAAAGGATAAAAAAATAGCATTTGTTTACTAGATAACATAATTACAATACCCGGTGTTGAGCATACATATAACATTACTTGTGGCAGAAGTCCTGGAGTAGGATAAAATTATATAATAATAATATAATAATAACGCACACTTGGTACTTGGTACTTGGTGCAACGGGCTGATATCCGCAACTCGACGACAAAGCGCCTATTTTGCGTGTGGGTGTTAATAACGCACACACTCAACATAGCCCCGCACTAGGAATCCCTGTGTCGCGGGTGCCATGGACACACACATAGACAACCACAAATTACACCCAAACTCACGAGAGAAATAAATGTAGGTCATACAAATATTTCTCTCGGCCCGGGAATCGAACCTGGGACCTCTGCGTGGCAGTCCGGCATGGTAACCGTTCGGCCACGGAGGTAGTTAATATGTTAATATGTTTCTTTAGTTGTATTTTCAAGCTCGTTTACTTGAATGCTGTGGCGAATATGGCTTTATTTGTACTGTATGACATATTTTAAAATTAATTTTATTAAGTTATTTTAACACAATGTTTGTAGTCACAACAATTAAAATAATACTACTCTACAGATTTGTTGCTCTGCATGATTTGGAAAAAATCCTTGCTCTTTATTAGCGTCGTATCCGTATCTTCTTAGAAAACAATGTAAAAAATCAGGTAAGCTTGTCAATTATTCACGAATTTATGTTCTTCTTATCATGTCAATGGTTGTCAATACACTATAATTATTGCTATCGTGGTGAAAAGATTTGCCAATCGACGTAAGGCACTCGCCGGTTGTTGCCCAGAGGCGTTTGACGTACAGGAATAGAACGTTACGTCGTGCAGGAAGGCTCGTTTCGTGCACGATTTATATTGAAATTGATTCGTTTCACTGCGAATTGTACGTATCGTACTTATACTTAACACCGATAAGCCTAGCACACAATGCACAAAAAGAGAGTTACGACGGCCATCAGTTTAAAGTTCTGTAGCTTTTCTAACGAATCGCAAAAAAATCTACGTAACAAAAAATGATGACTAACTTACGTGAATGATCATTCACTTTTTATTCTTTTGCAGTCTGAGGACATTTTTCTCCGTAACACCACATAAACAGGCAAAGTATGAAAAATGTAAAACGCATCGCTCTGTTCTCTCCGTCAAGGATACGTAATGTCTGCTGTAAAATTCATCTGGACGCTGGCAAAGAATACTAAAGTGGAAATACGGGAGCATACACCCGGCCTCCAGTAGCCTACCACGCCGTTCTACAGTCGCTGCCCATCGTCAAGTCAAAGCGGCTATTAACGTCAAACATTTCCGGTTATGTACGTCATGATTTACAGATGCGTATGAAAGGTCCATTTCATTACAATAATAATCAGTACAATTTCGAAAACTGGTTGTTCTGGTTTCAATGCGATAAATCAATCAATTTTTATGATACCAGGGACGAGACGAACAAGTTGTGCGTCTGGCGGTAAGCGACACGCCTGTTCACAACAATTGCAGTACCACTCAAAGCTTTAAATCGTAAAGATCTGAGGGGCACTGTCACTGCGCCCGTCACCCTGAAACATAAATTGATAAATCCCATGTGCTTGTAATTTCACTGGCGCCCTTACCCTTCAAATCCCGGAACGCAGTAATGCTCACATTACCGCTTGGCGGCAGAAATAGGTAAGATGGTAATACGTCACTAGACGAACTCTTTCGCAAAGAAGTCTAGTATTATACAATCATCACATCCCTCTCACCATTTATTAAAAAGCCAAAAATCCTTCGTGCCAAGTAATCTGTCTTGCAAATTCGTGACCAAAACCTCGAGCTCGTAAAACAATACATAACTGTTTATGTTTTGGTACACAGGCATCGCCGCGCATCGCGAGGCGCGGGTCGTGGCGATAGTAAGACATTTCCACATAACCGAGTTATGGGCTTATGGGTTATGGCATGTAAATAAACGAGCGGTTGGCGTGGCTAATGTCTATTCCGACATGGGCAATAACTACGCGATTATCCTATTTGAGCTCGCAACAACGAACAGGCGTGACTCGGTTCACATTTTTTTTTATATTTACCATGACTTTCGAGCTATTACATTTCCCTTGATTCATCAAAAATAAGCCGATTGACTCAAAGAACAAGTTTTGGCTCGACTCGCTCCCAGTTTGTCAACTTCGGCAAAATGTAATGGAAACCCGTTAATTTTTCACGTTCCCATTAAATTAGTAAAATTTGGAAACCCCTTTCGATGAAGACTCGCAGTTAATATAGAAAAAAAGTTTGTAAATAAGTAGCCAATTAAAATTATTACTCAAATACTATTCGAAGTCGAAATTGCGTCTGTTTTTTTGCAAACTCGGTGCACCACCCCGTAAAACATAACAGTTAGGTGTTGTCAGTGAATAGGAATGCAAAATTAGGAACGAAAAACATAAATATTCAGTAAGACTATATAAATAAACGAAGTTTGGGCCATTTATTCCGATACACCGGGACTTTGTGCAGAGACGGGAAAAGTTAGGCGGGAACGGGATTTCCTAATGCGATTTTAATTCGTTCTTTCCGCGACGAAGAGGGTAATTTCAATAAAAGCGAAGTCAGTAGATATTCTGTCCCCGACGGAAAAAAACGGGAAAAATATAGACGTGTGAATTCTAATTTATTTCGGAAGTTAAAGAGGAGAGTGGAAAGCAGTGTCCTTTCTCGCCCTCTAATTGAGAGTGATCGGAAATAGCGTGATAGAAAGAGTACGCGAGACCTGAATACTGTATGGCTTTAAATCGATTTGTTCTGGGCTTGTTGTATAAATTGGGTACCATTAAAGTAAACACAAATACAAATGACCGTCAAACTTATAAATGCTAGGTTATGTCACGTTCATGCCGGACAACTTTTTATCAGATTGTTCCTGATTGAATTCACGAATTGTAATGTAACGTTTACCAAATCGCACTAGATATTAATCACCGAACTTAAACGCAAACGACTTTTGACAATTGTTATTCTAAACAAATTGTCTATTTAAATTCCAACAATAAAATTTGGTAAGCCCCCCTTTCTCTAATTGATTGCCTCCCGCGTCGGTGTTTGGGAGGGGGTCAGAATGTAAGGAGTGATCAAACTGACATTCTGTTCGATCTCGGAGTCCCCAGCGTCCAACTTGCAGATTACTAAGAAACAAAACTAACAATAAGAAAAATAATTTTATTTGAAGGAACTCAAGCTGGTATTACATACTAAACGCATATACCAAGTATGGTATAAGGGCAATTACGGTTATTCAAGACAGACGTTGCAGCCGTGTACGGACGCACACATTCACACGATCTCGCGATGAGTTCGCGTTGTATATCGCTGGTAGCTCAAGCGCCTTTTACGATAACAACTAAGAGTGCTACATCATCAGATTCTCTGAAATTTTAGAAAAATATATATTCTCTCTAACTCTATCTCTTTTAAAATAGGTGATGAATTACAGGCACAGCGACTTGTCAACTTATGTCTCAGGGTGACAGGCGCAGTGCCCCTATGCTCTTTGTGATGTAAAGCTCTGAGTGGCACTGCTACTGTTATGGACAGGCGTGTAGCTTACCACCAGTCACGCGTCTTGTTCGCCCTTGGTATTATAAAAAAATTATTGAATTAAACATTTCAATAAATATTATGTTTATTGTTGTAAAAGGTAACTTAATAGTAAAATTACGAAAAGTATGTGAATAATTTGCTTCACATTCTAAATACTTAACTAGTATTAAAAAATAACAATCTTGTGGAATGAATGAATCTCATTATAATGTGGGAACAGAGCCAGCCGCTAGGCTGTAGGTTGTGCAACGAAAATATGGTTAATTTTAAATTGAATGTTTATACCCTTAATTTAACATTTTAAAAAATACGACATCTTCATTAAAAAGCTATAGTTAATTACAACAGAAACTACCAAATCTACTAGCGATATTCGTTAATTTGTGAGAATAAGTTCTTAAACTCTTCGGGAATGAGGTACCAGTAGGCTTCCATTGTCCAACTAAAACTATGACGGGCTAAAACACATTCCGCTGGGAGGAAACTTTCTAAAATACACTCCCTGAAAATGTAATACTAACTCCGGCGTTATAGACCGTGGAAAATTTATGGTAATAATGCCATTATTCGGTCGTCAAAGCTTTGTTTACGCCCGGCTGTGGAAAGGTGGCTAATGGTGGTCCTCTGTACTACAATTCGTTTCATTCACTTTACGCTTTTCTTCGCTTTGCCCTAGAATTGATTTTGTTATAGATAACAAACAAGATGACATAAATGTCCTGTCACGAATTGCATTGATATTTTCTTTAAAACATAATTAATACTCGTAACTCTGCGTTACAAATGCATGCGATGTCTCCGATGTTGTTACTGTATTGAATTTATATAATACTGCAGATAAACTTCTGCTTTATTAAAATGAGTTCCTCACCCCGCGCTTCGCGTTGGTATCTCGGAATCTCCTTGCTTTTCAGACTGATACCAAACAAGATTACTAGATATTCTTGAGAAACTCGAATTAATCCTATCTGTTTGCGACTCGCGTTTAGTTTGAAGGCGTTTGCTCTCGTTTAGTCCTTCAACTCGTGGGTTTTGGAAGTGAATTAGTAATTCTAAGTTGAATCTCGGCAATGGGCAATACATAATCCATGTTATGGTTAAGCCTAACCCTGTCAGAACATACTCTTATATTATGATTTATACCAGGACTTGTACGTTATGTCCCTCAATCCCCAAAAGGACGGAGGGTATGGGTATAAATTTACACGATATAATGCTTTGTAGATCATTATATTTTATCACGAACATTGTCCTTATTTCGCCAAGTCACATAACGAGATAATAAGTAGAAATTTTACATACAGCTTAGGCGTTTTTGATGCAGAAGAACTTAAGTTCGTCCAGGTAAGCTGCCACCTTTCCTATTTCTGCCAGGCCGTAATGTGAGCATTATTGAGTTCCAGTTTAGAAGGGTAAGCGTGCTGGTAAAATTACAGGCACATGGGACTTGTCAACTTATGTCTCAGGGTGACGGGCGCAGTGGCAGTGCCCCTCAGATCTTTGTGATTTAAAGCTCTGAGTGGCACTGCAACTGTTATGGACAGACGTCTCGCTTACCACCAGGCGCACAAGTTGTTCGTACCGTCACTTAGATAAGAAAAAACACTTACTAAACCGCACTAAGAAAACCCTGTGTCGCGGGTACTTTGGATACACACATGGACAATCACAAATTACACCAAAACTCACGAAAGAAATAAATGTAGACCATAGAAATATTTCTCCCGGCCCGGGACCTCTGCGTGGCAGACCAGCATGGTAACCGTTCGGCCAGTTAAGAACAAGGCAGTTAAGAACATACGATGTCGACAAAATTTGTATTAAAAATAAAAGCTTAGTTCCGGTTGCACCTCGTAGTTTTCCGCAACGACGAAGAAAAACAAAATCAGAAGGTGCAATTACGATAAGTTACGACCTCAATAACAGTGGCTCGCGAGCTTGCATTGGCAAACAATTTTACTCGTTCAGAGAATCGACTCGGTGAATTAAGTTGCCGAGTGCGATCAATATGAGCTCTATTAGCCGTAATTTGTTTATATTTGCCGCCAGTGGTGGCGTGACTGCCTGTAAATAATATTCCAGAAGGTAACGGCTGCGTGGATTTCCGATTATCCTCGTTCTGCAAATTTCAAGCTAGTTTCGGTTAAGTTCGGGTCGAATCGATCGACAGTTTACGCTCTACAGTAATATAAGTTCCGTGGAGTTTCGCAAATAATTCTAGGCGATTTGCTAGTAGGAAGTTAAGGTTATACCGAGGAAGTTGTGTAGCGTGACGACAATCGTGATAAGCATGATGCCTGTCGTAATGGTAACGTTATAGTTAACGACTCGAGTGAAAGGCTGTTCGCTACAATAACTTGAGGAGTTGACAAATACATATTTGTTATCGCTTGTCCTTAATGATGGAGATGTTGAATAGTAATTGGCTATTTGTACATCAAAATGTATTGTTCCTTTCTTATTTTATGTACAAGAGATTTGGAAGTAAGTTTTGTAACACTTAGTGTACGGTTATGTACAACATTGATTTGCTGCATTTACATGGTGTAGTTCTAGTTTTATTTTGCTGTAGTAAGATATGCTAGTTCCAGTTATTTTGTTGATGTGGTAATCGTATTATGACATTTTATTGTATTTTTAAGATAGTTAGTTACCAACTCTTAAACAGTAAACATCAATAACATTTAACATTAACATTTAACATTAACGTTTAACATTAACATTTAACATTAACATATTTAAAATATTTACAATACTTTATCTTACATGTTCATTTATAATTAAACAACATTACTTTTAAACTTATAGCATTTTTAATTCCAACAATTACTCCGAAAACACCCTCGTGGTAATGGTTACTATCTCGCGATCACGAGGTAACATTCTGTAAGGACAGAGTCGCAATCTGCCCTTACACTTAGAGCGGTTACAGACGGCGACTTATAGCAGCGATACAAACTCAATGCAAACGCGATGCAGCCGCTAATCGCCTACCTTTACACACGTGCGCGATTTTAACGCGCGATTTCATCGCTACACTTGGGATCTAAAGGCGATTGCATCGATGTAATCGCTCGTTTGTATCGATGCAAAGTCGCCGTGCGTAACCACTCTTAGATACCCATCTAAGAGTGGTTGCGCACTTTTCCTCTCTGTACCCACCTAAGAGAGGTTGCGCACTTTTCCTCTCTGTACCCACAGAGAGGAAAGCGATGTTATAAGCTTCTTTTCAGGCAACTGTTGTTAGAAGGTGTTTCGGCATACCTAAGAAGTACTTAAGAATAGTAAAATGATTATAGGAATAAGCAGGGTTCGAAATGATTTTGATATTTACAAAAATAATTACAGGGTCCGTCCCAAAAGTATCGAACATTTTTTTTGGGAGTGTTGCCGAACGGCGGGAAGCGCTCCGCTTGGCAACAGAAAGTGGTGGGGGGATCTAGCCGATACAGCGCGACCGGTCCCAGTTGGCTCCGAGCACCTGGAGCGGCAGGACGTGCGTTCGCGTAGAGCTCTAAACGACACCTCGTCTAAGTTTTTAAAAGTAGCGCGATGACGGATCCGTAGATAGACAAGTAAGATAACTTCAATAATAATTATGATACAGGAAATTAAATGCTTTTTCAAACAAGCCAAAACGTTTCGAGCTCTTTTTACAGGTCTCATGGTTACTGCTGACTCCTGTTGGACACGGTTGGACCTCTAAAGGGCCGAAACGTTGGTTTGTTTGAAAATACGCGATTTAAATCCGGAAAAGTTTCATTTCCTATGTGTAACAATCGCGAAAACCTAAGACCTCGATAAATAATTATGATAATTATAAATTATGATATAATCATAGATATTATATCTATGGATATCATAAATAAAAATGGTAATTATAAAGAACGACGATAATTATAAAAGATAAATAAGTTGGTATTAACAAAATTAATTGGAACAACGAAATGTTACACCTAGCATCGTCATGCCATGTGTTTGTATCTGAGATGTATCCAAACGTGTCAAATGTCAATCTCAAATAGTTACAAACCAAATCGTGTGCCCAACGATTTTTCTTCGTATTTATTTAATTTTGTCACTATTTGCCATTTTTAGTCAAAATTTAAAAAAACAAAACTATGAATCAGCAACGATAATTGTGAGATATTTATCACGATAAGTATTAAATAATAATCAAAGAAAATAAAGTAATTTCGAATCCTGATAAGAAGACATAACTTGTAATAGTGACATAATAAATTGTAGTAGCATTTGAACTTTAGTGGTTTCATTCAAATACATTATAAGATTGTTGGTAGAAGTATCTAGCTTTTCAAGATAAATTCTTTTGATGCTTCTTTTGCTCTGGGCCGAAACTAACCTACGCCCGTGTAGTCTCACCGGTTAACACTTTTGGTATTTCCTCAGAGGCCACTATGAAACGGATACCTGTAGTCGTTATTACATTTAGTTATATATAATAGCAATTCCCTAATGAGACAATACACTTTACCTTTGGCAAGCAGCAACACTAGGAGCAGTAGCGTGCGCGAGAGCGCATGCGTGCGGGCCATGCTGCACCGCTTACTGCAGTGGCCGACTGTTTCCACACACTGCGCAGCTTACCACGCGCATCTTGTTATACCTGCAATATATATTTTTTAATTTTAATAATGAGGAATTATATCATTTACCTGTATCGAGGAATTTTTATTTTTATTTTTTCATTTAATTCAGGCCAAGTGACCCATATAAAATATACAATAAGGACTAGTACAATATACCTATAATAATAAACTAAATAACTAATCTACACGAATTGTACTCGTCGGCGACGTGTGGCGCCACTGTCGTCAGGTAACCGGTTGCGGATCGCCGATATATTACCACCCTTCGACCTAAACGCTTCCTTCATGAAGGTCGACAGATGTTCGGTCGGCCTCTCACAACAAACGAATTAAAATGTACGTTGTGGCGGAACTCCAACTGCTCGACCTTCATGGTGTATTTGGCTTTTAATCTGATGTACTCCACTATCTCCTTAGACTTCGTGGAGTAAGGTAATCGCGACAGGTACAGCAGCGTCGTCGGAATGGCTGGACGCAGCAAAAAGTTCGATCCTATCGGTGCTGTGCCACACAGTGACCACTTTTTTGAAGCCGTCCTCGTCGCACTGGCCCCTCTGCCTCTGTGATTTTACAACTTCAGAGTCATTATTGAGATAATTGGAATTATTCTTTTATATTTGTTTCTCTATAAGTTAAGCGTATATATGTGTATCCGTAAGCTAGTGATGACATTTCTGCCTTTAGTACTCTATGAAAGGGTTGGCCAAACTACCAGATCATTAATTGTCCACGTCACTGTGACGGTTAACTTTCCGTTAATTACTAACTCGTTCGACATGGTACAAGGCCACTAGAATTGTCGTCGTTAAGGCAATTAATATTTATGATCCTGACATCTTAACCCGCATGGAACCGAAGACCTACAATTTGAGTTTACAAATAGATTTAATGGAAGGTATTCAAAATCATGGTAACAATTTGTACATAGACATAAACTACTTTTTTTACGCAAGAGTAATTTTTTTTTTAAATTTATTTATAAAAAAAATAAGTGCGCATTTGACTTCCATCTCACCTGATGCGGCGACGAGGTTGACGATGGAGCATGTACACCTAAATAATGCCAATGCACTCTCGCCTTTTGAAAAGACCTAAGTTATAGTGCTCAGGGAATTAGTCTGGAGGCAGGGAGGTTCATTCCATAGCTGTTCGCCGTATAAACGTGGAAGCGAAACGTTTCGTGCTAATCTTTGGAATATCGCGCGATGATGGAAAAAGGAAGACTGAATGAAATCGTGCAATTTTGTGGCGTATTTAGGGATGATTATAAACTTTGGTTCTTATATCGATTTGAAATTGAAAAGATTGTACGTAATGGAGACAAATATTGTTCTGCGAGACCCTTTACGTACAATAGCCAAAAGCCAAAGATTTATACTTATAAATTCAAAAATACCCTTAACTGACCACGCAATTTGAGATTCCCTATAAGGCTACAATAAACACCATATAGTTTAGTGTTAAAAGTCATGTTAAAAATAAAGAAAAAAATATCGAGTTATATAGGCAAGTACGCAATATAAACTAACATCACAATGTAATTATGGTTACTTATTTGACTAATTCCCATTACCCGAGATATGAAAACATGTTATTGCATTCATCGTGTCGATCCCATTTAATCCCCTATTAAAATTCAATCTCATTTATCGAACCAATTTGCAGAGATGGGGAGTGTCAACAAATCCCTCCATAGCAAACATAAAGGTAAAGCGGATCATCTATCTGTTTATCTTGACTGATCACGCGTGAACCAGTTGCCTTACCACGAACCGAGAAAGCCCGTGTAACGAAATCACCCACGATCCTTATAATCCGTGACGTCTGTCTGCAGACACGATCCTCGGTAAACTTTAGTATTAGACATTTTTGTGTGAACGGGTTTATTGTCGGCTATAATTCGGTTATTAGGTTACAACATGGTGGCGTGATTAATTTCGTATAATGAACGTTACGATGTGTATTGTTAAAATTACGATTATATGTAGATGTTAAAATACGTATAGTGATTTTAATTAATACAATTTTGATACATGGAAACTAACTGCGTCATTATTCATTATTTCAGTTCCCTCTAAATTTATTTATTACATAATAACATTTATTTTAATTAATTTTCTTATCGCACACAACACGCAACCTAAATGCATTCATTTGAAATTCTGGCAACACTATATCCTCCCGTCCGTGCTCTCCTGCTACCTAACACCGCTACCTAAAACAACCGTTACGATTAATAAGACCAGTGTACGCGAATGATATGTGAAATACTCAACAAAACTCTTTCAATACTATTAAAACCCCGCTTAAAGTCACATTCGTCATTCAAAAAGATGTGTACATATTTGTGGCACCTAAGTCCTGGCCCCTCCAGAAATAATGAGAATATTGTATCTAGTGTTGCTCGAAATGGGTATCGGTTTTGTTCTAATATTTTTGCAAGACCAAGACCATAACCAACTAATTGTAGCAAGACCAAGACCAAACCCGACACAGTAAGATTTGAGCACGAACAAGACTGAATCAGCGAGACTCTTGCGTTACGTTAAACTCAGACGTGGGCGTTAGGAATTAAATTCATTAGTATCGGTATAAAAAAAAACACGGTTTCTTCTAACAAAGTTGACTGGTTTTTATTACATGATAAGTGGCCGATGATTATATTTTGAAGTAAGTAGTTTGATTACTCATATAAAAGAATGTGTACCTGTAATAATCACTAGCACACTAGCGAAGTTAGCGAATTATCAACAACAACAGAACACCGAAAATCGAAAAACTAATGAACCGGTGCGGACGGCGCGCGGCGCTCCCTCGAGCGGGTCGGGTTATGTACCTTGTACCCAAAACAAACACTAACTAGTATTATTATTTATTAGTAGAGTAATAAATTATTACTATTTAATAAAGCGCGGGTTTGGCGTAAATGACTGAAATTATAACCAGCTATTTTATGATCTTAAAAAGGGAGTAAAGTTAATTTTTCGTCATAAGGTTGACCTTCACGCACTCAAAATGTACTATTTTGCGTTGTTCTAAACTTTGAACAACCCCTCATTGTTGGTTTTTGCAAGACTTGCAACAAGACCGACACCACCAATACTGAGTCGGCAATACAAAGACCGCGTGTTTTGGTCTTGTATTGGGCAATACTAATTGTATCTCAAGTCCAGCACTAGAAATAGTATGATAAAAATTACTATTCTGACACCATAATTTTTACTACAATATTACGTTTAAAAATACATGGCACCTAACAAATCCCATTCCGCGCATAGCGGGGGTAAGAACCGATCCCCTCATATATACGGGTAAAGTTAAATAAAACGTTCCGGAGTTCGCTTAATTGGGCTTTTTACAAACATTAATCAAGTGTTACGTCAGGGGAGAATTTTTATGTCGGCCCGAGACGCGATAGCCGTCTGACGGATGACGGGTGGCCACGAGGGCGCTGCGAGCTGCATTCATCAGTCGGATTTACCCAGCCGAGACGTGCTGAGGTGAGACACCCTGAGCCCCCGCCGCACCTGCCCTGCCGCAACCCTCTAAATCTCACACGAAGGGAAGAACTATGGTGCTGACTTTACCATCAACAGGTGATTTACCGTAAATGACAGACCTTACAAGAAAACCGCAATTCAATGTTGTTTACGAGGACGTGAAAGATTACCTTTAATGTCACCCTGTGACACCAATAAGACTGCGAAGTTTTTAGGGGCTGTTTTACCCATCAATACTAACAAGTTTTGGTATCGGGCTCTCCGTAATAAAATTTGTTCATGTTAATATAATAGTCAGGAATACTATTGCGAAATATCTAAGGGGAAATGCCTCAGAGCTAAGCTCGTTGGCCTGGTTACCTAGTTGAAGATCACGTAATTGTTGTGATTGTCTGGCATTAAATACTCCTTTTTTCCTGTTGAATTCAGCTATTCTTTACCATCTTATTATTAAAGGCTATGATTAAAAGTCTATACTCGGCCCAAATGTAAAGAGGATTCAGCTATTTGTTTTCCCATTATACTTTACGCTCCTCCACCATAACGTAATAATTAAAGTAGGTATCTCGTACTTTAGCGTTGTAACATAAAAGCTCGGTTGCCCCTGAATGTACTTTCAAAGATTGTCAGTCGTATAAAGGAATGAAAATAAATGGGGCCACAACACTTTCGAGTTCGGGTGGTCCATTACAAAAAAAATCTGTCTGCCGAGCGGCCGGCGGGTGTAAAAATAAATAATAATAACAGGAGCACAGTAACGTTGCGGTTTGTAAAGTAAACACTGCATCCGTGATGTGGCGACTTCCGACGGTGTCCGATGATACAAGGCAGTCATACTCCAAGTACTTGTGTCTTGGGAAATGAGGGCGTTTACCTTTCAAAATGAACTTTACATTTACGTTGGATATTAAATCCGTAGGTAAGAGACATGTAAGAGATAAAGAACTTTAGATGTCAAATAGTAATATTGACTACAGAGCGTTTTAAAGAGAATGAAACTCAAGAGAAAAACAAACGACAATAGGACGTAATGACTTTTACCATTACGTAATTTTTAGCATTTGAAGTACTGCCACCAATTATATCTGCCGCTTGGCAGTAATTTGTGTATTACTGCGTGCAGTTTTGAAGAGTAAATGTGCTGGTGAAAACACAGGCACATAGGACTTGTCAACTTGTCTCAGGGTGACGGGCGCAGTGGCAGTACCTCACAGATCTCTGTGATTTAAAGGTCTAAGTGGCTCTGCAACGGCTATGAACAGGCGTGTCGCTTACCACCAGGCGCACAACTTGTCCGTCCTGTCACTCGACATAATAACAAAAAACTAAATCAATTTTCGGAAAACATCTTAATTCTTAAATCGGGACCTAATGGTAACATATTACCTACATGTAGAAATTCATCTTCTGGTTTTAAAGTCGACTACTAATACGAGATCTCGGTACTTGTGGGCTACGTGTCCATTTTCACAATGTAAAAAAAACGCTGCTTACTCGTATATTTACGGTGGATGCTTCAACGTACTTAACGAAACTTAACTTCCAAAGAAGAATCATGATGTGATAGCTATCAATTGTCTATTTTTTTAATTTCTGTGTACTCTCAACCTACACTGTTGTCAAAATATAATTTTGTACATTTCTTCAGCGAGTCAAGTCAGTGTATCTAGGTGGACTAGTGTTTACTACAGTCCTATCGCTTAACTTTGTCGGTTACTGAGGTAGCTGCGCGGAGCGGGAGGAGTGAAATTTTACGTAACAGTTATGTTGCGCTGCACACGGAATAATTTCAACAAGATTTATCTAACGAAATTCAATAACAAGTTTATTGAAAAAAATTACAAATAGCTTGTCTATTCATTTCAATAATCAATAAAATAGTTATTTTTATTACCATTTCACGTAACAACGATTAACTACTAATTTAGTAGGCACTTTTTCCAAAACTTGTAATATTACTTTTTCCAGAAAAATCTTATTGAAATTATCCCACTGTTTCTTAAACTGACACGCCTCCCGCACCGCCCAGGTACTCAGGAACTAACTCTGATAAGCGGTAGGCTTCTAAATACGGTTTATAACTTTGAAAGTATAGATCAAGAAACATTATTTGTTCCGATTATTGTTATCGCTTGGAACGGCTTAGCCTTACCATTGCAATCATCATCATTCACAGTCTGATTTCACCCACCTGCTGAGTATAGGTACAATGGTTCTGCGCTTGCCCAATCCTTTGACGCCCTTGGACGTGTACTATATCCGGAACATTGGCCGCTGCCAGGACCAGGAATAACGGGGCTGCTGGGGACCGAGGGCCGTAGTGTATTGGCACTTATCATAACAATAGAGTTACAATAAGTGCCAATGCCGTCTAACCATAAAACGCCGCGATGACCAGTAGTGCGTCGTGGCCAGTTTTGCGTCAACTCTTTCGTTGATCGGCACGTCAGTGTTACCGCTTGCAGGTAAAGATGACTTGGGGCCGAGAGTTATTAGTTGGACCTTGGTTATGAGGGATAAGGAAGATAACCTCTCTGTTATATTACAAAAGGATAACCATTTAACACTTCTTTTCATTCAGGCATGTTCGCGGTAGCGAACGTAGACGATTTTTATGCCATACTGCGCAAAAAAACTACATCAATAATACGTACACAGGGGAGCGCCAACGGTATCTTATAAGGGTAATTTTCAGTCTATATGTCGAGCTACACATTCGAAAAAGTGTACCTTGATAGATCGCATTTTATCTTTTTATTTTATCTTTGCTATTTTTTACTAACATAGGTATTGTGAAATAACCAGCTATTGACTTGATTTGTCTGAAAATAAATATTTTATTATTATTATTATTTTATTTTACTTAAAACGTACATGGATTTAATACCCTGGATTCATACGAGCACTTGGTACATAGGAGTAGTTGGTACGTAGGAGTCATAGGTGCGATAAACAGCTGAAGCTGAATTGTAGTTTTGAATTATTTTTTTATTAATCAGATCGTTTGTTTTTTTTTGACAGTGGGCGCTTTTAAAATACCGACTACAGTTTCTTTTCTTACTAATTCAGTAAGCTAGTTCCGCATAAAGATTATCAAGTTTAGAATTAAGTGTCGGTGCGTAAAAGTGTTTAAAATAGTTGTTTGCACTATATACGTATGCGGACGGCGGCACGAGACGGCTAATATATTTGTACTCGAAATAAATAAAGAGATAAGATAATATTTCGTCATCTACATTACTATTCATATATGTGTATCACGATGTTTTTTTTGATAATAATAATAATAATAATAATGCACACACTCAACATAGCCCCGCACTAGGGAAACCCTGTGTCGCGGGTGCCATGGACACACACATAGACAACCACAAATTACACCCAAACTCACGAGAGAAATAAATGTAGGCCATACAAATATTTCTCCCGGCCCGGGAATCGAACCCGGGGACCTCTGCGTGGCAGTCCGGTATGGTAACCGTTCGGCCACGGAGGCAGTTTGTTGTTTGATGTTTTGACGGAGTCGAGACGTGGACACTCACGATACGGTGAGTTCACCAGTTGAAAGTTAGTCAGCGAGCTATGGCACAAGCTATGCTCGGAATTTCTTTGAAGGAAGGACGGAACGAGGTTATCCGACAGAGAACTAAGGTCGTCGACATAGCTGGTAGGATAAGCAAGCTGAAATGGCAGTGGGTTGGCCATACATGTCGAAGCACCGTAACCGATGGGGGAAGCGAGTTCTTGAGTGGAAACCACGGCTCGGCAAACGTAGTATTGGACGCCCTGTGCCTTAGCAGTTGCTAAAGCTTTTATTTGCAAATATCTCAGAAACTCTGCTACTGCGCCTGTCACCCTGAGATCAGATTCAGCATAGGTACCCAGCGGCGCAACTAGTAATTCTGGGGGACTTTAATGCACACCATCAAGAATGGTTATTCCCATACCAGAAGACCGATCGCGCTGGGAGAGAGACGCGAGAGAGAGAGACGCTTGCGTTAACGCTAAGCCTTTCCCAGCTTGTCAGTGGCGCCACTAGGATATCAGATGTTGAATCTCATACGGCTAATTGCTTGGACCTTCTGCTGACAACTGATCTGGACCGATACTCTGTGGTTGTGGATGTCCCACTGGGTACTTCCGACCATTGTCTGAGGAAAACTGTATCCGTATACTCCCCACCCGATCAGGGTCCTTTGGTATGAAACGGGTGGGTGGCGATACAAGTTAGCAGATTGAGACGATTCGCGAAGGACTGCCGGCAGTAGATGGATGCAACGAGCTAAGGACCGGGGGAAATGACGCGCATTAGGATAGGCCTATGTCCAGCAGTGGACTACGATAGGCTGCTGCTGCTGATGATGATGATGTTACCTGATGGTCATGGATCATGATTGATATCCATTATTTTTTTTGCGAAAATGCTCCATTAGATTGTTACTATGATTGATACAAAGATAAACAAACGGTCGTCAATATATTATATGGTATACAACATGAATACAGTACAATACCACGAGACATGATTTGATTACGCTAACCAACCCGACTAATTGCATAAGTCCCTCTGGCGGTCAGTTAGGCGATTAAATAAATAAACACAAATTGAACTGAGGAAATGATCACGTATCTGCTTAGTTTTAGTATGATCAAATATAAAAACCAATAAACTTTTACAAATATTTCATTTAATTAGTAGATTTTTTGTGAAATATTTGAATATGATGGTAGTAAAAACATCATGATATTCAATAAAACGAATATGGCAATTAATATAGCGACATCTCTAGTAGCTGTACTTTTACAGTAGTAGTTTAAGTGCTTTCACTTGGCAGAATTAAGGTGGCGCTTAGAAAAAAAAAAGCATTTAATCACAATACAAATATCAGCAACAAGGACAAAAAGGAATTCGCGAGATCTGCTGATTTAATCTGTAGCTCAGTTGGTTAGAGCGGTAGCCACGTTAAGCCAACAGACGCTGGTTCAAGTCCAACAAAGGAATTTTTCTATAAGTTTAAAATATATATCGCAAAAATAGGAAAACAAATCATGTCAGAATTAGTGATGAATTTAAAAATTATGGTCGTATCGACAGTTATGTAATGAATTATTATAAATAAATGTTATTCACTTAGTGTTGAATCACCCTGTATGTATTTAGGTACATCTGTATAATAGAATACAAACATACGTTTGTAAGAGTGGGTACAGATCTGGCAAATGCACCGCGAGCACGCTGCATATGCGCTGCGCGCGCGCTATTCGCATGCTGCACGCGCGCTTCACGTGTGCTGCATGCGTGCAATTACATGTTAATATATGTGGAGTGCGAGTGCGAGCGAACAGATCGCACAACGTATAATGCTCGTGTACAGTTCACGAGCCTATCGCAAATAGGTGCGTGTGAGGCGCATTCGCCAGATCTGTGCGCACCCTTTGAAGATATACTAAAGAACAACTACGTTCATACCTTTGTCAAGACATTCCAAACTTGTGAAGATATCTAATTTATCTGAATCCTGAAATTACGATGATGTCTTTAGATCTTTACACTTAGGCGGAATAATATTGAAGTTTCCATTTCATAATGTTTATTTACAAACTTCGCAATCGCAGGGATCGTAAGTATTCCCGAGCAAAAAGCAAACTATCAACGCATCTACGCTGTGCTTGCTTTATGTATACTTATTTGTTCGATAGTATAAAGATAGTCGTAAAATGTGTATTCAATTTAAATATAGTAAAGTAGACGTGATACTCGTTTTAAATGCCAATAAAGGCTGGAAACGCAATAATTAACACGAAAATGTCAACGTTTATTTCTAGCTCAAATATTGCAGGTACTGTATGGTGAAATATTCAATCTTTTCTGATGTCCAGTTGCTCCGAACATATTTTCAACCTGAACTCTCTGGCTTGAGTTGAAATTATAGCAGGAAATTTCGGTACTCCTGATTGCGGAGAATGACCAAAATGTAATCTGCACTTCTGTCATGTGTATCAAAGTGAAGTAACACATTAACCTGGATAAGCAAGAAAGTAGGTAGTTTTATCGTACATTTTGTTTAAAAAAGTTTACAGCAATCCCTATGTTCTCATCAAGTGTGTTCGCCACAAAAAGTACTGGTGAATTTAACTGGTGAAATGAGCTGGTACTTAGCAGAAACAAGCTTTTATTATACATATATAGCTTAAGAACGAAAGCGAAGTGACATAAACCCTTCACTTTTTAACTGCCTCTGTGGCCGAACGGTTACCATGCCGGACTGCCACTCAGAGGTCCCAGGTTCGATTCCCGGGTCGGGAGAAATATTTGTATGGCCTACATTTATTTCTCTTCTCGTGAGTTTGTGTGTAATTTGTGGTTGTCTATGTGTGTGTCCATGGCACCCGCGACACAGGGTTTTCCTAGTGCGAGGCTATGTTGAGTGTGTGCGTTATTATTATTATTATTATGTTTATTTTAAACTCTCGCCTCTCCCAAGGCCTAAAAGACTAATTATTATTATTATTATTATTATTTTGAGTTTTACGGTACAGCGTGTTATCGTTTTATAACTCTTAAATAGTTGTAATGCTATAGCTTGAAGTACCTATCCCATTTTAGGTTCTAAGGTTGTAACCAGTAGAGCTCCTTCTGAAAGAGTTCGTCCAGAGAAGTATTGCCACCTTACCTATTTCTGCCGCCAAGCAGTAAAATCTTTATCGGTTCATCATCATCAATCCATTTATACGTCCCATTGCTGGACCCTTCTCTCAGGCGAGGGTTTTAGGTTAGCCACCACGCTGAGTCGCTGGGCCGAGGGTCTTGAACCTTCTTCGACATGCAAGTTTCATCACGCTGTTTTTCTTCACCAAAAACTCATGGTAAATTTCAAATTAAATTTTCCACATTAATTGCGAGAAACTCAGAGTTGCACGGATTCGAACTCACGGCCTCTGCTTGACAGGCGGTAGAGTAGACCCTTACTATCACGGCTTTATTCGTGACTCTTAATTTTTAAGAATTTGCATTCTTGATACATTTTATAGAGGTCATTGACCAGTTTGTCTCCCATGTGGGAGTACAAATTCCAACATTATTAAATTATCATATCAAATATAAAAAAAACCATCCTGGCCGCAATATATTTGATATATTACTGATACTGAATTATTGCATGCGATAATGGAATGCCCCTTAATGACAAAAATAATGGATACACGTTGCGAATAAAATAATTCTAAGTTGCTATAAACACACACATTTTGTTAAGTATATTAAAATACTGAATTGTGGATGTGTTGAATTAACGAATTTCAATTTTCACGATATTAAAAGTAAACATTGTGTACTGAAATAAAAAAAAACCCTTTCCATCGGAAGATTGTTTACAGACGATTTTAGCCTTTTAGTATATATTTCTTACAGACTGTGATTTGATTTGTAATCTTCATAAATATTCTGTATTTTTTTAATAAATATATATGTTAGTAGCGTAAGCATCAATTTAGCCCTCATCAGTTTCGCTAGAGATACAAAGTAAACACACGGCTCGCCGCAATCAGGCCTCAGTGCGAGATTAAGCCGCATCAAAAGATTTGCCTATACGCGATATTAATGTCTTAAACACGGGGAACGCTAGCATATCTAATGAAAAATAATTTAGGTGCAGACAGGCAACATTAATACTAATAAATAATAAGGTGACGGTTCGCACGGCAGTACATAAATCCCTGCGCCGCGTGCCGTCACAATGGTAATATATTAGGACAAATGTTATTACAAGCTCGACTCGTTATGTTATTTTTGTGCTCCCTCGAGTTACAAATTCCGGGACAGCTGGTCCCCGTGGCCGAAGTTTCTCCCACATTGACATGGCCGAATCGTTAGGGATTGTGTGACTCATGCGTATTGCCGTATTCAGCTTGTCGATCATCGTCTGTCATAGTATTCACACCTGTTATATTATGGACATGTGTTTTTGATACAGGTGAAAGTGGCAAGGAATATTAAGGTTTCGCAAAGACACACCTGCTTTGTGTGATCATAAAAAGATACAACGCTAAGTCAGTTGATGGAAATAAAAGCAAAATTTATGTATACGTGTGAATTAGAAGTCAAATATTTTTACCCGTCAACCGAATCTAATCTATAACCGACTTCAAAAAAGAGGAGGCGGTTCTCAACTCGACAGTATTTGTTTATTTGGAATAACAGTAGCCATATACTTAATATAATTCTAACCTTAACATACGTTTGACATAATAGAGATACTGATACTGATAATAGAGATACGAAGTTTTGTACGTAAGTAACACGATAACTCGTGAACCGATTTTGATGATTCTTTTTTGTTGGAAAGATTGGTCCCATTTAAATTTTAAGAAGGTATTCCACCTCTAAGCGAGGCAAACTAAGGGATGAATCCGGTGTCACGCACTTTCCTGTAATCGATTTCAATTAAACTTGGCAAATAGACATCTATTAATTCTACATTCTCTAATTCCACATTTTTTGAGATCGGGTTTTTTTATATACAAAAGTTACAATTATTGTTTGACTTCTCAACTTTTTTTATGATACCGAGTGACTCCCGTCACTACACGAACAAGTTTTTTGCACCTAGTGCAGTATAGCAGTTGCAGTCGCTCAGAAGTTCTGATGATCGGAGGGACGATTCTATTGCGCCCGTCTCACCCTGACACAAAAATTGACAAGTCTCATTCGCCTGTAATTTCACCAGCACCTTTACCCTTTAAAAACCGGAACACAGTAATGCTGATATTACTGCTTAACGGTAGAAACAGGTAAGGTGGCAGTACTTCCCGGACGACTCTTTCACAAGGAGCTCAACTACTTTTGTTACATCTCCTGTTATAGTAGGTATAACAGGAGATGTAACAAAGGCAGTACTTATCATAACAAACATGTTTCGCACAAATTCTTCAAAACCAGAATGGAGTAATGTTAGCATTAATGCTTGGCGGTAAAAATAGGTAAGGTGGCAGTACTTTCCTCGACGAACTCTTTCACAAGCAGCTACTGCTACTATGGTGAGTGAATGTTTACTTTTTTTACATTTACTCATCGAAATATTACACTTTCAAATTTTAGTAATTCCAACAGGTCGTAGCTGTAACTAGTAACTCGCCTTCGGAAGTCATAAGAACAACTGGCCAGATGTTGTAATAACATTATTTGGGCTTCAGCTACTATAGTTTACATAACCGATTATATGAAAATTAATTAGTCTGTTTGATTATGTTACAATTTTGTTTGTTGGGTTTTAACATAATGTTTAAAGTGAAAGGAGAAACAGATTGTTTTGTTTACGAAACATTAACGAATATTACACGTAATAATATTCGTTAATTACCTTAAAATATTTTTTTTATTTATAATAATAATATTTTACGGTAATGTCATTAGACTGTGAAAGTAGCTGAAGTAAACCAATCTAGCGGTTTCGACGTTTGAAAGTTTCCGTATTTTTTTAATCGCGTACACTGCAGAGCTGAGCCGCTTTGATAACTTACTTATATGTGGACCCCACTGCAATTTAATATAACTAATTAAATATAACTATATCCACAAGATTTCAATTTTTCGTTTCTAACTACAATGTTTGTAACCGTCTCTCTAACATTGGGTAATGTAAATTTCACACAATTTGTTTTTTTCTCATTAAGAAGCAGGTTATTAACAGCAAGCCAATCAATTACTTTAGATATAGTATTGTTCGCATCGTCGTAAGAACATTGGTGCCTTTTAACTTTAAACTCTAATGAAGTATCATCAGCAAACAATACTATCTTATGTTTTAAACCCTCTATGAGGCTAGGTAAGTCATTAATATAAACTAAAAACAAAAATGGACCTAGAATTGAACCTTGAGGGACACCCATGCTTATTGCAGACCCTAATGAACTCGTGCCGTTAACTTCGACCCTGTGGACCTTACCACTCAAATACGATTTAAGAAGGTCGAGGTCACGTCCCGCCACACCATAATGGCGAAGTTTCCTGACCAGAATATCAAGGTACACACAATCAAAAGCCTTGAAAAGGTCACAGAATACACCAATAAAAAAACAAAAAAAACACCAATAGCGACATGTGAGTCTTCCCATGCATCAAATATATGTTTCATCAACTCAACACCAACATCGGTTGTAGAGCGACCCCGAGTGAAACCAAATTATTTAGGAGACATTAAGTAATTACTATAAAAATGTACAGACATCTGATTTAGAATCATTTTTTCAAAGATTTTATTGAGTGTTGGTAGTATTGAAATAGGTCTAAAATTGGTGGGGTCTGACATACTACCAGATTTGAAAAGTGGAATAACCTTACTTTGCTTCATGAGGTCAGGAAACATACCATCATCAACACATTTATTAAAGACATGCTAAGTAAGGCGCAAAATAATCAACTATAGAACTACTTACTTTGACTGAAAGACCATCAAGGTCAGCAGTATTTTTTATGTTTATAGACTTAAAGGCTATAATGTCAAGTGATGGGACGTATAAGTCGTGCACCTAGTAGTAAGCTACTCGCCTCTCCATAATAGTTGCAGTGTCATTCAGAGCTTTAAATCACAAAGATCTGAGGGGCACTGCTACTGCGCCCCTCAGACATAAGTTGACCAGTCCCATGTGCCTGTAATTTTACCAGCACCCTAAACTTTCAAAACTGGAACAGTAATGCTGACATTATTGCTTGGCGGCAGAAATAGGTAAGGTAAGTAAAGTACTTCCCTCGACGTACTTTTCACAAAGAGCTTCTACTGTATTGTAGGTTTAACAGGAGATGTCACTAAAGCACGTGTAACAAGTTTCGCACATATTAAATAGCATGCAAATCTCTAGCTATACAATGTTAACTACTAAGTTGTTATCGAGTTCTTAGGTTTTCACGATTGTTACACATAGGAAATGAAACAATTTTTCTGGATTTAAATCGCGTATATTTGTTTTTTCAAACAAACCGACGTTTTGGGTCCTTTACAGGTCCCTTGGTCACGGTTGACTAAGGTGGTACAGCCATCAACCAGTTATGTCTAATATTAATGCAAACAACCCTATTTTTTCACTATAGTTGCAAAAGTTATTAATTAAATACCTTATTTTTAATTTTACAAAGAAACATTCCAATTTACGCTACACTACGTTTTACAAATTATTTTATTGAATGAACTTTAATTAAGTTCAATTTATTAATAACTAATAATAGAAATTAGAATAAATTAAAACATATTAATTAGTACTGAAGTCATATGTCTGTTTGGCATTTTTCGTCAGAGGAAATACAGGATCCCAAACAGGTGGTACGGAGAAACCATCAGGTATATGTTCTTTGACCCGGCACAAATACTTCGCATCGTTTGTCCAATATAAGAGATACCGCATTCACAGTCAAGCTTGTAAGTCGTAATTAATATTCATATTGATTTGTATACGCCCTCTTACAGCAAATTGAATATCACAGAGTTTAATGCGTCAATAATTGCTGTTTCATAAATAATCAGGTTGTTATTATTTGAATTTTAAGTATTATTAACCCACCCAAAATGTAAGCAAAGAGGATAAACGAGCAAACTGTAATCTGATAAAACTTAGAACAATTCACATTTTGCAATATATAATTTTACTTTACATCGTCTTATACTAAGTTATAATAAAAGCCTATGTTTAAGGTCGTTAATAAATTTATGAGATTGATAAAGCTATCGGGATCAAAAAAATTTTTTGTTGCGCCATTTTGTTGTGTCATTGATACGAGTGTCATTCGTGTTTCATTTCTCGAATTCGGAATGTTTTCTCGTCTCCATAGTGCGTATGTTAAATTTTTGTGTTGTTTAAGTTTTCGTTTGTTATTAATTTGTTTAATTTTTATGTTGTTTTTGTTGCTCATGGAGTTTTATTCAAGTTGAGACATTTTGTACGGAATTCGCACTAGCCTATCATTTTTGTGCAATTTAATATTTTTAACAGACAAATAAAATAAAATTGTATAAAATGAGAATCTCCCCCTTTCCCAATTCCGTTAAAAATAGAAGGTTTAGCACACCTACATTCACATTTTGACAATGACGTTTCACGACTTGTTTTGTTTCCATTTTGGTCAGTTATGATTCATACTAATTTTTATAAATAGTAGAGTTATAAAATTTCACATGTACGCAATTTGTTTCATGTACTTTGTATTATTATAATGTCATTAGAAAAATTAAGTCCGTAAGACTCCGTTGGTTTAGACACCTCGAAAGGATACCAACTTATAGGGCGGTAAAAAAGGTCCACATGTGACGTCCTATTGGTCGACGACCCGTTGGTTGGTCCAAATACCGATGGAGGGACGGAGTGAAAAAAGACCTTCGCGCATTGCTCGCAGAGAATTCGGAGGAGATCGCACAAGATAGGGTGGGCAAATACCCATTTCGGGTCGCTGAGCCAAGGGAGTAGGTAAGTCTTCGTATTATTTTTATGACTTTCATGCGATAAAAACATTTGGACGTATGATTACATGTGGCATTTTATTACCAAGGGCGCGAAAATCATCTGCATAGATGATCGAAGCAGCGCGAACAAAAAAAGGAAAGCTTTCTTAACAATCACACAAATTTCACAATCTACGAAAGGAATTAACCTCAATAATTCCTCAACCGATATGCATAATATTGAAACTAGCACAAAAATACTATTCTACAAATCTCAACAAAGCCCAAATTTGAATTTCAATCTGTGACCTGAAATAATTTAGGTCAAAGGTTAACATGTTTAGTCTGCGGGAAAAATATTCAATTGTAAAATTATACGCGCGCAAATGAGCAAAACTGAAAAAAAAGAGAAATAAGAAACCCTGCTTCGGTAGAGAATCTACATTCAGCCTAATATATTTATTTATACAGGGTGTAATCGTTAAGTGTACCCAGACGATTATTCTGTAAATATAACAGATATCAAAAACTTTGAAACTGAAATCGAAAGTACTTTACTTAATGAGTAAAACGATATCAATAATTTTTATTATAATAAAACTAGAAATACCCAAAATTTTAAAGTTAAACGCTCCCATATCTTGAATTTGACATGCGTAGAGAAGCTTTAGTTGATAAATTCAAAAAGGTAACAATAAATTTACACATAAAGAAAATGCTATAAATTAAGTAATAAAACTATGTTTTAATTGAATAAAAACTTTGTATTCAAAGCAGTTGTTCGAAACGAACATTAAATGTATAGGAGCGTTTAACGTTAAAGTTTTGGATATTTTTAGTTTATTTATAAAAAGTTATTGATGTCGTTTTGCTCATTACGTAACGTACTTTCAGTATAATCTTAAAGGTTTTTGATATCTTTTGTATTTACGGAATAATCGCCTGAGCGTACTAAACGATTACACCCTACATACATATTTACATAGTTATCAGTGGTAGGTCATTTATATACAATAAGAACAATAAAGGTCCTGCATGGTTCCTTGAGGAACACCAAACCTATTTGAATGGTAATCCGAAGGGCAGGTGTTAATAATGTTTGTTTTATCTTAGTAGTTTAGTTGTACGCGTTGCTACCTATTATGCAGATATGACAAACCAAATTGACACTATTCCTCTAATACCATATTTGTCTGATGTGAATAGCAATCTATTACGTGCCACGAAATCAAAGGCTTTAGACTTATCAAGTATCAAGAGTTTTAGTCACTATATCCACAAAATACAACGACCGTTTCTGTTGTCTCTTTGAAAGCTAAATTGTTCTGGTAATGAACTGGTGGTTTGATAATGCTCAACTAAGAGAAAGTCCAAAAATTTAAGATATATGCATTATTCGAATATTTTACCCAATATATGTATATAACCAATGTAACCCAAATGAGGGTAGTAAGGAATGCCCTAACTAATGAGTTTATAATAATTAGTTATGTATTGGCTTATCTATTGACATTAGGAAGTCATGTAAAATGTTACTTTCCAAGGACAACCTTACGACAAACGTCTGGTGTTAGTTCATTCTTGCACAGTTTCAAATTTTTTGTAGAAAAATCATTATTGCATTCATTATTACAAGCATTGCTTAAGGATTGTATTATTTCAAAATGTCGTTTTTAAAAAATCGGTTAATGAAGAATGTATTAAAAGTAATTTTCAATTAACCGCCTCCATGGCCGAACGGTTACCATGTTGATCTGCCTTGCAGAGGTCCCGGGTTCAATTTCCGGGCCAGAAGAAATATTTGTATGGCCTACATTTATTTCTGTCGTAAGTTTGGGTATGTTTGTGGTTGTCTATGCGTGTGTCCATGCCACCCGCGATACAAGGTTTCCCTAGTGCGGGCCTATGAGTGTGTGCATTAAAAAAATTTGGTCAGAATGTAACACTTATGTTTAGCAATTAATATATTATTATCATTAGTCAAATTTGTAAAATACCTGTTAAAGTTTGAGACCGTTTCAAACTCTGTAGTTATCGTCATGTTTTTCACCTTTAGCTCTTTTATGTCAGGATTATTATATATTGTACATTATGTGATACGTATATGTTTGGAAATGGGGCATATCCGAACAAATGCCAATGGAATGGTACCTAGGGATTCTTAACTTTTCTCTCTGTATCACGTATAATATAATATATAAACAAGGATAAAATGAGATAAAGCAAATATCACACGCAATGGGCCGCAGCGAGTAACGCGCTTAGGGCATCAGCCATAACAAATATCTGTCTTCCAAACAAATATTTGCGTATTTACACAACGCGCAATCCTGACCTTAATGCAGGATAATATATAAAAAGGGCAAAATTCGTATTACCCGTTATGTATAATAGAGTTGTTGAATAGTTTAACAAGCGCTAGTGGTCTTCTTCTCTCTTCATAAACTAGACTGTGCCAAGTGTTTTGTTGTGATTACTTTGGTAATTACATTATAATAACCGTCTCTTTATTTTACAAACAGTCGCCCTCAGAAAAGTAGCTTTAGTAAGAGCGTAGCAGCCGGACGTAAAAAAATGCATAAAAACTTCCACATTTTTTGTAGGCTACACCAGGGTCACAAAAGGGGAATTAATTTGACAATTACATTTTTACTCTTTTCTCGTTGCAATTTCTTCTACAACACAATTTTCCTTGCCCATTTTAGTGGCAGTAGAGCTCCTTGTGAAAGTGTTCGTCCAGTGAAGTACTGCCACGTTACATATTTCTGCCACCGACCAGTAATGAGAGCATTACTGCATTTCTGTTTTGAATGGCAAGGGTTCTGGTGAAATTACAGGCACATGAGACTTGTCAATTGAAGTGTCAGGGTATCATAAAAAAAATCGCAAATACCGTAGATTCATTGAGAGTTTCAATTTTGCTTCTTTTATTAATAAATTTATTGTATAATTGATCAGTGTTCCTTTAATTCAAGATACTATATCACTTAAAAGGATTAAATTTTTATAACTCACCCTTTCAATCGGCATTCACATAATATGGTCACATGTTTTTAATTCTTTGAATTCATCATCTCTTAAGTTTAAAAGTAAAATAAACGCCACTAAAACAAAATGTGCTATTAACAATATTTATCCTGTACACATGAAAAGTGTTTAGCGAGCAAGGAAATAAAAATATCTATATAAATTTACTCAATTTTTTCTTTACTTACTTATGATTTAAATTATGAAATTGACCAAACAAAAAAACCATTGGTACTAAAAAAATTCATTAAAATCCCGATTTTTCAGTAATTAGCGAAAATGTGTATTAATAGTAAGATACAAGTCTACTCGTATGAAGTCACGGGCACAGTAATTAACTCTGGGTTATTGCCTCGAACATCCATACCAGAACCAATTTGGTAAAATCGTTTTCCAAATTTGTCCTACCAGGAATCGATACCCTGGACCGGCTTATCTAGGTGGGGGTTTCAAAATAAGATTACCTATACGAAGTTTCTAGTCTACTGTCTACATAAATATCGTTGATTAAACAATTGAATGTTATTAAGAAACGCGTTTTCATAACTCAACATACTTACACATACATTACATAACATACATAACGTTCTTTTCTTTAAGGTGTGGATATAACCACGCCTAAAAGAAAAGAATATTCGTGATTTTTTTTATAATACTAAGTGACGGGACAAACAAGTCATGCGCCTGGTGGTAAGAGACACGCCTATCTATAACAGTTGCAGTTGCATGATTCAATATTTACCTACGTAAAGTATTGGTCATTTTATAGTACACACATAATAGTAGTTTATGTGACTGTTATATAATGAAAAGCATGAAAACACGAGTGTAGGGTGATGAAAACATTTCACGAGTGTTTTAATTCCTAATTATATACAGTTACATACACATGCTTTATCTACACACATATTATAAGCTCTCTGTGATGTGTTCAAGAACCGCATGTTACGACTGGCGAAATGGTGGCAAATGAAAACTTTTCTCACGCATGTCACACTACCGTAGTTTTTATTTTTATTAATAGACAAACTAGAATCGGCCCCAACTATCATTTTATTCTCCCTCTACGTATCATATCGTTCGATATCAAGCAATGTGTGAAATTGTCAAAATTGTTTGCTACTGACATTTCATTTCGAATAAAACTTCATCTCGACTGATATTAGAATTGAGGTCAAATCAAATTGTTTTGTTTTTCAGAGATGTTCGAAATTTGAATGTAATAATAACATCGAATTCGATGTTATTATTACATTCAAATTTCGAACATGAAGCAATAATAACATTTTCACAGTTAAGAAATTTGTTCTAACAAAACAGTTTGCCTTTATGCTGGTCGTAATTTGCGGTTTTTGAACACCTAGGCAAATAATCAATTAAACAATAATGACATAAAGTAAAAAATAAAACACAATGTGACAAGAATGTTTAGATAATATTTTAACTGCTTCCGTGGCCGAACAGTTATCATGCCGAACTGCCACGCCGAGGTCCTAGGTTCGATTCCGGGGCCGGGAGAAATATTTGAATGGCCTACATTTTTTCTCTTGTGAGTTTGGGTGTAATTTGTGGTTGTCTATGTGTGTGTCCATGGCACCCGCGACCCACAGGGTTTCCCTAGTGCGGGGCTATGTTGAGTGTGTGCGTTATTTAAGAAAATGAGAGATACGAAAGTTAGCAAAGAAACATTTTGACAAGGCATTTTGCCTCTTGCCAATGTCAATGTCACTTTGAGATTGAGAACAATTCTGCCATTTGGGAAGATTTAATTTTAATTAATAATTAGTATTAGAGTGTAAACATAACGTAACGAATTTCTAGTTATGGAAGAGCGGAGTCCTCTGACACAAGTATATTTTACTTACTAGAGGGCTCCAACCTTATTATTATTCATTTTCATTCATTCAACATGTTAACGTTGTATTAAATATGGCAGAGTTTGGCAGATTTAGGTATATTTAGCAAGTTCTTTATTATTTTTAGGAACAAACTGAAAACTTGTTTAAATCCGGAAAAATAGTTTCATTTCCTATGTGTAACAATCGCGAAAACCTAAGTCATCATCATCATTATTCAGCCATACAACGCCCACTGCTGGGCATAGGCCTCCTCCAACGATCTCCACGACGATCGGTCCTGCGCTGCCCGCATCCATCGGCCTCCCGCGACCTCCACCAGATCGTCGGTCCACCTGGTGAGGGGCCTACCGACTGAGCGTCGTCCGGTGCGCGGTCGCCATTGAAGAACCGTTCCGCCCCAACGGCCATCGGTTCTCCTAGCTATGTGCCCCGCCCACTGCCACTTCAGCTGAGCAATTCTTCGAACTATGTCGGTTACCTTAGTTCTCCTACGGGTTTCCTCATTTCTGATTCTATCACGTAGGGAAATACCGAGCATCGCTCTCTCCATTGAGCGCCAAGTGACCTTGAGCCTTCTTATGAGGCCCATAGTGAGGGACCACGTTTCTGATCCATATGTGATCACTGGCAACACACACTGGTCAAAGACTTTCGTCTTGAGACATTGAGGTAATTTGGACGCAAAGATTTTTTGTAGTTTCCCGAACGCTGCCCATCCGAGCTGGATTCGACGAGAGATCTCTTATATGCCTATAGTCTATTTGGCACCTTTGGAGAGACCGCAGCATCGCCCAGGTCTCGATCGAATCAAAGGCCTTCTCATAGTCTACAAACTCTTTGGTCTTCTGCATAACCTGCCGCAGCGTATGGATGTGGTCTATGGTACTAAAACCCCTTCGGAAACCGGCTTGTTCGGGAGGTTGGAAGTCGTCAAACCTGCGAGCGAGAGATTCGTGATAACTCTCGAAAACACTTATAGATATGGCTCAGAAGCGAGATTGCCCGATAGTTCTTTAAGAGTGTTTTTTCACCCTTTTTGAAGAACAGAACGACCTCGCTTCTGCCCCATGCCTTCGGCGTTTGACCTTCGACGATGACAGATTGGAAAGAAGCCCTCAGAAGTTCTGTAGTGATTCCATCATCGCCCGCCGCTTTGTTGTTCTTGAGTTGTTTGAGAGCGACAGTAATCTCATGCAGGCTGACGTCCGGGATATTTTCGGTATAATGTCGGGTAAGCTTGGCTCTGGAATCTTTAACCTCGCTTTCAACAGGTGCTTTCGTGGAGTATAGCTGTCGATAGAAACTCTCTATCTCCCTCAGGATTACAGGCTTAGAAGAAATGATGCTACCGTCATCAGTCTTTAGCTTCGTCAGTTGGCGTTGCCCAATAGACAGATCTCTCGCGAACACCTTGGAGCCTTTGTTCCGCTCAATGACCTCTTTGATACGCTCTGTATTACATTGGCGTGTGTCGCTAGTCAAAGACTTCGATATCTGCCTATTTAGCCGCCTGTAGTGACTTGCATCCTCTGAGTTCTGTAGCCTCATTTCATTTCTATGTTTCATGAGTTGGAGTGTTTTGTCGGCGAGTTTCTTTATTCTGGTACGGTGGGTTTTGAAAAACTTGGACCCAACCGTACGGACAGTATCCATCACCATGTTGTTTAGATCGTCCACATCTATGCAGTTTTCCAGGGCTTCGAAGCGGTTTTGAAGTTCGAGCTGAAAGCTCTCTGTGTTTTGGAGTTGCGCAGGTATTGGTCGGAGCGTAGACTCTATCAGTCGAGTTCTTTCCAGCCGGATATAGATTATCAATGTGCCTCGTACCAATCGGTGATCACTTCCTGTTTTAACGGTGTTGATCACAGAGACATCATTGAATATATGCTTTTTCGTCGACATGATAAAGTCAATCTCATTTTTTACTTTATTGTCCGGACTCATCCAGGTCCATTTTCGAGTTGGAGATTTCCTGAAAAAGGTGTTCATCATATAGAGGTTCTCCTTTTCCATGAAATCAACCAACATCCGGCCTCTGGCGTTCCGTTGTCCAACTCCAAATTGCCCCACTCTCAGCTCATCACCGCAACGCTTTCCCAACTTTGCATTGAAGTCCCCCATCACAAAAAAGGTTTTGTACTAATGCATGACTTTTGAGATCTCCTCACACATAGCCTCCACTTCTTCATCTGGGTGTGTCGAGGTCTAAAACCTAAGTACTCGATATGAAAACGTGTTGTTTTCTGCTACTACGAACAAACATCTGAAGCGAAATACAAGACAATGTTATATTATGAACATAACCTATATCAATTTTATAACCCCAGCTTCTCCAGGCTATACGCAATTAGTTTTTTTGATGCTTTGATAATGAATCACAAGTATTAATAGGTCTCTTTAATGCACGTTGTCAAAAACATGGGGTCAGAAAATACATGGGATATTGCCATCCTTCTTTCGGACTAACAACAACGTACTGAGCTATTACAGGGAATGTGTGGTAAACACGATCTCATTACATTTAGCGATAGACGCGGTATGAGGGACATAGCTGTTTTGTACGATATATGTTCAGGAAAGTTGAATTGCACAGAATTAATTAATAAGATAATCGGCTTAAAAGCTCCTAAGAAAACGCAACATGTCATGTACCGTTAGTACGGAAAAATTACGAGGCCATCGTCATGACCGTGATTGACTAAAACTTACAACAAATACTTTTCTGACATTTACCTGTTCTCTATGTCTAGAACTACATTTAAAATAACTTTGCTTGGGAACATCAGGGGTGCATGAGCAACATTAAATAAATAAATATGTAATTGAATTTAATTCAATTCTATACTATTAGACCGAACCGGAAACTAAATAAGTATTTTAGTAAATTATATAACCAGTTTGCTTTAACTTTCATTTCTTAAATAGGTAGTTATCTACATCGATGTTGTACGTCATGTAAGGCGAACAGCCAACACTATCACTCGTGCTATCGATGCGAACGGTTTCTTTCTTTGTTTTAGCTGCGTAGCATAATCTTTGAGGTAAGGAAGGCAGACATTCACGCACCGTCACACACAAACGATTTATATTGGTAATTTACAGTTAGATTAATTAGTCTGTTTTTTATAGCACTAATTTTGATTTATTTTTCTACTCAATGTTGTGAACATATTATCATATATACATATTTTGTATATGTGGTGACTTTCTGTAATTGGTTTTTGGATTGCCTATATTTCAAATGTGTAAACATTTGTATAGAAATGTTGTAGAAAATTTGTAGATTAAATATATAAATAGTATCATCATTTTGCGATTTTCTTATCGTTCAAAAAGTCTGAAATTAATTATTCTCGCAAATTATAATTTATTACTCCTACGTATAAATATTTAAACACTTCTTTATTTATAATTTTGCTTTGTAATAAAACGACGAGCTTTCGTTAACTGAAGTTGTTTTCGCTAATTGAATGTCTGACTAATAATTTCCAGTCATGTATATTAAATTATTGACTTGCTAGTACGAGTACTTAGCCAGTTAATATTATTTATAGGTAAGCAAACCATTTTGTTGATACGTAATACATAAATGAGTCCGTCTTGGTAAATTTTGCCACCTTACCTATTTCTGCCACCAAGCAAAAATGCTCACATTACTGCATTCCGGTTTTTAAGGTTAAGTGTTTGATAAGATGAAATTACAGGTACTTGGGACTTTTCAACTTATATCTCAGTGGCAGTACCATTCTGAAAACTTGTTTGCTTGGTCAAATGTTCTAGGTATTTACTATTAAACAACAGTTGTACAATAAAAATACGATATACTTTAGTATATTGTCTAAAGAATGTGCTAATTTCTAATACGATGGGATGTACTTGTACCTGATGATAACAGGCTAAAATAAAACTAACGAAACTAACTAAAACTAAAACGAATTATATAAGAATAAAGTATCTAACTTCGTACATAATTTTTATATGTAGGTATTTATCTTTAAGTACTACAGAGAACCTGTTAAATTTTAGTTTTCAAGTGAAGCCCTATGGTAATTAAATTCACATTTATACTAAAACCTAAAAATTGCCTAGTGTTGCAATCGGGCGCTTGTCAACGAGGGATCTGTATCAAATTTTATCCTCCTATTCCATCGAGTATATAACCAGAAATAGAGACGAAATAATCCATAATCCATAATCCATCCCTGGCAACACATCAGGCAAATGGGCCTTGTATCACTTTTAAATATCAACTCCCGTTTGCACTGGAATTACAAATTAGAAAGCTGAAATAGTACAGCACCAATAACTGAGCTGTGTGTACCTCTCCGTATATCCAAAAAATGTTCTGTATTTATTTTAATAAAGTTAATATCCCTAATGATGTGGGTTCCATTCGGTGGTGGGAAAAACAGCGAAACATCTAATTCCAAAACAAACGGAATCACATTTGATTGGTAATTAAAAATAAAAATGTGTAATTTTTCAATTTTCGGCCATTATAGCAAAGCTTAAATTAAGCTGGCCGATTTGAAGTGAAACAATTGATGACACCCGTCGGTGTGGCCAATCGGAGCGCAGTTGTCACCGTAATGATATGGCAGAAATTCAAACTAATTAAATGACATTTCGACTCTATTTCTGGTTATATCCTCGATGTCCTGTTCTTATTCAATCATATTAATTTTCAATATTTTCAGGATCAGGCGCGGCCGGCACCCGCTCCTCACCTTCTAAAATTTGAGCTCACGTTCAAATACCTCGCCTTAAAGCTTTGAGTAGTATTGCAACTGTTATGAGTAGGCATAACGGCAACCACCAGACGACTTGTTCGTCCCGTCGCTTACTGTCATAAAAAAAAAATTATTCGTTCCCCACGATTTTTACATTAGTCAAATTTGCATCTTGTGCAATATATGAAGGTGAGGTGGTGGGAACAATTTGTCGTTTTTAATATTTATTGGACAAAACTTAAAAAGTGATGGAGAAAGTTTTTTATATAGTGCGATTTTATGTTTTAGTAGCAGTAGAACCCCTTGTGAAAGAGTTCGTCCAGGGAAGTACTGCCACCTTACCTATTTCTGCCGACAAGCAGTAATGTCATCATAACTATGTTCCGGTTTTGAAGGGTAAGGGGTACTGGTGAAACTACAGGCACATGGGACATGTCAACTTATGTCTCAGGGTGACGGCCACAGTGACAGATCCCCTCAGATCTTTGCGATTTAAATCTCGGAGTGGGACTGCAACTTATTATTATTATTTATTTACAATTAAAAAGTTTACAAAACGAAACACGATACAGCGAATAAAAACCATTAACAGACTTATGTATCGCTGCCGTCACATGCTATTAGGCGTCTAACAAAATAATTAATATCTGATACTTATACGTATCTAATAATTTACACAACTTAAAAACTATTAACTTTCACAATTTGACCTATAAGTTTATCAAAAACGTCTCCTGGTAAATTATTGAGCAGTAATTGTAACATGTATCTCCAGACACGCTTTTCATAGTTGTTATGGACAGGCGTGTAGCTTACCATCAGGCGCACGATTAATTCGTCCCGTCACTTGATATTATAAAAAAAAATGTTTTACTTGGTGTAAATAATTAATTTTCATTAAATAATAAGGCTACGTCCATTAGTGACGTAGATGACGATACGAACTAACCTTAATAGGCGTTATATAGAGCCAGCTCAACAGAACAACTAGTACAGACCCTTTCGCACTACAGCTACTACGACCCTTAAGTAAAGGGTTAATATGACAACAGTAGTTAAAGTAGAATTTATAGCACGTTTATTTCATTAGCCGTGTGTGGCAATGTTTAGAGTTTAAACAGACATTATACGAGTTTAGAGCGGCGTATTTGGTGAAGTAATTATTTTTTGTTGGGGTGCCCAATTAATGGCTTGCCGACATATGGCTGAGCGTGTTAAGGGCTACAAATGAAAAAGTCACTTAAGGTATATACTAGTTTTTTAATAGCTAATACTAGGCTCTCCTCATTCATTTGACATTCAGTTTTATGTACGTAATACGTATTAGTAGGATTTGATCCCGTAATTAATTATGTCGTAATCGTTTTCACCAAACAAAAGTATCTCTATTGTGTTTCGTGTGGGCTAACGGGAGCTAAAGTTACTTGTTAATACTTAATTGAGGCTGTCAGCATAAGTGACGTAACCCACATTCAATTGTTTTTTTCTAAAATATTAATTTAAATGATACTAAAGTGCAGAATTATTTAATATTTGGATACTATTTTCGAGTGAAATAAATTAATAATTAAATATTTTTTATACTTGAAAATAGCATTCAAATATAAAATAATACTGTATTTTGATATCATTCTTTCTTTTTTCATGACATTCAGCGACGGGACGTACAAGTTCTGCGCCTGGTGGTAAGCGAAACGTCTGTACATAACAGTTGCAATATCAGTCAGCGCTTTAAATCACATATATCAGCGGGGCACCAGCACTGCGTCCGTCAACCTGAGATATAAGTTAACAAGTCCTATGTGACTGTAATTTCACTAGTAACCCTTACCCTTTAAAATCGTAAAACACAGTAATACTCACTTTACTGCTTGGCGGCTGAAATAAGTAAGGTGGCAGTACTTTCCTGAATAAACTCTTACACAAGAAGGTCTACTCCTACTAAAAATTTCATTTAAAATAATATTGTTGAAAAAAGTTGAATGTGACTTACACCAGTTTTGCGCTGATAGCCTCAATTATATTCTATATTAGAATGTAATTCTCGTAAAATTGTATGTGAATATTAACAGTGACAAGAGAACACATATTTGTGTAACTGTTACGTGTATCAGCATTTTGGACAGCTTTATGCGGGTACAGTAGACCCGGGGGATTAATTGTTGTAACACACATTAACATCGTCCGCCCATTGGGCCATCAGGCCATCGAGCTGACCATATGGAAAAGTTGACATCGGGCGTTTACACCGCGAGCTTTGATGTCTATCTTCTTTTTGGTTAAATATTTCTAAAATTTAATCTTCGTATAAAAATCCTTTGCTTAATGCGCAGGTCACACCGCGAACGAACCTAAGTTCACTTAGCTCACGAAGCCGGGGCATCTTTTCATACTTTGGTTCACGCCGCGAACTAAGCTAACCGACCTAACTAAACTAACTAACGATCCCGCTAGCTATGTAAAATATGTTCTTTTAATAATAATATTTTTTTCATATATAATATTTAATATATTACATATATATAATAATAATAATATTTTATAAATATCAACTCTCGTTTGCACTGAAATAAAGACCGGTCAACAATTGACCTGTGTGTACGTCTCTGTATATTCCAAAAATATTCTATATTTATTGTAATAAAGATAATATCTCTAACGATGGCGTGCTGTTCCATTAGGTGGTGTGGGGGAAAAACAGCAAATTACAAAACAAACAAAATCAAATTTCATCGGTAATTAAATATTAAATATGTAATTTTGCAATTTTGAAGTGAAACAATTGACTACACCCGTCAATTGTTTCGAATTCGGGCTGGCCAATCGGAGCGCAGTTGTCACAGTAATAATATGGCAGAATAGTTTTCAAACAAATGAAATGACATTTCGTCTCTATTTCTGGTTATATACTCGATGGTTGCGTGTAATTAGCTAACTTTGTTCGCGGTGTGGGCTTAAGACAGACATAAACATTTTTTCTAGATAATTGTACTGAAAAGCCTCCAAAAATAAAGAAAAAGTCTTAGTCGACGCTAATCTCCACTGACATAAGGATCTGTATATATATGTATGGTGTAACGGACTAGTTATACATAGTACATAAAGACGGTGGAAATTTGGAATGTCGTAAGGGACGTTATATCATTTCAATTGAGCTCCATCGATCTCTATATTTGCAAATTAGATATCTTAGTTTACAAGAGCACGTCACGTTTTGTAGTAATTGCAAGAACAGTAAAAAGAAATTAAAGAGCATATGTGTCGTTCATTGTAAAAGTTAATTATGTCCTTGTAATTTAATTTTGAAATTTATGTGTAGTAATTTTAGTTCTCTGAGTAAACTAGTAATGCCATCTATGGGATGAATGTGCAATTATTGGAGTTTCTTCACGTTTATAATGAAAGATATGACTAAAAGTGATAATTTTAAGCAAAAAATATGTGTTTTAAAAATAGGACTTACACCACTTTATAATGATCGACACACATTTAGGTTCTACATCCTTTTTCATTTTTAGCAATGTTGTAAACCCCTACATTTATCATATTTTCATGTAATAACGAAGTCACAGAAAAATAGAATTTATTTACAATATAAAATATTTCAAAATATTTTGATAGTTCAAATAAAAATCGGCGTAAGTTGATGATGACATTTATATCAACAGAATCTATTACGACATTTTTCTTTCCATTAACATAAGGAAAAAATAGACATCCATAAGTGTGAAGAAAGTTAGTGTACGGGACGGCCACTCGTAATAAATTAAAATAGATTTACGTACTAATCATTTATAACCTATTGTAACATTGTTTAAACCGGATTCGAAAAGTTTTTAGAGTTTGATACTACCTTGAAAAAGTTCTTGTTTCTGCAATGTGTGATCATAAAAAGCGTTTTTGTCCCTCTCGTGTGCAATTCATTCAGCCCTACTGAAGTCAATTACACAGAATGGCGGGCGTTCGGCCGACTGCAATTAGCCCGCAGTCACATTGCCGGCAATAGCGGAGAGTTTCTCGCGTTTTAGACATCATAATTATAGCACATATTTTTATTCTATACGTGTGTTTTATTATAAAAATTATATATATAACAATTAGTAAAGTAATGTTTTTGAATTTAGTATTATATTTAGTAGTATATTTAGTAGTTAGTACCAACGGCTCTTTCTGCCGAAATTTCATCAACAACTCCGCGTCTTTTGATTCTTCGTGTGATCAGGGAATAAATAATTGAAACGAAAATAGTTCCATAAATTAAGCTTTCAATATAAAAAGCCATAAAAGTTGAACTCAAAGCATTCTTCATTACTTTGATCACGCAGATCTCACATGCAATTAAGAATTACGGTATCAATTCATTGTCTTTTTGTAGCGCAGTTCTAACTGGAGTAAGGCTACAACGCCAGTCAGTGTCACTGTGAGAGCATTGAGCTCAATAAAGGCACCGTGTACGTGCGCTCGTTCTCGATCACTTTGATCGGCCGGATGTCACAGCCGTTTGGCGCAGCATAGCTACGCAACCCATCGATAAATATCGGTTAAATTTAGAATAATTCGCAACAGACCTGCCTGCTCCAATTCATGCCTCTATAAAGCTATCCGTGTATTTGGTTTATTACATCGCGACGTCATTATGCGAGATGGGATGTTTACAGAAATATGTTGTACTGAAACGAGCACATAACATTAAAGTGAATAATTTCGATAATTTCCTGTACGACTGATTGGACCGGGCCTATTTTGTCTGTACTTTAAAGTACATGTAGGTGAATTATTGATAGAGCTGAGCATTTACGTTTTGTGTTGCGTCGGCTAACGTTGAATTGCGCAAACAGAAATTGTTGATTAAACAATACCGCACAGAGGGCGTAGGCCGAAGCGGTCTAAAAGCTGCGAGTGCGCCGTTCAGTGTTGGGACTAACGAGCATACACACGCAGAGAGGTTCCGCCGCTCATTTGCGACGATCCCTGCCATTGACGACTGATTGCTTAATTGCTCCGTTTAATCAATTGACCACTCAAGGAGCCCTGAGACCGCCGATTAGTGGTGTTTGACGTCCAACAGGACTGGGCTACTTCTTCTGAAGATGTACTTTTCGCTTTACTTATAATAATCTTTTACTTATCAAACAAATGAAGTATTCCAAAATTGTGATGCTCTAACTTCCAAACTAGTATGATACCTTGGAAGTCAGTTACTATAGATAAGCACAATCAAGAAATTTTCTATTGTACACTTAAAGGTAAATAAAAACAGAACGAAACAATGAAAAAAGACAAGTTTAAAAATAATAATAATAATAACGCACACACTTAACATAGTACCGCGCTAGGGAATCCCCGTGGGTCGCGGGTACCATGGACCACACATAGATAATCACAAATTATACCCAAACTCACGAGAGAAATAAATGTAGGCCATACAAATATTTCTCCCGGCCCGGGAATCGAACCCGGGACCACTGGGTGGCACTCCGGCAAAGTAACCGTTCGACCACGGAAGCAGTAAAAAAGCAAAAAGTAAGTAAACAACAAAGATTAGAGTTCTTAGGTTTTCGCGATTGTTACACATAGGAAATGAAACTATTTTTCCGGATTTAAATCGCGTATATTTGTTTTTTCAAACAAACCGACGTTTCGGGCCCTTTACAGGTCCCATGGTCACGGTTGACTGAGGTGGTACAGTCTTCAACCAGTTATGTCTAATATTAATGCAAACCACCCTATTTTTTCACTATAGTTACAATAGTTATTAATTAAATACCTTATTTTTAATTTTACAAAGAAAACATTCCAATTTACGCTACATTAAGTTTTATAAATTATTTTATTGAATGAATTTTTATTAGGTTTAATTTATTATTAATTATTAATAGAAATTAGAATAAACTAAAACATATTAATTAGTACTGCAGTCTTATGTCTGTTTGGGATTTTTCATTAGAGGAAATACTGGATCCCAAACTGGTGGTACGGAGAAACCATCTTCCCTGTTGAAATTAGGATGTTTTTTAATTTCAATGGCCTCTCGCAGCATCCTGGGTAGATAACGGACTTCTTTTGCAAGGACCTGGGGTTTGTCAAACTTCATTGAATGTGTAGGTTTATCCATGACATGCTCGCAGACTGCAGACTTGTTTACGCGACGGTGTTTGACATCAGCTATATGTTCTTTGACGCGGGTACAAATGACCATGGGACCTGTAAAGGGCCCGAAACGTCGGTTTGTTTGAAAAAACAAATATACGCGATTTAAATCCGGAACAAAGATTAGCTTTTTTTTATGCGTGGAGTGAAATGTGAAATGATTTCCGAATGTGTGTGTGTGTGCGCGTGTGTGTGCGCGTGTGTGTGCGCGTGTGTGTGCGCGTGTGTGTGCG
>NW_020653726.1:14562673-14614117 GCF_003589595.1 Hyposmocoma kahamanoa
GTGTGTGTGCGCGTGTGTGTGCGCGTGTGTGTGCGCGTGTGTGTGCGTGTGTGCTAATTTACAATTTACTGTGTTCAATAAGAAAATTTCAATTACTCGTTACGCATGAACAAAACATTAGTTTGCGGTAAAAAATGATATTACAATGTTAAAGTCGTGTATGGTCTATCAGGACCATCAACAGTACCACGTTTTCGAATGAATGTTAAACTCATTATGACATTCACAGAATAACCAAATGCCAGAGGCAGCTTAAACGGGATTAAATACTTCCGTCGCCTCGTCATGCATAAATGAATCTTGAATCATTCGACTTTGATTCGAATTTCTCTCTCGTCACTATTGCTCTGTTTAGTCGACGACTTATTGGTAAACTCGGGTCAATAAATCCTTTGTTTAGAGGACAGTTTTATTAACGAATTTAGGTGTGCACGTTTTTGTTTCTCTGAGTGAGAATGACTCAGATAGACAATAGTTAATGTAATTGAACGGACGGAAGACACGTTCGGAGAAACATTAAGTAGGTACTTTTTGTCTTAAAGAAAATATTTTTGTGGTTTTTGCCAACTGAAATACAAACTAAAACAATGAGATTGTAGGTAGAATACAAATATATATCTCGTGTTTACAGGTTTTCCCGACTGTTGCACATTACAAATGAAACTATATTTTTTTTGTCTAAATCGCGTGTACTTGTGCCATGGTCACGGTTGATTGGTAAAGTCAAATAAAGTGATAAAGTCGGTTGGTGGTAAAGTCATCAACCAGTATGTTTAATATTAATGCAAACCACTATATTTACGAAAGTTATTTATTTAAATTTAAAAATAAGAACGTGACCATGGAACCTGTAGTTTAGTAGCAGCAGAGCTCGTTGTGAAAGAGTTCGTCCAGGGAAATTCTGCCACCTTACCTATTACTGTCGCCAAGCGGTAATGTGAGCATTACTGCGTTCCGGTTTTGAAGGGTGCTGGTGAAATTACAGGCACAGTGGACTTATCAACTTATGTCTCAGGGTGACGGGCGCAGTGGCAGTGCCCCTCAGATCTTTGCGATTTAAAGCGCTGAGTGGCACTGTAGCTGTTATGAACAGGCGTGTAGCTTACCATCAGGCGCACGACTTGTTCGTCCCGTTACTTGATTTTATATAAAAAAAAAACTTTTTGTTTGAAAAAAACAAAAATGTACGCTACTTAGATCCGAAAAAATTATTTCATTTCTGATCTCTTAATATCTATTAGGGAAATTCTAACGAATCTCAAATATCTATCAGAGTGTATGTTGAATAAATCCATTTCGTAATCATCGTCACCTATTACACGTCCACTGTGCATGGGTCTACCCTAAGTAGAGATTTTGTTTTATAAGTAGTCCACCACGTTAACTCCATGCAGGTTAGGGTCTTCTTGCATTTAGCAAGGGTTGTGAACCTTTTTCTAGTTTCAGGTTTCACCACGTTTTCTTACACCGTTAGCAAGAGACATTTTTTATTTTTTTTTAAAGCCCCGCACTGGGCTACTCCGTTTCGCGGGTGCCATAGACACACACATAGACAACCACAAATTACACCCAAATTCACGAGAGAAATAAAATATGTAGATCATACAAATATTTCTCTCCGCCCGGGAATCGAACTCTCTGCGTGGCAGACCAACATGGTAACCGTTCGGACATGCAGGCAGTCGAATCATAGCTACTAATCAGTCACAAAGGTATGTAACTTACAAAATAAAGTCATGGGTAAGTAAGTACATGTTGCTTTTTCGCTACGCGACCACCGCTTTGTTTACAGTAGAATAATGCAGTGAGATTATTTAGTCATGCATTGTATACATATTATAAATGTTTAATTAAGTGGATTCAACAATATTGAATTCACGAAACCTAGAAGATCACTCCATAATTAATGATCGGCAGTATGGGTTTCATCCGAAACGATCAACGGGTGACCTTCTAGCGTACTTATCGCATATTTGGGGTGAGGCTATAGACAAACGTGGCGAGTCGTTGGCTGTTAGCCTCGATATAGCCAAAGCGTTCGATCGGGTCTGGCACAAAGCTCTTCTCTCCAAGCTCCCGGGGTACGGTTTGCCAGCCCAGTTATGCAGCTGGATTGCCCACTCCCTTCGTGAGCGGAGAATTCGCGTAGTTTCTGACGGCAGCATTTCGAGGTTCGTGAATGTGAATGCCGGTGTACCGCAGGGATCCGTCCTATCTCCCACGCTTTTCCTTCTGCATATCAATGATATGCTTCCACTTGGGAATATTCATTGTTATGCAGATGATAGCACTGTTCATGGGAGATATCACGGATTCCCCGCAGCTGGGCGCGCCGATACTGACAGAGAGCGATCTGATCTTGTCGTTGAGCTCAATAGAATATTGGACCTCATCTCTGCATGGGGATCTAGTAATCTTGTTGAGTTCAACGCCAAGAAAACACAGGTTTGCGCGTTAACAACAAAATTGTCGCCGTTCCTTCCCATGCCTTCTCTGATGAGCACAGCACTTTCACCTCAGAGCAGTTTTACCTTGCTCGGTATGGAAATCTGCTGTGATTTGAATCCAAGGAGCTACATCGAATCTGTGATCAGAACAGCCTCACGGAAACTCGGAGTCCTGAACAAGGTGCGACGTTTTTTCACGCCGGACCAGTTATGGCTGCTGTACAAAACACAGGTCCGGTCTTGCGTTGAGTATTGTTCGCACTTGTGGGACGGCTCCGCCAAGTACCTACTCGATGCCTTGGATAAATTACAGCGTCGTGCTACTCGAATTATAGGCGACGAAGAGGTCTCATCACGCCTTGAACCTCTGCAACTGCGTAGAGATGTTGCATCGCTTAGCGCCTTTTACCGCATGTACCATGGTGAGTGCTCTGAAGAGCTGTTCAACCTCATCCCCTCTTCCCCGTTCCTGCTCAGAAGCACGCGTGCTGGCCTTCGTAGTCACCGTTTCACTACCTGCCGAATTCCATCGCGTACTAAAAGGTTCGGTGGCTCCTTTCTCTGCCGCACGGTTGACAAATGGAACTCCCTTCCGGCACATGTCTTCCCTCCCTCTTATGATATGGGGTCCTTCAAACGAGGCGTGAAGAGGCATATTGTAGGCAGGCAGGGTGGAGGTGGCTAGTGCAGTGAGGATTTCATCGCTGCACTAGGTTCCTTCGCGTTTGGATACCACTTTCCACTTAACATCAGGTGGAGTGGAGTCATTTGCCTGTCATGTATAAAAAAAAAAAAAAAAAAAACGAAAGAGAACTGGAATCTAGTTAGACGTTAAAATTAATCTCACCAAAATCATGGCTGTTAACACGTCTAAGTTGGGAGACAACGTACAAGTGGGTACGTCGGCTTCCATGATACATGAATGTAAGGCTAATGGGTGTCCACTTTAAAGTTCCTCGAAACCAGCATACGCAGGCAAATAATAAAAGCAGATTGTAGATTTTCTACTTATTTTACAATTGAAAATTCTTCCAGTCTATGTTTAGCAATAGCAGCTATACAGAAAAATCGATTTTATTTGGCGGCCATGTTGGATCCGCCTTATTACAATTAATTTGGTTCAGTTGAATACCTATGACTAGAGTCTGTCAAGGACTTGTAATACAAATGTACTAAAGTCAATATAGTATAGTTTTAGTTTCTTTCTATCCTTATACGTCTATAGTTACTGGAGTCAGACAAATTTCCAGTTTTATTTTTTACTACAGGTATTACAATGGTTTTCATTAATTCCTCGGGTAAGTAACAATGTCTGACACACAACGTATAGAACATTGCCAACAGAGACTAGAGATATGAGGACCCGCGTACTGAAGATGCTCAATGCAGAGACCGTCTTGCCCTGGGGATTTACCTCGAGAAATTGACCTGATAGTCATACCCTTAGCAGTGTACCTAGGTCCAACCTGCTTACTGTTGGTCTCAAAATCGTTCATCCCTCCCGCGATGATCCTAAAGGTGACTTTTTAAGAAAATTGATAAATGACTGTAACAAATATTGATAATGTCAAAAAAGTTAACGTCTATAAGTTAACGCCAGCGACCACTGGTATATGCAAGTAAACTTATTCTTTTTACAATTAAACTTACAAAATTAAAAATTAAATTTACAAGTAAACTTAAGTCGGATAATAATCCGACTTCAAAAAACGAGGAGGTGCACAATTAGAGTGTATTTTTTTTGGGTGTATGTTACGCGATTACTCCGGCCATTTGTGGACCGATTTTGATAATTCTTTTTTTTTGTTGGAAAGAGGGCACCTCAGTAGTGGTACCATTTAAATTAGAAGAAAATGTTCCACCGATAAGGGTTGCAAACTTGAGGATGAATCTGGTTTCGCTTTCCGGTAACCGATTTCAATAAACCTTGGCAAATAGATGTATGACGAACTTTTGAAATCGTTCTTTTTTTCTCTGTATTGAGATTATCAATTCAATATTTTGATATGTTGTAGACCAATGACGTCACTATTAAGATCTTGCGTGGCCAGGTTTTTTAAAAAGTTTTATAATAAAATAAAGCGTTTCATAATAAAATAAATTAACCGATGTATTAGTACTGTGTTCTATATCACTTACAAATATTTAGGGCGTCGTTTTTCGTGTAAATGTGTTAAAGGAGCCATATTAAACAAAAAAGTAAAATACACACTTTCGTTGTCAATTTTTTTTGTATAGTCAATGTAAATCTGGCCGAAACATTGGGATAATAGGTAGGTGTGCAAATACCTTATAAATTGCTTAGCGTATTTATTCACGTTTTGTAATGTTAGTATAAATAAGTAAAATACGTAAGTAAAACACAGAACATGAAACAATTTTTTCGGATCAAAAAAAGACAAACATACGCAAATTGGATGCAAAAAAAAAAAATAGTTTCATTTCCTATACGTAAGTAATAAATAATTTTCGAATTATAGAAGGTGGAAAAATGTAGTTTTCGGTAACAAACAACATTGTTAGAGCGTTGCCTATTGTTTTAACATGCAGTTTTGTATCGTGATAAAATGCTTAAGTGTTTTGTATAATTTGCTGATCTGTTTAATCATTCATTCTAGCACAATTATTTTTTCTTAGTAAAATTGTTTCTTCTTATATATATATCGTATAAAAAAGGTTATTCCTATTTATATCCAGTATAAGCTCCTGTCTTAGCGCTAAATTCAAGGGTATACTGTTTGTAAGTGTGAACATATTAAAGTCGAGAAAACGTTAATGTACTTTGTTATAATGTACCTACAACATAATGTATAATGTACAGCAGCAGTTGAGTGATGGTTATACCTTTCTATCGCCAGTTAATGAACTGCTAGCTTCTACTGTTGCTTCAGACGGTGTGTGTTTTGTCTTGATAATTTTGCATTTTATTTTATTGAATTTTTATTGAATATATGTATAAAACAATTATCTTAAAAATAGTGGAATTTGTCAAATTTTTATACATAGTAATAGATAAGGAATCTGAGCTTTACAAAATCATATTGATAACATCTGCAGCGAAACAAAGTACTTTGTAATATTGATTTTATTGAATATCTTGATGTTATATGACCATGATCTTCATTTAGTTTTTTTAAATTACTCCACTAATTTGTAATAATTATTATTAATAGTAAAGTTCGTACCCAAAGAAAAATTACTTTTTTCTGACAACACTCGAATTGGCGTCTGTATACTAAACTAGGACAACTACACCCGTTATTATGTTAGTACCTTACGACCGTGACGATCTCGGTCCAGCCACGAAAGAAAAACCAATGGCAGGGCCTAAAGTCTCGATTACTATCTGAACCGCTGTCGCCAAAAACTCAGACTATCATAATTAAAACACTATGAAATCTAGACAATAATTGGTCGTCGTTTTGTCGTCAAATTCTAGACTGTTAATATCATATTTAAACTTTACCCAGTTGGCATACCGTTAAAAGTTCAATACCTAATAGACGTTTTGATTGTATATTGAAGTTTTATTCATTACGCTGTTATCTAGTGGCAATAGCTGAAAGACGATGAACGATTAACGTCTGTTAATATTTACCAAAAAAATCGACCATTTTGCAATGATATAAGGTTTACTTTAGTTTCTTATAAGAAAAAATCTATAATTACGATAAACAGAAAATGAAAAATTTATTAAAATTAAATAAAACAAGACTTATTAATGGTGATATGATACACTCCTGGATAATATTTTAAACTGCCTCCGTGGCCGAACGGTTACCATACCGGACTGCCACGCAGAGGTCCCCGGGTTCGATTCCCGGGCCGGGAGAAATATTTGTATGGCCTACATTTATTTCTCTCGTGAGTTTGGGTGTAATTTGTGGTTGTCTATGTGTGTGTCCATGGCACCCGCGACACAGGGTTTCCCTAGTGCGGGGCTATGTTGAGTGTGTGCGTTATTATTATTATTATTATAATATTACAGGTGCGACTATCATTTTTGCCCTAATGTACAAAGAGAAAATGGCGACTGAGCTCAAGTATGCGGAACTCCGCGTACTGTTGGCGCACGTGCTACGCCCACTAAGTACTTCTACTGTATTTATTGTTCTGTTGTCCCAGCGTTTAGCACTGTGAAGCCCTAGAAGGTCCAGGGTCAGATTCTTGGCAAGACCAATATAGAAACGAGATTTTGTTGTTGTTCTGGTGTGGGTTTTAATTATAAACGATGCTTCACTACAGTGGTACTTAAAAGTCTATACAACCTCAAACGGTTTTGGTTGATTCCGCATAACCGTGAAAGTGCTGAATGAATGAAATCTTTGGAAAAAATATAATAGTAAAGTTGAGGATATACACTGATTACTATACGGTTTAAAAATACCATTCCTAAAAATTTTCATAATACAAAAAAACATATACTTACAACCGCTGTATTCAATAGGCACTTCACATATAGTAATGATTTTTTAACCGACTTCAAAAAAGGAGGAGGTTCTCAATTCGACTGTATGTTCTTTTTTTTGTATGTATGTTACGCGATAACTCCGGTATTTTTGTGAACCGATTTTCGTGATTCTTTTTTTGTTGGAAAGGGGGTACTTCCATAGTGGTCCCATTTCATTTTGAGGAAAATCATCCACCTCGAAGGGTGGCTGTTCACGCATGAAGATTCATTTTTATAAATAGCGCCTAACTTTAATTTAGGAGCAATTACTTTAATGGTTGATTTTGCTATTTCTCCAATTCAAGGCGATTTTCTCTCGATATACTTTGTGCAGTGTCGTAGTGAGAACCTATTTTTTTTATCTCCAGTGTCAAGTCCTGTATAGTGGCGAACTAGGGAATATTTCAATAAAACTTAGCAAATAGACGTAATTCCACGTACTTTTGAGGTCGGTTTTTTTAGTACTCTGTACTGAGATTATTTTATATCACCTGAAGTAAATAGAACACGTGTACTATACGATATTTTTTTTCAAATGGTTTTAATTTCGTTTGTAAAAAAATAAATTCTTAAATAAAGCCAGTGTTACTGTCGCTCTACACGCGCAAAATGAACTGTATTAGTACGGAAAAAATTCTAATTCGAGCTAAGGTAGTATCGACTTGTAATTAGAGTCATTGTCCGATATATTATTATTACAGAGTCGGTACGCCCCGTAATCATTTAATTAAACAGAATTTCCGTAACCTAGCATAACTTCACACATAACACAAATACCGCCATTTGAACTTCATAAATCTGGACGACGTTAGTAATACAGTTTTGTGTTAGAACTGTACAGCGGTTCGCTAGGCAAGACAAACAGATCCGTAGTACGGAGTATGTATGTACATAGCTAACGAGTTGAGCAAACTATGCCCGGTCGTAGTCGACCACACTGACTATAACTCCAGGTACAAGAATTAAAAGAGAGAACGAATAAAGTGGTACATAATTGTAGAATAGAATAGAATAATTTATTTCATATTACCAATATAAAACATAATTGTAGTATTAAGTATAATCAATATCACGATATTTTTCTACCATGATATTCAATTTGGATACTGGATATAAATAGCAATAACCTTTTTATACGATCTTTGGACATATTTATTTAATATTATTATTCATCCATACATTTAAAGTTCCAGAAAGCTCTAAGGAATCTAAGTTAATGGAGAAAAAGTGTACAGAATAAACCTCTTGAGTTTTGGCGTTAACTTTTATAAACACCCGTCGTAGGATTTAGTACTCTCTAAAAATAAATTGTTCTTGTTATATAATTACATGTGTAAGGGTATGAAATTGTGCGTAAAACAATACCAAGAGCAATCAAACTTCCTCGCAGGTTGATTGATATCACTCGAACAAGTCACAAAGTTCGACAATTCGGAAATGAAGTTTAAATTGTATAGCAATTTTACAAAGATACTACATCGGTGTCGTATTTCTGTGTTACTGTACGAAATATTTTTTTAAAACCATGAATTTTAAATGTCTTTAATAAAATAAAAAATGAAAACGCAATGACAATGATCTTATTCTAAATTTGTAATATTACATAAGGTTAATCGTTACTTACCTGTTCGAACATTTAAACATACTATGTATTTGTACAATGTTTTATTATGTAGGTATTTTACTTTTTATTTGTTTACTAACATCAACTTCACGTCCATGTACTGCTTTTGTATCAGAAAAACCTACAATGGGAGTGAGAGGTTAACTGGAAAGCGATTTTTTTATTAAAATACCTAAATACGTATAAATGGCAAAGTTATTTGTGTATTTTAGTAGCAGTAGAACTCCTTGTGAAAGAGTTCGTATATTTCTGCCGCCAAGCCTTAATGTGAGCATTACTGTGAGCATTACTGCATTCAGAATGAAATTCTTTTAATGGAGGATTTAAATTGAATTCAAAACATGTAGTAGCGGTAGAGCTCCTTGTAAAAGTGTTCGTCCAGGGAAGTACTTCCTTGCCTGTTTCTGCCGCGAAGCAGTAATGTGATTATTACTGAGTCTGATTTTGAAGGGTAAGAGTGCTGGTGAAATTATATTCAACTTATGTCTCAATTGCGATTTAACACGTTCGGATCGGGAACATGGCGGTACATCATCATTTCATCAACCAAAAAATGTCTCGGAGCGGGGTGCGCCATCGGTGGACACGGCGAAATTATGCATTATCTATTATATTCTGACTGTTTTAATACAATTAATCAGAAATAATTTGCTATGTTGATTGTCGTTTTTCTGTTAAGTTCGTTTTTCAAATAAATACTTTTTTAACCTTGATTTATTTTTACTTTCTTACACGATATCAAATTGCTGAGTTACAAATTTGACTGTTGCACAGGGCGGGAACGTCCAATTGAGCATTTTCTTTCAAGGTGTTGTGGGTTTCTTAGTATATGAAAAGTCAAGTGTTGTGTGACCGGTGGTACACTTCGTCTGATGGACCAGCTGTCCGTGCTCCACCGGTGGTACACGCCGCTCTGAACGTGTTAAATCTCTGAGCAGCACTGCAACTTTTATCGACAGGCGTGCCGATAATTATCAGGCGCACGAGTTTGTTCCGTCACTAGCTATAATAAAAAAAATATTTCAGACAAAATCCATATTATGTTAATAACAATTAAGTTATGAGCTAGTTTCTAATAAATAGGTACTAATATTATTCTAACCATAGAGGCTTTATTTCTTTAAATGAAATAATGAAATATAACAATAATAAATCAAATAAATGAACTTGTTCGTTATTCCTTTTCCACATGTTACTATTTGGTTCGATATATCTTATAAATAATGATATAGACCTAGTTACACAAATGTATTGATAAAAGTAGGTAAGTTTCAAGGACCTTTAATGGAAGTTGGCACCCACTTAGATTTCAATTCTTTTATCGGCGAAACCGACTGACCTAGTTGTTTGTTGTCCTTAACATAGCCTAATTCTGGTGCTATAACTTACACTAATGACATATAAAATAATAAAAATACTGTTAATTTTCAATATTAAGTATTTATCTATTAGCAAACATATACAGTATGTATGTGATGCCCTGAAATAGCTGACTGAATACTGATAATTTTGAGTATTTTTGCCGCCAAGCAGTAATGTCAGCATTATTGCGTTCCGGTTTTGAAGGGTACGGGAGCTGGTGAAATTGCAGGCACATGGGACTTGTCAACTTATGTCTCAGGGTGATGGGCGCAATGGGAGTGCCCCTCAGATCTTTGCGATATGAGTGGCAATGCAACTGTTATGGACAGGGGTGTCGCTTTCCACCAGGCGCACGTCTTGTTCGTCCCATCACTTGGTATCATAAATAAAAACAAATTAAAAACCATATTACTCATCCATTAGCAAACATGTAAAGTACAGTCGATGCCCAAAGATACCTAAGGCTCAATTCACACTGGCGCAGAGTCGAAGCGTCGCGTCGCGTCCTCTTTTTCAACTATAACGCTTGGCGACGCGCGTCATCGAGAGACGACACCCGCATTAGCGCGCCCGGGTCACAGTGCTGTATTAGTTCAGAGACTTTTGAACATTCACTGCGCGCAAGTAACGAACGGTGACGCACGAAACCGCTTGACTTTGACTAAGAGTCGACGCGCAAAGGCGCGTTTAGTTATCATTAAAATTGACCCGTGTAGCTATCACCGCGTTTAAATTACTGTCTGACTTCTTAAATCCATGCGTGCACGTTCATGTAATATCATTGAAAAAGAAGCACGTTAAGTCGTAACAAAATAAGTGTAGTTTCTCTGTGTCCTGCCATTCGGCAGACTAAGCCAGGTATAAAGCCGGGTATACATTAGCGAGCTGTAACTGTAACGTGACAGATACAGTAGCGAGGTTCTAGTATGTACGCTTGAAACAGTTAGTGAAAAAGTGAGCAGTCTTCAATCAGCCGGCTCACTATGAATCGCACGCATTCCGCTCGCGGCAAGCTCGCGAACGAGGTACACACTATGATTTTTAATTACATAACATGCAACGGTTACGGCTAAAGCTCGCTAGTGAATACCCGGCTTTCTGTTATCAATAATCACAGTGTGTACGTGGTTCGCGAGCTCGCCGCGAGCGGAACGCGTGCGATTCGCAGTGAGCCGACGATAACCAGGTGAGTATCAGGCGAGTGAAGACTGTTACACGCGTACACACTGGAACAGCGTTACTGTATCTGTCACGTTACAGTTCGCTAATGAATATCCCGCTTTATACCTGGTTTAGTCTGCCGAAATAGCAGGACACAGTGAAACTGTACTTATTTTGAACAAACCAGGTTATATACAACCTGTATTTTTGCAAATAAATTATGAACTAATGTAGGATTTTGTGTACAAAAAATGTGGATCCGACAAATAAGTATAAAGTTACAAATATAATAGATTACCTACATTCGAATAACGTACATATTGGCAACGGCTTCGAAGAGTACTTAATTTTACTCAAAGCGATAAAGTTATAAAGTCTAAGGTGTCGTGTATGTGTGAATTTAACTACTTAAATCGGTTTACTAACTTAGTTCTACCTTTGGCCATGGCAATTTATATGAATCTATTTTAGTTTGGTGATAAAGTTTCTTTATCTAATTTGTACGCTTTAATTTGAATAGTTTAGAATAATGATAATCAAGAATTGGAATAGGACAAAAGTACGTCAAGTTTGATACTAACATTAAAATTCAACCTATCAAACCTATCAAAAGAACGATGCAAATGATAGAGTCAAGCTCGTTCATTGTACCAATTAATGTTTTATACACCTTGTATGTTGTTAAAGCCAGAGTCAACGTCAAATAATCTTTAATATTGATATTTAATCAACTGCTTACTCGTAACTACTGCTACTGCTTATTCGTAAGGCAGATTCCTACTCTTTTTTTATTAAAAAAAAATAAGTGCTCATTTGACTTCCATCTCACGTGATGAAAAACGGCGATGAAGTCGACGGTGGAGCATGCACACCTAAATAATGCCTATTCACTCTCGCATTGAAGAGGTCCAAATTATATCGTTCAGGGAACAAGTCTGCAGGCAGGCAGGGAATTCCATTCCACAGCCGCTCGCCATGCAAATGTGGAAGAGACACGCTTCGTGCGAATTCTTCAGATATCCACAACATAGGGGTGTAGCCTAAGCCTACGCCTGGTGCCCCGATGATGGAAAGGGGAAAAGCGGAATTAATTCTTTGTAAATACACATTTGTACATATCTATCATTTACAATACTTAATTCAAATAACATATGGATTTTTTGTCATCCAAGTACGCAGAAGCTGTATAAATAACCTATAGTATAAACTTTTTCTATCACTGTAGTTTTAAACATGAATGGCAAATTTTGTATATCAACTGGAATCTTATTATAGAAGCGTATACATTGCCCCATAAAGGAATTTGTGACTTCGTGAAGACGACAGTCAAGAACAGCCAGTTTATTTTTATTCCTCGCACTAATGTTATGCCTGTCCATTGACTTACAAATAAATGGACGACGGGTCTAATACAAAAACCACGAAAAAAATGTCCCAAGTCAACCTATTCGAAATTTAAATTGTAATGTCATCGCAGTATCGCGCTGTCAGTAGAACAAATGAAGACTAAAGCGGAGTGTCGCGCTCTGTATACGATTTTAGCGCCTTACAAGTGCGGACACTTTTTAGCGCGGACCCGACGTCCATATAATTGTAAGTCAATGTGCCTGTCACTATTTTTCATAAAAAAATACTATTATTCTTCTTAAGTGTAAGAGCGCTCATTTCTATAAACTACTTTCAAAGACAATCTGGAGTCCAGATTGTAAATTGCCTAACCGCACGTTTCTGCTGGACAAAGATTCTATTTATATCAGTGGCATTATCCCAAAGCAAAATGCCGTATGTCATTGTGGGATGGGATGGGACGAACGAGTCGTGCGCTTTATGGTACGCCTGTCCATAGCAGTTCCAGTGCCACTCAAAGCTTTTAGGGGCATTACCAATGCACCCGTCACCAAAAAACCAAGTTGATAAGATCCATGTGCTACAGGCACTTCACCAATAAAAGTTAGAAATTTGTTTAATATAACCAGCAAAATGTTTAATGATTAAAAAACAATTCAAAAAGAACTAAAAATGTTTAATGAACAAAAATTTAAAAAAGAATCTCTAGTAGTTTATCGGGCAGGTTTTATTATGTTTCGCTTTCGCGCCATTTTCAAGTATTTTGGGGACAGCGGGACATAAGGCTTAAAAGCGGGACTGTCCCGCTCAAAGCGGGATAGATGGTCACGTTACTCATGACCCGCTAGACTCGCCATATACGTTCGAGTAGTACATGTTCAAATCTAAGTAGCCGAGTATTTAGTTTAGAAATTCTACTTGACTTCTATTTTGCTACTATAGCTCGGTGTTTTTACTACTAGTTAACCCTTTTAAACCGTGCTGTACCTTGGGGTTCATTCTCCAATACTGCTTTAATATCCCACTAAACTGTAAACTAAACATGTGTCGTCTAAGCATAGGATTTTGGATATTCTAACGGGATTGTGTTTCATATAATGAAGTAGTTACGATGAAAATTTTGGTAAAAGGATTAAAGTTTAAAATGTGGTTCAAATTATGCGATACCTACATTAATTTGTTATATATTGCTTACCACCGGTCGACTGAAGGTTAAGATGTTATAATTGATGACCTCGGTAGCGATTAACAGTGTGGATGCTAGATGAGGAGGTCTTGGATTCGATTCCCGGTAAGACTAGTAGTGTAGAACACCCTCTGGCCAGATGAAGTGCCAATCTGTAGGTAATCTGCTTTTCTCGGCAGACATACGTCAAAAACATATTTCAAAAAGCACACTACTTTGTGTTTATCTAACGAAATAAAGAGTGTTTTAGATAAACATTTTAATGAAATCTTTAGGTAGGCTACTGAAAAACGTGAAAAGGCGTAACTTGTTTGTCAATGTGAAATTTATTGTCTAACCTGATTTATAGGCGAGCTATACGGTAAGGACAGAAAACATTGGTACAGTTATCGCCCATGATCTGAAATTTGGAATCAAATTAAATAAATAATAAATAAAAAAATTCATGAATTTCATTTTAGTTGATATAATTTCTAAAATTTTTACCATTTTATAAAGCTCTAGAGAAATGAAGCCGCCTTTAAATAAACTTTTCCATTAGCGCCGGGCGCCTCTAGCGCTAGTACTGCAGTGAGCCGAAGAAATGGATTCCGATAGGGCTTCTGACCAGATATCAGAGGGCGAACAGTCGGAAGCTGAGCTGCGGTGCAAAAAGCAATGGCCGAAGCATTAAATCTCCATAACATTTTTAAAATGTCCACCGGCAAGAGCTTAGCTCTTAAATAAAAAGAAAAGGAAGAGAATTGAGGACTTAGAATTGGATAGGAGGATAGGCGCGTTATTTATTTGAATATCTGAAGTCCGAGATACCAAGTCTATGTCGACAGAATTGAACAAGTTCAAAATAAATTTATTAAATTCTTATGCTATAAAATGAATGCTGTAAGGATCAGAATCTATATTCTGAACATTAAAAATGGTAATGTCGACTGTTTTGATTTACTGGGTTATCTTTCGTTTAATGTATCAACTCGTTCTTTGAGACTCTATTACCCTATTGCAGTTCCCTTTGCGAGGACTAACTGTAGACAAAATAGTTTTCTATGAAGAGCTAACAAGAGCTTGGATAGTGTGCTGAGGGCTTAAAATTGAACTTCGATACACGCTACTTCGACAATGTTACGTTGACATGATTTTACTAAGACACCCGCCCTTTTTTACTTTTTTTACAAAACTCCGATGATATTGGCTTGTTTTAGACCCTCGTTACACTTTATATAACTAATAAAAGAATTATTCGATTATATGATTTTGTTTTTTTTTATTATATGGATCGGTAGGGTAAAACCGGGATAGATGCTGCAGTGGGATAGGTGCCTCGTTTTCAAAAAACCTAATTTCCCCAAATCGCAACAAAGAATAATTAGTTTAAATAAGAAGTATAGACACCACTCATCAAAGTTCCTGCAGGGCTTCGTGTGGAATAGACGCGTTTGGCTTCTGCATGCCTTTATCTCCGCGACGAACTCGATAAACGGATCAAAATTTCAAACGCAAGTATTTACTGTCGCATAACTTTGTAAGTTACAATAAATTCCGTTTTATTTTTATTATAATTATACACTGGTTCATTAACTGCGCACCTAGGTGTCAATAATCGCTCTTTTGTATATAGCTTGTTTATATAATAAAAGGGCATCTGTCCATATCTGCCCTTAGGAGCAAAGGACAAAACAAGGAAATTAGGAAAATAAAATAAAAAATGCATTATTTCAGTGAAAAAGACATGTAAATAATAATAGTTTAAAAGTAAATAAATGTACCAAAAAGACAAATTATTCACAGTTCAAACAGAGAACATTTTTGTATGGAATGTTTTGATAGCTACAAAAATACGAAATCAAGTAAGTAGTAACTTTAAATACGTATGTATTTATTATTAACGGTGTAGTATGTATATATACAATATATTAAAGATTACAAATGAAACATTTTATTATGAATATTACAATTTTATTCTAAAGGGCATCTATCCTTCTTAGTATTTTCATTGTGTGGCTTTTATCCATATAGGTAGGCATCTATCCAAAATGGGTTTCTTGCAAATGTTTTTTGCAAATCTCAAAATGGGTTTGCAAAAAGTTTCTTCAAAGTCAGTAAATGTTAGATCAATAAAATCAAGTATTCATGTAATGTAAACAATTAAACTAGTGATATCCATAGGAATTATTTATTCGTGGTAAACTAATAATTTTTAAATTAAGAGGCCCTTTCAAAAAGTGGGGCATCCCGGTTTTACCCTATGTAATAAGAAACCATTTCCTAAATGGGTTTGTAATGATGATTTTTCTTATCTGGGTACAAAGATTTTTTTTTAAACATCTCGTCTGTCTTGTCGAAGTGGCGTAGTGTCTGAGTAGAAATCATGTCGATGTAACATGTTGTCGGAGTAGCGTATTGTCTGAGTAATGTCGAAGTAATATATTGTCGAAGTAGCGTAATCTCTGAGTAAAATCGTGTCGATGTAACATATTGTCGGAGCAGCGTGTGTCAAAGTTCAATTTTTGAGCAATCATGCACCTGAAGGTAAGCTACACGCCTGTCCAAAACAATTGCAGTGCCACTCAGAGCTTTAAATCACAAAGATATGAGGGGCACTGCTAATGCGCCCGTAACCCTGAGACATAAGTTGACAAGTCCCATGTGCCTGTAATTTCACCCTTCAAAACAGGAACACAGTAATGCTGACATTACTGCTTGGCGGCAGAAATAGGTAAGGTAGCAGTACTGCCCTGGACGAACTCTTTCACAAAGAGCGCTACTAAAATTATAATGTTGATGCGCTAAAGCGTAAACTCACGGACATTCTATTTAATTTTATTCAATAATTTGTGACTAGCGCAGGTATTGGGAATATTTATGTAAGGGCAAGTTGTTAAGAAATAGTGTTTATCGTTCGTTTGTTTAATGCTCGTGTATGATTTGTCTGAAGCTACAGGTGACCAATAATTGTCTAAATGTTTCTTTTCCTGATTCTATTAAATGTAAGAAGCTGTTGGTTTTCCATGAATAAATAAATAAATTAAATATTTATGAATTTTATACATGTAGCCTTATAATAATAATGCATAGAATGATAGTTTCATATCAAACGGACTGTCACAAGTGAGGCAAAAATCAAATTCATGTAGGCTATTTTTAGTAGTAGGTTAATTTTCGGTTTTAGTGAATATTTATATAAAAATACAAGTTGAAACGCGTTACTTCCTTGTGGAATGTGATGTTATTATCTATTTTATGTTTGTCTGACGTATAGACACGCTATTTAAAAAAATATTTATATTTTACACTCATTTCGTCATTTTTAGCTAAAATTCTGAAGCTGTTCGAGGTGTAAGTTGACCTTGAGCACTGAAGGCCCGCCCGCTCGTGTAGGCCCTTTGGGAGCGCTTCAATTTGCCTCACTTAGCGTGTGCTGGCTAGGTTTCTATGCGTTATTATTCTAAGCATGTAGCAATATACATATAGTACTATACTTTAACCTATTTCTGCCGCCAAGCAGTAATGCGAACATTATTGCGTTCCGGTTTTGAAGTATAAGGGTGCTGGTGAAATCACAGAAACATGGGACTTGTCAACTTTGTCTCAAGGTGCCGGGCGCAATGATAATGCCCTTCAAATTGCGGTTTAAAGCTCTGAGTGGCACTGTAACGTAATGGGCAGGCGTGTAGCTCAACAGACACTCGACTTGTTCGTCCCGTTACTTATAATAATAATAAAAAATGGTATCATTTGGGATCTTGTACAGTTAGCGTCAAAACTATCTATCCAGGTAACAATACGTACACATTCACAGCAATCAATTTATGTGAGTGCTCATAATATTGGAAATATTTAGTTAGGAAGCAATGAATAGCAAGGTTAACTTTATCTTCCTCTCTATATCTTCCTCCAATAACACATTTACTAACTTGTACAATATCAATGGTGAATTTATGAAATACGTCGCCGTTATTTGTTTCAATTTACGAAAAATGTCTTCATATTTGTTGACAATTTCTATTCTTGGCGCAAAATATTCCGCGATAGCCACTGTCGCGTTTCATTTGCCACCAAGCGCAGCCCAAATTATTAAGTAAAAGCAAAACTTAAACATGACTAAGTTTCTATATAATAATCTTGAAAGATCTGATCTCTTTTCGTGACACATAGTGTCGGGACTAGCAATTGTCCATAACAGTTGCAGTGCCACTCAGAGTTTTAAATCGCAAAGATTTGAGGGGCAATGCCCTGCCTTCGTCACCCTGTGATATAAGTTGAAAAGTCCCATGCGCCTGTAATTTCAACACCCTTAGCGTGCTTACGCACTGCATCCTATTCGTATTTCTTTCGAACCCGGGACTATACAAATCTAGAAAATTCGGAGATACTTCGGATGTCGCTTGTGCACTAAGTCCGATTCGCGTCCAAAAAAATACGAATATCGCTTGTACATATAAAATGATCCCTGTGACATTTTGGACCGTCAATAATGCTCACATCACTGTTTGGCGGCGGAAATAGGTAAGGTGACAGTGCTTCCCTGGACCAACTCTTTCACAAGGAGCTCTACTGCTGATAAGTATAATTGAATACGAATTTAAGTAGGTATGTGTATTCGAATAGCACTCTAAATACACAGCATTGTAAAAAATTACATTTTTCGTAATAACAATTGGCTTGTATAGGATCAATTACCGTGTACAGACATTTCATTGTAATGCCGCGCAAACCTGTTTTGTGTTGGATACAGGCAACCGGCAACTAGAGGCAAATATTCTATATTCATACAAATTGCGACTATGTCCGGTTGCCGCAACCAATTTCTTATCAACTGTATGAAAATAGAATATATGCTTCTTATTGCATTCTTGTATCCAACACTGGTACTCAATCTTTGATTCCCACTCTAGTTATAATAAGGTCACATCTGCGAAATCACAATTTTTCAGAAGAAAGGTTAAAATTTTTTATGCTGAGATTATGGAGATTTATAAAATTTCACATATAAGCAATTTGTTTATTGTAGTTCGTATTATTTTATTACTTTCATGTAATAAAAGCACTTTTGACGTATGATCACATGTGATTTTCTTATCCTATGAGAACGAATTTTCTTATATTTTTCTAGCCTTTTAGCTGTACGTTGAATCCGACGCTACACTAGAACTCTATTATCCGTAAAAGGGAGCAAAACTGCTCCAAGCTTGCAGGTAATAGCTATGCCAAAGAGCACCCCTAATATTAAAAGTGGCTGCCATACTTGCATAGTTATAATACTCAAATACAGACTATGCTGCATTTTAGTAATAAAACTAATACATAGAATACAACGTTTTACTTACTAGTTTTTTAACCCGTTGAAGGACTGCAAGAGCGTTTATCGTGAAATTAAATATTAGAATATGATAGTACGGGATACCCCGTTTCACTATATGGATCTCAAAAAACCAACTCCGAGCTTTACAGTGCTTTCTGTGCTGTTGCCACGTACTGTTTTTCCATTTATTTATTTATTCATGACAAACCAACAGCTCCAAACATTTAATAAAAACAGGAAAAGAAACATAAACCCAATTACAGGTTTCCACATATAGCTTCATACAAATAAAACAAAAGCATTAAACAACATAAATAATAACAACCCAATGCGTGCGGTTATGTCACAAATTATTCAATAAAATTAAATGGAATGTCGGTGAGTTTACGCTTTAGCGCATCAACATTACAATTATAATAAATATTCATATCAACATCCAAGTCATGATTGCTCAGCACACTGTCCAAGCCTTTGCTAACTCTACATAAAAAACTATTTTATCTATAATTAATCTTCGCTAAGGTAACTGTACCGTGATAGAGCCATAGAGAACTGACAATATTCAATGACTTACATACATTGAACATTTTATTGTGAATCAATATAAGCACTACGGCAAGAAAAGTAGTGAAATTTTTGTGTGCGCTGCTATTTAAGTAATTATCCATGAAAGGGTTAAATTATCTAGTACTTTTCCTCACTCTACATGTTTATTGTTCTTATAAAGGTACACTTATAAAGGTATTGTTATGATTCGCCTACTTCCACCATATGAGAATAGGATAAAATTAAACTTCACGAACACATATCTTAATTTTCGCCCTGTGAATTACTAATTTTTGGTACAAAATTTTGTAATTAATTAAATTCCAATATCCAGTCCCTCTTTCCAATTACATGCCCCTTTTGAAATTTATCGTCCCGCCGGCCATGAAATTATCTTCTTCGAGCAAAATCTCGGTTTGAAACCATTTTACGTGAATAATTTTTGAAGGTTTGCAACAAATATTTTAATGTTTATTATAAACAAGAACGTGCGCCAACAACACTCGCTTGTAGATAACGAATTACTTAGCAATAATGATAGTAATTAAAAGTGCTAACACCACAACACATAACAATAAAACTAAATAAAAAAAAAGACTAAATTAAAAACAAAGACAAAAAGAACTATCTATTTTTGGTGTACCTATTTAATCACTGAAATTATTTAATAAGAAATACCAAGACGAAAGTATATCAGATGTGAATTTTGTTGTTTAACAAGATTTACGATAAAATGTTTTTTTCTTTTCTTTTAAGTGTAACTTAACAAGAAAATATTTAATCTTAAGAATAACTTACCCATAAATTAAAGTTCAAAATGCATCCATAGTAAAGAACACAGGTTGGTTGGTTGATCAGAAAAAGTTTTAAACTAAAATCCACTTTGCTCACTGAACACAGATTGCATTCGATTCGCTCAGCACATCGCGCACTTTCAGTTCCACAATCGAAGTTCGGGAAAGTTTCGCAGCGAGTCGGTGCGGCGGCGATCGTGTGGCGCCGGCGACGGTCGGCCAACGAATGAGGGGTTGTGGTCCCCGCCCACAGCTGGGAGCCTCCCTCCTGTTGCGGCACTCGTGCTCACTTTTCTGCCGCTCTAACAACTGGAACCACCGAGGAAGTTTTCCGCTTTTTTAAAAGTTTCAACTTTCACGCTTTCAATTGTACTTGAAAACTGTATTTATGACTGTTTTGCTGGCTGAAATGTAATGTTCCTTTATAATGGTTACGTGGCTTGGCAATCACATGAACTGTTTATGTCGTACCCTTAGTGATGTAGCCTAGTGTAACCTGATGTGATCATGCGTCAAAGTGCTTTTATCACATGAAAATCATAACATGAAACAAATTGTGTACATCGCACTCCTATTACAATTGTGTTGTAACTCAAAATATGTGAAATATAACGTCAATAAAACCGTTGTTAAAATATTGTAAGTAACAATTTAATACTTTAAGGAAATAATTTAAACAAAACAAACAAAAAACTTTTTGTGAGCCAGTTCTTGACAAATTTCCCTTTTATTTTTAAATATATATTTGGCAAATAGGAAATTGTTTAAAGGTCTGTAAAGTACCTATTCATTTTTACCCGATTTCAAAAAAGAGGAGGTTCTCAATTCGACTATATGTTTTTTTTTGTATGTATGTTACGCGATAACTCCGGTATTTGTGAACCGATTTTGATGATTCTTTTTTTGTTGGAAAGAGGGTTCCTCCATAATGGTCCCATTTAATTTTGAAGAAAATCATCCACCTCTAAGGGTGGCTGTTCACGGATGAAGATTAATTTTTATAAATAGCGCCTAAATTTTATTATAAGGAGCAATTATTTTAATGGTTGATTTTCCTATTCTCCAATTCCAGGCGTTTTTCTCTCTCAATATACTTTGAGTAGTGAGAATCGATTTTTATTATCTCCTGTGTCAAGTTCCGTATAGTGGTGAACTAGAGGATGAATTCGGTTTAAAAAATACTTTTGATATCGGTTTTTTTAGTACTCTGTACTGATTCCCTATGTGTTAACAACACGATATGGGAAATTTTATAAAAGTTATCGTTTGATGTCGTTCGTAGAATTTTTAATCTTCACGGCTTGGTAACCGTTCGGCCACAGAGGCAGAGACAGAACGTGTAAAGTAGACACAAAGTTGCATTAGAAACAGGCACAAAGTTGTAAGTTAATCTAAGGTATTACGATACCAACATGCAATGTCTGAACATGCACACAAATACATAATGCGTACTTTAGATGTCACTGAGGAACAACAAGCGTATACCCAAACGCAATTATTGTAATGAGACCTTCAATGTCGCAATCTCCAGGGACCATGCATTTTGCATATGTATTATGATTACCAACATTCCCCGTTGTAATGTTGTCTTAATAGCCGAATCATTCGTCTGAAATATGCGCATAATGTAGGCGTTATAATAACACATGAGAGAAATCAAATTCAAGCCGTGATGTTTTCCTGAATTACATCCAAGGGGCTGGACTGGGTGGTTCGAAATGTCAGAGTTGTGAAAGTGAGTGTTTGATTTTTTTTTATAACATCAAGATGTTTTTTGATGGTAAGCTACACGCCTGTCCATAACATCTACAGTGCCACTCAGAGCTTTAAATTGCAAAGATCTGAGGGGCACTACCACTGTGCCCGGCACCCTGAGACATAAGTTGGCAAGTCCCATGTGTCTGTAATTTCATTATAGTCTGTTCCAATCCATTCTGAACAAAAAGTAAACAAACTTGTTTGTTAAAATTCTAAAGCAATCAATCAATAAATCGAACAAGTAACTCTTTCACGTATATTTCGAAGATTTCGACTTGATACATCATCCCTTTTTCCAACAATATTCATTTGAATAGCTTCGTAAAATCGTATTTGAAAAATGACAGTCCAAAAGTGAGGTTATTATTCATATATACCTCTATGACTTGCCTATGGTTACGTAGTGCTGTTAGAAAAAAAAACATTCGGTTCAATCAATTAAAGTTTAAATCGATTATTAAATCGAACGTTTCAATCGCAATCGAACGAGTATCACTTAGATAAGGAATGATTTGAAGGAGGATTTAAATTGAAATTTTAAATATGCTTATATAAGTTCTGTAAAGTGAACCGCTATTATGACTCAATTGTACAAATCGAATTCATTCAATTAATTAATCGATTTGTAGTTGGCGTTACAATTGGCCATCACTAAACAGTCTATGGTCGGGTCAGTGACTTGTTTGTTTACTTTTTCTTCAAAATGGATTGAAACGAATTATAGCATCCATGCCCTTCAAAACCGGAACACAATAATGCTGACATTACTGCATAGAGGCAGAAACAGGTAAGGTAAACCTTACTACCTTACCGTACTACCTTAGACGAACTCTTTCACAAGGAGTTCTACTGCTACTTATTTAATTATGTACCTGTAAATGAAGGAGTGCATACAAAATTTAATAAAACTTAATACAAACTACGTTTATTTTATACGAACAAACAGTCAACTTCTACAAAATAAATAACCCTAATAGCCTGTAAAATTATACGGTTGAAAAGTTAAGAACAAAATAATGAATAATCTATAATATCTACTAATTCAGGTCGGGGGTTCATTAAAATTGTAAACTCCGTCGTAATGACCTGTTAACTTTCCTATAGGTGGGTTCTCCGAGGAAAATCCGTACAATCATTAACATGTCTATTAACGTTGTTTGAAAGCTTTAAGGTTGTTTCACTTGTTTGGGCTTGACAGTTTGTGTTCATGGGGCTAAAATTTTATTGGATTCCCATTTGTATGCAAAAGGACGTGTGCAGCTTATTGGGCTCACAGATCTCTATACGGCGATAAAGGAACACAGCTTTAATATCGGATCTTTTAACGACGAGGGGAAGGGTTGCGGGGCAAGAAGACTGCTCTTATGTACGAAGAATAAATTAGTTCTCTTTTTCATTCAATCCTTCAAATTCAATACTTCGTGCCCTTGGTATTATAAAGTTACGTGTAATCATACGTCACAAGTGCTTTTATTACATGTAAGTCATGAAAATAATACATGAAACAGTTTACTATGTGAAATTTTACAACTTTCCCGTTTAAGCACAAAAAAGTAAGTAGCAGTAGAGCTTTTTGTGAAGGAGTTCGTCTAGGGTAGTACTACTACCGTACCTATTTCAGCCGCCAAACAGTAATGTGACCATTACTGTGTTCCGGTTTTGAAGGGTAAGGATGCTGGTGAAATTATGCTTACGTCACAGGGTGTCAGGCGCAGTGGCAGTGCACCTCAGGTCTTTGCGATTTAAAGCTCTGAGTAGCATTGCAACTGTTATAGATTACCATCAGGCATACGACTTTTTCGTCCCGTTACTTGATATTATGAAACGAATAAAAAATACCCCATAAGTTTGTTATAATTATTAATATAAAGACCGAACACAAAGAAAAAATCCTGCTCTGTGACAAGGTTCGAACTGTGCCAAAAAAAAATAGTAAACATCACATACGTGTCTTTGATCCCAAAGGAGGTAACTAAAGCACTTGTATTATGGAATTCGGTAACAACGGCGGTCACGAAACTAAACACCCAAACCGGAGACAAAGTAGAATAGTTAGTTTTTTCAACATTGACCCGGCCGGGGATCGAACCCGAGACCTCAAAGATGGCGGCACTAAGAAACCCAGTGTGAATGCCACTCGACCACGGAAGTCATCAAAGTCAAAGTAAAACATCATAATATACATTTCAGTCAATATTACAATTCATAAAGCGATATCCCATACCAACCTCTGTGGCTGAAGAATAGCAGTTTGGGTGATAAACCTCCCCGTGACAATATGTATTTCAATTGACAAAGTTAAGTTTGCTTATTTGGTAATGAGCTACAAAAATGTCGGGTTTTAGTAGTTTCTGTTTTTACATCTTTTACATTATATTAGTTATTATTTACGTATTTCTATTTACTCTCATGTATTGAACTATATTAAAAATGTTCTCCTCGCCTTTTTCTGATTTGTTTGTTTTTATAATTTCTTTTCATCTCGTTTGTCGCGTTCAATTTTTACGTTGATAAAATTACTGTGCAGAACTGTCAAAATGTTTTAATATCAGCTGTGACCATAGATTTAGTATATAGAATATATTAAATCTTTGTCTGTGACCATGGATATAGATGACCTTGCAGCCATGTTTGGCACTGTGTTAATATTTTGCAATCATTGGTTGCGGCGCTCGCAATGACTTACAAATGTGACTTCACGGTGCCCGCCATGTTAGCTATTGTGATAACATTTTAAAAATTAATCACTCGAATTTGAGAGCTAAATGTGGATATAATAGCTATATCGAGGCAGCATACTACGGAGGCCGTTAGCTGGTTGTATGAAGAAGATACTTTCATAGATTTCTCATAGGTAGCGCAACGGCGAAAAGTCGTTAAAACTAAAAACAAAGAGCATAGGAAAATTCGTTAGGTTTGCTGACTTTGTACAGAGACGCAGGTTCGACGCCTGTCAGATAAAAGGAATTTTTCTTTGTGTCGATCTTTGTATTAATAAATCATATAAAGACGTTTTGTGGAAGTACTACTCGGATAACGTGTAATTAATTATCTCTACATATTGTGTTTGGATAATATACACTGAATATTAGAACATACTTTAATAATTCGACCCCATTATCCGTATTGAACGTGTAATGTATAAAGGTACGATTCCAAGGAAGGAACAGGAGGAGGGTGAACAATTACCCATTGCTAATTTAGTTCCAATTTGGTTGTTATTTGGATATAAATAGTATAACCCTAGATATAACCTTGTACAGTTTCTACTCAAAGAACATTCTGTTTTATATAACATTGTACGCCAATATGAGGACGTAAAACAGCACTAATATTTAATTTGTATTGTGTAGATACAGGTCGTATTATGACAAACCTTAGTGGTTTAAAATGCGATTAGAAACATATTTGTGTATTTTGTCCTTTATCCGCTCACGCGATGCGCTCCTCCTACCGCAAAATGGCGGCTATTCGGTTTCGCAAATTAGAAAAGCATTCAGTTTAAATACAAATTTTTATAAATAAAAATTATTATTCTGCATTGCTAAATAAATACCCTCCGTACTACAAACAAAAACATCACAAATAAAATGCAGTAAATACACCGCAAATCCTGCACTTAAAAAGCACTAATGAAATTTTTGGTGTACTTGGATAAATATGATAATATTCCGTTTGAGTCGTTCTAACGTTTACCATGAAATTACTCCTTAAAGTGTAGTTTATAAACATTTATATTCAGGGTAAACTTAAAAAACGCTACTTACGGTATGTTTTCAATAAATAAACACCGAAATCACCAGCCCAAACAATGACACACACGATTGTCGTGACGTATTTTTGAAGTTGTTTATTTTTTTAAAATGACAGACCCAGGCATTTAAAACTTTATGGTTTGCTAGAGTAGTTACCAAAATAGCAATTAATATTATTTCTTTTACCTGTTATAACTTCGATATCCGATAAATCGGTGTAAAATCATCATCGGCAACTCTATGTGAGGTATTAGTCTACGGCTGCATGTATCGCGTGAGCGGTTATACAATAAATAAATAAAATAAATAAAAAGTTATTCTTATTGTTATCAACATATTCTAAACATTATAAACATACACATATTGGTAAAAAAAGTGAAAATAGGTTAGGAGGACCGAGACTGAGGACCTATGTCATAACGCAGATATAGAGAGGGAGCGCAGGGCGTTGGCAGTCCGTTGTAATACGTTGACACACAGGTTTGCACGATGTACAGATGAAGTGAAGGTAACGCTTTTCAAAGTATATTGCTAGTCCTTTTATACATAGGGCGCACCATAAGTTTCCGGAACTAGCCACTTACATAAACAATATTTAAAAAGTAATTGGAACATTTGAAAATGGAACTCTTTGGCTGTAGAATACAGTTTATTTCATCTGACTGACACTTGTTTTTACGTTGCGGCGTCATTTTAGGGATTGGCATGGTTGTCGTCAGCACCATGGATTTAAATTTTCGTAGCATGATTTTCTACAACTTTAAGTGTAATTTAACAGCTCAGCAGAACTTTGTTCGGTTTCAAACTGCTTTTGGCGATAAAGCACCATGCAAAACGACTATTATATTGGTTTGTAGAATTCAAACGTGGTCGTTTGAATCTCTGTGACGAATTTCGTGATGGTCGCCCGTCCAGTACAGTGAACAAAAAAACATCGATAGTGAGCCGTATGATCAAAACAGACAGGCATGTGACAAACTATGAGATTCGGGCATCTTTAGGCATAGCCATGAGTCAAATACAATAAATACTACACAAACATTTGGGTGTGAAAAAGCTGTGCTCTTGGTGGATCCCACACAATTTGACTGAGGCTCAAAAAACGGATCGTGTCTCTTGGTGCAATGCCATGCTTACCAGATTCAACGAAGGGGCGTCAAATTTGGTGTGGGACATAGTAACACGTGACGAAACATGGATTTATAGTTACGATCGCAAAACAACGCAGCAATCGAGCGTATGGGTCTTGTGGGTTGCCGGATGTTATTGACAAACTCCGTAAAAATAGTCGTAACGCCATATTATCTTGCACTAGGATAATGCTAGTTCTCACACGGCCAGACAGACAAATAAATTTTTGAAGGTGAACAACGTTGACCTTATGAGAGATCCCGCGTACAGTCCCGACCTAGCACCTTGTGACTTTTATTTATTTCCAAAAATTAAGAACCAGTTACGTGGTCAACGATTTTCATCACCTGAAGAGGCTGTCGAAGGGTATGAAAAATAGCTTAGTTGGTATAGCGTCTGGCACGGTATGCAAGAAGACGTCGGTTCGAATCCGACCGGATCGAAGGAATTTTTTCTGAGTGTTCGATCTTTGTATTAATAATTATAACAAACTAGTGGAGTAATTTCACAAAAAAAAAGAAATTGAATATCAATTCAATAAAAATTTAATTAATACAGTGAATGGCGACATCTCTCGCCAGGACTGGTAGCTTTAAAGGTACTAACTGGGTGATAAATCTTTCATAGATTTCTCATAGATGGCGCCACGACTAAAAAGTCGTTGAAAAACCAAATACAAAGACACGACGCAAGCACATAGAAAAATCCGTGAGGTCCGTTGGTTCGTTCCGTGGCTTAGTTGGTATAGCGTCTGGCACGGTATGCAAGAAGACGTCGGTTCGAATCCGACCGGATCGAGGGAATTTTTTCTGAGTGTTCGATCTTTGTATTAATAATTATAACAAACTAGTGGAGTAATTTCACAAAAAAAAATTGAATATCAATTCAATAAAAATTTAATTAATATGAAAAATATGTTTCAGAGATTGTCACGGAGGAGTGGCTTAAATGTTTTCAAAATTGCTTCATTCGTATGAAAAAGTGTATTAACGCTAACGGAGAATATTTTGAGAAACGGTAAATTCATTTCTGACCATTTATAGTATTTTTTTCTTATTCATTTCGGAAACTTAAGTGCGCCTCACGTGTTATTATAAAATATTAACGCATATGTTTACGTAAATAAGAATTCTTCTTATCGTATCGACAGCATACACTTTATATTGGTGAAAGGATTTGCTTATCGGCGTAAGGTACTCGCGAATTATTGCCCGGGGTCGTTCTGATTTATAGGGGGTCTACTCCCATTCTCATCCGACATCCGTCCAAAACAATTACTGTCAAATAGGTAATATTTCACCAAATCAGAAGACAATGTAAGTATGAAGCTTCATTCGCATCACACGTCTTTTAATTTTTAATTTGAATTACAACTTTTAATTTGACGACATCCTTGGTCGAGAGGCTTGCACACCGGTTTTCGTGGTCTCGCCATCTCTGAGGTTCCGGGTTCGATCCCTGGTCAAATCAATGTAATAAAACTAACGTTTCTATATTGTCTTTCGTCTGGGTGTTTGTGCATAACAAAAGTGCTTTTTAGCTATTTACTTTGGGGTCGGAGCAACGTACGTGATATTGTCTAATATTTATTAATTAATTTGGTTGAGTATTACTTATTTCACAGTAATTGTTTCGGACGAATGTCGAACGTACGGGAGTAGACCCTCATGTATAGTATGTCGTGCGGGTAGGCTCGTAGCAATTAAATTAAGAGCGTATGTACACGGTGCATATTATACGCGCCGTAAACGCGCGGCATCTGCGCGTATACGCGCCGAAGACGCGCTGTAGTGAATCGATTCAAATGCACGCAAACAACCCGTTGCAAGGAAGAAGCTTACTTATATACTCCACTGGAGTTTACACTTAGAATTTCACGTAGTTGCTTCATTTCAAAAAACTAACAAACTAAACTAAAATGAAAACAATCTTTTATCATAATGCACGATACATATGCGCTATTATAGCGCGTCTCCTACGTATAAAATACGCCGTGTGCATAGGATCTAAATCTTAGTACAATATATAAATAAAGATATAAATAAAGACTTAGTACAGCCTTTTTTACGACAGGAAATCGTCATGGAAACCCTCCGCCATGGGAGGCGAAGCGTTACGACGGACTAGTACTGACTGAAACCTGACCGTATTTCGCCCCGTTGCTTTTCAGTGCGAACGTGCTGTACACTACCACAAGCCCACCAGCTACTGCCATCTCCGCAACTGCCTGGGGAAATCCCTAGAGTTTCCCGCTATGCTGATGACGTAGCCCGGAGGACAGAATTTCACCGCATCCAATGCCCGGAGGCCCTCGTTATGCATCGGACGCCTGAGCCCAATCCTCCTGCGATGAATTGGATGAGAGAACAAATCGTGCTCACTCATCTGTCTCCTTCGCTTCTAACACCGCCTCGCAAAACGCGGAAACTGCTTTCCACGCCCTGTCGCTGTCGACCACAGCCTTCACTGCAGCCGGCAGCGATAGATCGCACGGAGACCTTGTTGGATCTTATTTAGTATACCCTTGGTCAAACTTTACAAAAAATCCAAATTTATACCAAATGCATTATTTTTTACATAAGTTTTTATATTATAGTTTTATAGTTTTTTTTATATATAAGTTATTTAATAAGTGGAACTTTTTACCAGTGATTAAATCGAAGATTCATATATATAAAAAATCTTTTTCAATTAAAATTTATGACATTTACAACAATGCAAAATCAACTTCGAACCACTCGACAAACCCTAATACATGCAGGAAATTAAAACAAATGATTGTATAATAATCTCAGAGTACAGAGTACTAAAAAGCTGACCTTAAAAGTTGGTAGAATTACATATATTTACTAAGTTTTCTTGAATTCGGTTACAGGAAAGTGCGCGAAACCGGACTCATTCCCTAGTTTGCCACCCTTACATGTGGAATATTTTATTCAAATTTAAAAGGAACCAATAGTGAGGTACTCTCATTCCAACAAAAAAACCGGTTCACGAATACCGGCTGCAGTTATCGTGTAACATACATACAAAAAAGACAGTCGAAAGCCTCCTCCTATTTTTGAAGTCGGGTAAAAAAATGACAGTCGACTAAATTTTTATTTGTAAAATTAGACCTAAAATGAAACATTTAAATAACAGGCCAGGCTTTTAAAATAACACTGCATTATTTAGAGGATTTTAGTAGACTTCCGCTAAATGTATATGTTCCGGTGTGTGTATCATATTCAAAGTTTTACGAAATAGTAAAACGTCCGTTGGGGTAGCGTAGTGATTTAGCCTACTGCCTCCCAAGTAGAGGGTCGTAGATTCCAATCCGCGCTTACACATTTTTTCGGAATTTATGTGCGAAATTTAATTTGAAATATACCATAAGCTTTTAGGTGAAGGAAAACATGGTGAGGAAACTTATACACATCTGCAAAACAATTTTATGATGTATGCGAAGTTCTCAATCCACAATGGGTCCGCGTGAGAACACAAGCACAAGCCAACTCAGGCGTCGCGCAAACGTGTGTCCTGTGTTGGATACAAGCAACCGGCAATAAGAAGCGAATATTCTATTTTCATTTCTATTTCCATACAGTCCCATATCATTCTACATAAGTTTTGTTTATAGTGCCCCTCCCTATCAATCTCTTGGTTATGCGGGACGGGCACAATGGACTGTGCGAGCGAGCTCGTTAATTGACCATCTAAGTCAGGTCCGGATCAACACGTTTGCAGTTACTTCATCCGGTTCTCTGTAAGGCTAGTGTCTTAGGTGAGCCGCCCCGGGTGCACGTAAAGCACCCTCTGGAAAATAGTTTCCAAATAAGTAACAGAGCTGTAGGCACGCTCACTTCCCGTCGCGCTCCGCACGACTAACGGTTGTCACCGCTGAGCCGCCGACTACCAAAATCACATCATTGATGGAGGAGCTGTAAGACAGGCTCACTTCCCGACGCCGAATGAACGGCGTCTCTCCAGTTCCCAGATTCCTACGCGGCCGGAGCGATCGGAAGATATCTAGCTCATCCACATACCGGACACAGTCGCAATTTGTATAAAAATGGAATCTCTAGTTGCTGGTTGCTTATATCCAACACAGAACACGTTTGCACGGCATTCATTATTATTATTATCTATTTTAAACTCTCGGCTCTCCCAAGGCTAAAAGATTAATTTTGAATTTTTAAATGGGAGAGGTGGTGTTTCCCGGCACTAGCACAGTCGGCCGGGATCAGGGACTCAGGTTCAAGAACCGACGAAACAATACGTGCTGTATCGAGCAGGACCGCGTTCTGCATTTGTGCTGGAAGCGACACGCCGCAGAAATCCAATTATTTTTATTATTATTATGTAAACTATAAGTTTTTACTATGCTGTGTATTTAGAGTGCTATTCGAATACACATACCTACTTAATTTCTTATTAAATTTTACTTAGCAGCAGTAGAGTGATTGTGCAAGAGTCCAGGGAAGGTCTGCCTCCTTACCTATTTCTGCCGCCAAGCAGTAATGTGAGCATTACTGCGTTAAGGTTTTGAAGGGTGCTGATGAAATTACAGACACATGAGACTTGTCAACTTATGTCTCAGGGCGACGGGCGCACAGGGCAAGGCGAGGACATTGCAACTGTTATGGACAGGAGTGTAGCTTACCATCAGCCGCACGACTTGATCGTCCCGTCATTTGACATTATAAAAGAAAATATTGGTACAACGAAAAAAACGGATTCCAATCAAGCCTTGTTTGGTGAATTGTTAATTGAATCAATCACAACATGATTAATTCATTGCTTAAAATTGTTGTGATAAAAATCTTTGTACTTTATAGGCTTAAATGGAAACCAGTTACATTATGCTTTTGTCAACTTTTACAAATTCAATAACTTTATTATACACAACACGTATCTAGAAAAAGAAAACTGACGTATCGCCGACTAAATTTGAAAACCTTGTTTTTGGATGAAATCCCTTTTTTACTCTTTAATTGCAATATCGGGTAATTAAAGCTTAAAATATTATTTGTATACCTTCTTTTAGTCATAAAATAAATTAAAAAGTGCAATTATTTCTAGTAATTCTGTTTTTTCGTGCCTACTCAAAACTTCCCAAAAATAAAGGTATCTGCAACAGACGTAAGTACTAATCATAAGTCATTATGTGCCAATAATAAACAACAAGCACAACAAATATCAAATTTGACTTCCTCTGGTGAGACAAATCGCTTACTTCCTAGAAATTAACAGCGCAGGGACCTTTGTATCAATTATACATTTAAATCATACAGCGGCAAAAGATTGTATCCTGTGATAATACCTGTTGTAACGTAGGGTGTGCATGTGACCGTCACACTATGATGAAGTTCTCTGTCACTAAGTTCAGTGTGCTTTAAAATTGTGCACACTCTAATACGTATTTTATGATACCAAGAGACGGGACGAACAAGTCGTGCGCCTGGTGATAAGCGACACGCCTGTCCATAACAGTTACAATGCCACTCAGTGCTTTAAATCACAAAGATTTGAGGGACAATGCCACTGTGCCTGTCACCATGAGACGTAAGTTGACAAGTCCCATGTTCCTGCAATTTCACCTCAATTAGCTGATTGCCACTGCCTATCGGAAACTGCGTCTTTTCCGAGTCGAGGCGCATAAATGCGATTCACAACTGGCCGATTGGAAACTTTTGACATTTGAAATCGGAACAATAGTTGATTTAACTCACAAATTAGAAAGATATAGTACGAATCACGTTCATCTTCATTCGTGCATAAAAAAGTTGTCGACTAATTTCGTTCGTTCGAATCTTTGAAACACTCTCCTGAAAAATTATCATTATGCAGATGTGGTTTTATTAATTAACTCGTTCTAACGACAAGTTTAGTACATGAAACCAAACAAGTTTTACTATGAAGTCATCTGAAAAATCGGTGTTTTTTTTACGCACACACACAACATAGCCCCACACTAGGGAAACCCTGTATCGCGGGTGCCATAGACACACACATAGACAACCACAAATTACACCCAAACTCACGAGAAATAAATGTTGCCATACAAATATTTCTCCCGGTCCGGGAATTGAACCTGGGACCTCTGCGTGTCGGTCTATCAGTCAGTACGGTAACCGTTCGGCCAAGGAGGCAGTTAGTATGAATCCTTTGTAAAGAACAGGTTTCTTTTAGTGTTAGCTTCTATAATATGTCCTCGTGTAAGAATCTATTATTTTATTATATTAAGATGATTTACCTGAAGAGAAGCGAGAAAAACTCTTTTGCTAGATGGTTTAGATAATAATGGCCTTACAAATTTTTTAGCTACACGCCTGTCCATAACAGTTGCAGTGCCACTCACGACCTTTAAATCGCAAAGGTCAAAAAGGGGCACTGCCATTGCGCCCGACACCCTGAGACATAAGTTAACAAGTCCCATGTGCCTGTAATTTTACCAGCGCCCTTACCCTTCGAAACCGGAACGCAGTAAAGCTCACATTACTGCTTGGCGGCAGAAATAGGTAAGGTGGCAGTACTTGCTACCTAGTATTAATGTACGCTAGAGAGAGCGATCTGTCCGATCATGTGTACTTATGTTACCACAACATAGAACTGTAGCTTTTCAGAATAGTTTCAAATACTCGGCCTCAAAGTGCTGGAATAATATTCCACCACCTATGCGCAACGAGACATCGTAACCCAAATTCAGAGCACTGTACCGGCAATACCTACTCTCACTACAAAAATCTGTGTAGTGTGTTTTTATCCTTTTACGTGACTACGTAAGACAGACTTGACTAGAATCGAATTTTGTAGTCGCTTTGATCTATCCACATAATATGTACGAGTATACATTATATATACTAAATACATTACACAATATTAATACCTCTTTACTACCACAATTTACTCCTACAGCTGTAATTATCACACTCGCTCATGGACTTATATATGAAATAGGTTATTTTAGATGCACTATTTAGACTTTACGCGTAGTCGTTATATTACTTTGGCATAGGCACCCTTTCACTGCTATGACAATCATGTTGTTTTTTTTTTTTGTGTTGTATCAGTCAATAAAGTGATAATCTATATATCTATCTATCTACACAGAATTTTGGATTTTAAACCAGTTCAGGGTTAAAAAGTAACTAGTCAAAATTTAAATGATAATGTACTGTGTAGAACATAATTTATGCCAGGCGTTAGATACAAAATCATGCGACGTACAAACTAACAACCACCTTCGGTCTGTTTCACGCATTATGCTACCCGCCAGCCGGAAAATTGTTTCGCCATGCCACACTAGTTTTATTCATACATTTACATTATCAATCTAATTTAACAATATAATATATTGACCATGGGGCCTATTATAGACGCTAGTAATTTCGAATTGATTTTCTTGAAAATTCAAGTATTTTTTTAGTAATAATAAATTCGTAGAGCCGTGACAGCCTAATAATAGTTGGACCTACCGCTTCTCAAGCTGACGCCGTGGGTTCGAATCCGTTTTAGAGTTTTAGAGCAGTTACACGCGCGACTATTAACAGCGATGTAAACGCGATGCAAGCGCGCGACTGCATTGATACAAACGCGCGATTGCATCGATGCAGTCACCTATAGTCCCAAGTATAGCGATGCAATCTCGGGCTTTCCGAACGCGTAACTTGTAAATGAAATTTAATTTGAAGTTTACCATGAGCTTTTCGGTGAAGGAGAACTTTTTTTTTTGGTGATGAAACCTGTACGTCGAAGTAGGTTCACAATCTTCGTTACACAACATGTTAAGTTCCCAACCCGCATTGGGCCAGCGTAAGTCCTCGTCTGAGAGGAGACCCGTGCCCTGCAGTGGGACTCACATTTGTGTAATTTCTAAAATGACGCCACAATATAAAAACAAGTGACAGTCAGATGAAACAAACTGTATTCTAAAGCCAAAGAGTTCCATTTTCAAATGTTGTAATTACTTTTTAAATATTGTTTATGTAAGTGGCCAGTTCCGGAAACTTAAAGTGCGCCCTATGTATTATAATCGCGAAAGTTACTGTTCGTTTTTTATGTTTTCACGCCTAAACCGCTGTACCAAATTTGATGAATTTTGGTATAAAAATCGATAGGACCTTGGAGAAGGATATAAGGCCACTTTTTGTCACAAAAATAATTTTTAAAGGGGGTAAAATAGGAGATGAAAGTTTGTATGAAAAACCAATAAAACTATGAAAATTAGTATAGTACAAATAGGCTACTGGACTTAGTCACTCTACGCAGATGAAGTCGCGGGCACCAGCTAATTATCTATAAGCACAAATGTGGCCTCAGGACTTTACTCGCTGCGATCTTAACTTACTTCTTTAGCTTCACCTGTTGTCAATAACATTAACATTACCTGTCTGAAACATATTGACAAAATCACAGAAGCAAATTGGTTTTCATAATATCGGTTAAAAATAAATGAAAATGGAACGTTTTATCCGATCTCTTTGATCGCCGGCCGGATAAGGGCACGCGTGCACGGAAACGAGCCCATACATTTTATTTCACGGGTGACGTTTATTTGATTTCATTTTATTGTCCGATGTACATAATGCGGATATTTTAATGTGCAATCGATCGTATCAATTGCTTCTGTGTAATTTGATTTTTGAATAACTAGCTTTTGTCAGCTTGAATACAATTTAAATAATTAATTGCACTTTTTGTAAGTATCTTTTTGCTATGTTATTTTTGAGCCCAAAAAGAAAATCGTATATTTATTTTATTTTATTGTCATCACGTATAAATAGCTCAAATGTATCTCATGCAAACATGACAATCTTATACTAAGTACTCTGATGTAAAGAAAATAAAACAAAATATATATTATCATATATTCTTTAAAAAATTACTAAATATTATGTTCTTTGATAACGGACTGTAGCATCTTCATTCGGTTATGTATGGACGTGAAATGTACTGTCAGTTAGTGCGTCTACAAACGACATTGTATGCGCATGCGCTGCAACCGTATTGCTGTCGCAAAACCTTTTTCAGTCTAGCGATTTTACGCCGTACTCTCCTCAAAAAGATCCTAATTGGATACAACAATTTGAATCAATTACAGCTCTACGGGGTCATAGACTTTAACATTCAAAATATAAAAGGCGAGAGGCATACTTAATGTATATGTTAATATTACATTCGTATATAAGAATATGGTTTTATTCAAATCTACACAAATAGAAGAAGAAAGTTTAGCTACTGTATCAATATTTGATTAAATGAAATTTTTAATGAATTAATCATTTAATGTCATTGACTTACAATTATATGGACGTCGGGTCCGCGCTAAAAAGTGTCCGCAGTTGTAAGGCGCTAAAATCGTATACAGAGCGCGACACTCCGCTTTAGTCTTCATTTGTTCTACTGACAGCGCGATACTGCGATGACATTACAATTTAAATTTCGAATAGGTTGACTTGGGACATTTTTTTCGTGGTTTTTGTATTAGACCCGTCGTCCATTTATTTGTAAGTCAATGTTTAATGTACTCAATTTACGATTGTCAATCAGGTCTCCTCAAAAAGGGGGTAATGGGCGTAGTTTACCAATTCGATTGTGGCCTTCACACGTTATTTAAACCTTATTTGACATTAAAATTTCATTAAGATGTATTTCTTCACCATTCAAGTAAGTTAGAATCAGTAAACTAAAATGTCCGCCCCAAAAGTAATAAGCCAACCAAAGACCTCGTATATAAAAGGCAGGCAATTGACTGTCAAGTACCAAACATTCAAAACAAAACTTTAAAATACTTGATGGAGTTTGTCCTTTCATGGACAGCGGGTAGCTTGAAGGAGTGTCTGAAACTTCAATACTTATGGTAAGATATTTAAGATAATTATAGAGGAAGTTTCGTCCAGTCTCAACAATAGGTCGAAATTGTAGGGATCAAATTACATGCTTTGCTAAGAGGTGGCGTGTTGTTTACAAAGGACGATTAAGAGCGATGCCACACTATGCGTAGCGTCGGCATTGCGAAACCTGAGCGGTGGCGCTGCGTTGTGCTGCATAATGTCATGGGGTATTTCACTTTAACTTTAGTGCATATTTAGAACTGTAGATGGCGACACAAGGATAAAATAAAATACAAAAACTATTTAATCTCGTGAATTTGAGATGTCATATATGTCATAAGAAGTATAAAATAAGTATAAAAATGAAATGCTAAACTATTTAAACAACATTTTAGTGATAAACATCCCTAACATGTTGTTTAAATTAAAATTAATTTACAATTATGAAAATTGATAAAAACATTGAACTGTCGTCAAAAAGCTAACACACCGAAGAATTCTCCATGATAATCTTTTTGATTTGTTATATTCCAATCAATGGTATAGATGCCACATCTTTGAATTAATTCTCCAGACTAAGTAACGTTTCAGCACTTACTTTTTATTTTAAATATTAGCCGTAACTGACTCAGCTTCTATAATTGTTATTATATGTTGCTGTATACATAATCAGTGATCAGCGCCTGATCAAGAGCTATGTTGACAATGTAAATAGCTGCCATCTGTTGGCCTTTCGAATATTATTACAATCGCATCCATCTATTGATCAGCGTTAAGAATCAAAATAAACGTCTGAATAAGCGGCGTTATACACGAGTGCGACATTTCTTTGTATGAGATTGGGTATCTGTACTAGTATATTATCTGTGACTATACAGATTAGAAGAGACTGTGTTCCCTTTCTATCACCGAGGGACTGGACGTAGGCTTTGGTTCCACCCATATGTTGTGGATATTCCAAGGATGTACACGAAGCGTTGACTTTAACGAAGGCTAACGGCGATAGAGTGGAATTTCCTGCCTGCAGACTTATTTCTTGAATATAACTTGGGCCTTTTTAAGGCGTGCGTGAATAGGCAATATTTAGGTATGAATGCTCCATCGTCGACCTCATCGTCACTGTCCATCTGGTGAATTGGAGGTCATATACCACTTAAATTAATGTGTTGAAACAGCGCGCGACGACAGAACGCGAGCGCATCAGACAGAGCGCCAGAAGACGAAGCGAGGAGGGAGCTGGTGTTACGTTACGACGCCACATAAGGGCGTCACCACCATTTTAAAATTTTTTTTTAGTAATATTGAATGATGGGGCGAACAGTCGTACACAGAAAAAAGGATTTCTACTAATAAAAAAGAGCAATTTCTCAAAATATTTGCTAATTCTGAAAAAAAATCTATTTAAAGTAATAAAATATTGTCATTACAAAGATACTGCTTATGTTTTTCTAATACAATTTTACTCGTAACTTTATTCTAACTTTGAGACAAATACGTTCACTTCAAGATTTTATATCATTTCTAATCAATTGATTGGACATTACTTACATCAAGAAATTTTTACCTCTTACATCAAATTTAAATAATCTGAAATTAATTCAAAATTTCTTGGGTGTATTTTAGGAAATTTATTCTTAAAAAAAAGAAGTCGTTTTCTATTCAGATTAATATTCTAAATTCTAGAGTATATTCTTAAAGCAATATTTCGTTGCGTTTTCATAGTCAATGTTGTCGTGACATGTCGCCGAAGGCGCACGCGGTAACGATTACTTTTACTTGTGCTTGTAATCATAAAAATCATAAACAGTCATTTATCCAAAGAAACAATACGTAGTATCTCTAGTTTGTTAGGGTGTTATTTATAGTCATAATTTAAGAAATTTGGTTACAGCATGAAATCAAACTACACTCGTGTAACAAGCACAACTTTAACATGCAATTAGTTCCATCACGCCTCTACTAGACGGCATTAGTTGTACTCTGAAACGCGCTTTCGTTTTGTTAACTTCGATAGTATAAAGTCATCTCATATATTTGAAATTGTAAGTTGACCTTATCACTCTCGCCACTTTGAAGGCCAACCAGATCGGTAGTCAGTCACGCACCAACCGTCCTCGCCGGCGAGGTCGTCGAGCCCCTCATTTCAGCACGTACAGTGGTAGATTCTCTCCTACAGCACGCCCTTCTGGCGGAAGTCTCCAGTAGCGCCCTCAGCCGAGGTCCGTGCCCACTTGGGCGCCTTCAGGCCCGCTACTTAGCTTTAAGTTTATTTTCGGGGTTATGAACCTTCAGCTCGCCCTCTTTCTCCGGTGGCGCAGTAAAGGCCATCAGCGGCCAACTGCAAAATATCATTCATAAAAAAAAAAGGAATTGTTGGTGCTTAATTGTCGCTGTAGCATTTATACGGCACTGAATGGCCCTCAAGTATTTGAAAAGATTCCGTCCTATTTCAGTGAGACATACTGTTGGGTCCATTTCCCTGTAAATTTACATTTTTTTATATTAAAAAACATAAATTTTCAGTCAAATAATTAAGTACCTCTCAATTTCTCATTCTTTTTTTTTTTTTTCAAATCAAAATCGGACATTTCTAATAACAAATAAATATTTTGTTGAATCTAGAGTGGCTTTGTGACTTGAAGTAAATTAATTTTTTCTTGGATTAAATATTTCTGTCTTATAACTAAAATACAGTTTTGAGACGTTTTTTTACTATTATCAAGTAATTATTCTCTAGCGTCTATAGGGAGAGGATCGTTTTGTTGGATTTAATAAATTTGTCTTCATAAAAAGAATTTTGTCTTTTTCTAAGTAATCTGTTTTTACCGTGTACGCCTGGTGGTAAGCAACATACCTGGCCATAGCAGTTGTGTTGCTGCTCAGAGCTTTAAATTACAAAGATCTGAGGGACACAGCCATTGCGTCCATCACCCTTGAGACATACGTATGAAAAGTCCCATGTGCTTGTAATTTCACCAGCACTCTTGTCCTTCAAAATCGAAATGATCATTACCGCTTGGCGGCAGAAATAGGTAAGATGGCAGTACTTCTCTGAACGAAGTATTTCACAAGGAGCTGTACTGCTCCTTATTAACGCAAAATCGCATTAAGCCGGTCATGAATATAAGAGCGAAAAAGACGTCCTGCGTTTCTCATCAGTTCGTTCAGGTACACGTGGGTCGGGGACACAAATCGGGATCAAATCTGCTTTCTGCGAAATTCCGATCGCGTCCATACGCATGCCAACTCCGGCTGATCCTAGTTTTGAATAAACTGGCTCGACGGCGCGCGAACGGCCGCGCCAACGGCGAGTTTGGTGATTCCCTTACTCGTATGACACTAGGTGCGTCGAAATTTATAGAAGAACACTTTCACAAGGAGCTCTAGGTACTGCTACTAAAAGCGTTACTCTAGCTATACTTTTAATAATAAATGGTTTCTGGTATTGTCTTTACTTGCAGCATATTAAATAAATTGACTAAATCAGCAGCTCAAATATTGTTAGATCACTAGATCGTGATTTAGAAGCGCATACCCCGGTGAATAAGTCGTTCGATTGACGCTACTCAGAATCACGTATGAGGACATTAGGGTAAAAAAAGTCAATGCCCTGTAATTAATTCCACCATATTTCGAAGGTCGAAATCAATAACCTTTCAACCTATAAGCACTATTATCTAAAATAACACTACCACTACCTACTAGACACTTAAGTAATGACAAAGGGTAGGAGTTAAATACTAGAGTGGCATAATCCCCGTGGGACACAAAGCAGCTGGCCTGGAAAAACAGGCTGTTGTGTGAGGTCAGTGTGTGTCCAGCTGCCGGCTGTTTCGCGCCGCTGTATTTCTTATACGGGGTGTGAGTTAGCTGTAAATTTTGTAAATGCATAATATTAAGAGTTACTTTTTCAAAATTTTCACCACAATACTGAAAATAACTGAATTTTTTTTCTAAACGGACCAACTGTTTGGGCTCTCTACACAGGTCCCATTGACAAAACAGCAAACATAATTTTAAATCCGGAAAAATTATTGCATTTCCATTTCCAATCGCGGAAACCTAAACATGTTTTAGTAGTACAGCTCGTTATAAATAAATACGCCCAAGGAAGAACTACCTGCCACCTTACGCATTTCTACCACCAAGGAATAATGTGAGCTTTATGGCGTACCGGTTTTGAAGGGTAAGTGTACTGGTGAAATTAAAGGCACATGAGTCTTATGGTGCCGTCATTGTCTCCGATTTCCTTACCACAAGTGCTTTAGTTACTTACTTTGGGATCAGAGCAATGTATGTTATGTTGTCTAAGAACGGACTTGTGGCAGTACCCCTCAGATTTTTGCGATTCAAAGCTCTGAGTATCACTGGATCTGTTATGGGTGTCACTTGGTTTATTAAAAAAATAAAACTTAAGAATTTACGAGTCTGTATAACTTGCTTTGGAATTAGTCAGGAAGTATAATGAGCATATAAACTTTCATAGTTAAGAACATGGTATGTTTAAATTATGCATCATTGTCTTGGCTTTATCTAAATAAATAAATAAAATATATGCATAGGAAATGAAACTATTTTTCCGGATTCAAATCGCGTATATTTGTTTTTTCAAACAAACCGACGTTTCGGGCCCTTTACAGGTCCCATGGTCACGGTTGACTGAGGTGGTACAGTCTTCAACCAATTAGTTATGTTTAATATTAATGCAAACCACCCTATTTTTTCACTATAGTTACAATAGTTATTAATTAATTACTTGATTTTTAATTTTAGAAAGAAAACATTCCAATTTACGCTACATTGAGTTTTACAAATTATTTTATTGAATGAATTTTCATTAAGTTCATTTTATTATTAATTAATAATAGAAATTAGAATAAACTAAAACATATTTTAGTACTGCAGTCTTACGTCTATTTGGGATTTTTCATCAGAGGAAATACTGGATCCCAAACTGTGGTGGTACGGAGAAACCATCTTCCCTGTTGAAATTAGGAGGTTTTTTAATTTTAATGGCCTCTCGCAGCATCCTGGGTAGATAACGCACTTATTTTATAAGGACCTGGGGTTTGTCAAACTTCATTAAATGTGTAGGTTTATCCATGACATGCTCGCAGACTGCAGACTTGCTTACGCGACGGTGTTTGACATCATCTATATGTCCTTTAACGCGGGTACAAATACTTCGCTTCGTTTGTCCAATATAAGAGAGACCGCACTCACAGTCAAGATTGTAAACTCTTGCATCCTGTAAGGGGTTGTTACCTTTCACGGGTCTCAGGAACTGAGAAATCTTCCTCAGGGGCTTGAAATAGGTTTTGATAGATGCACGCCTGAGGACTCTTCCGATCTTGTCTGTAACATCTCTCACGTAAGGTAAAATGGCAGGTCTTCGCTCGACTGTTGGTGGTTTCACACGAGGCCTGCGGCATTGGCGTGGAATCTTTAACTTATTCGCATGTAGACTTACTTTATATGCTGAAGTTCCTCTGCCAGAAGATTACTGTCGCAGACACCATGTGTTCTCTGAAACAAAGATTTGCCCACGGTAGCTAATTGGCTAAGATGGTGATGAGAATTACCATTGAGGTACCTATCTGTATGGGTTTTCTTTTGAAATACAGTATGGCCTAAGGTGTTATTAGGATTTCTTTTAATTAAAACATCTAAGAAAGCTAAAGACCACAATTCTCTTGTTCCATTGTAAATTGGATCTTAGTTCTAAAATAATTAAGATGGTCCAAGAAAGAAGGTATGCTATCTTTAGGTAATATTGTGAAAATATCATAAACGTACCGTTTGAAAATCTTCGGCCTAGCTGTGGCCATAGGTAACACTCGCTCCTCGAAATCTTCCATGAAAATATCGGCAACAACGGGAGATACCGGGAAGCCAATCGCTATACTGTCGATTTGTATAGAATTCATTATTCCACAATAGATGGCCTGATGTTAGGCAGTGTTCAATAATTCTGGTTATTTAATGGACATATTATGCTCCATTAGCTTTCTACATGCAATTTCAATGCTGTCTTTTCCTGATAGGTTGGTAAACAGCGACTTAACATCAAAACTGACCATGGTGTCATCATCAGTTAACCGTAGATTTTTGATTCCACGGATGAAATGGTATGAATCCTTCACATGTGTAGAAGTGTTCCCTACCAATGGTGACAGTATGTTTGCCATGTATTGAGCCAGTTTGTAGGTTGGTGTGTCAATCTGGCTAACTATGGGACGAAGTGGGGTGTCAGCCTTATGTATTTTTGGTACCCCATGCAGCATAAAAAGCAAGTCCCACATGCGAATAAGTTGAAGATGCCACGCCAATGCCGCAGGCCTCGTGTGATACTACCAACAGTTGAGCGAAGACCTGCCATTTTACCTTACGTGTGAGGTGTTACAGACAAGATCGGAAGAGTCCTCAGGCGTGCATCTATCAAGACCTATTTCAAGCCCCTGAGGAAGATTTCTCAGTTCCTGAGACCCGTGAAATGTAATATCCCCTTACAGGATGCAGAAGTTTACAAGCTTGGCAGTGAGTGCGGTCTCTCTTATATTGGACAAACGAAACGAAGTACTTGTACCCGCGTCAAAGAACATATAGCTGATGTCAAATGTCGCGTACTCACCGTGGCCATGGGACCTGTAAAGGGCCCGAAACGTCGGTTTGTTTGAAAAAACAAATATACGCTATCTAAATCCGGAAAAATAGTTTCATTTCCTATGTAGAACAAATGTTTCTTAATTTTTAACCGACTTCAAAACAAAGAGGAGGTTCTCAATCCGACCGTATATTTTTTTGTATGTTACGTGATAACTTTGTGAACCGATTTTGATAATTCTCTTTTTGTTGGAAAGACGGTAGACCTTAGTAGTGTACCCATTTAAATATGAAGAAAATATTCCATATGTAAAGGTGGCAAAATAGAGGATGAATGACTTTTGTAGTGTTGAGTAGGACATGGAATTAAAATGATTTTCAGGGAGTACCTCATTTGAAAAAATGAGGCGGTAAAATGTCCTATTTCAAATGAAGTGAGGTAGTGGCAAGAATGTTTGCACCTACGACAATTACTTAACAGACAGAATATTAAGCACATCTTCATAACTTGATGTGAAAATAAATAAATGCTAATTTTATAGTAGGTACAAACGAGTTGCCTCGTGTATGAGTAACTCAACACTATACTTTTGAGGTCGGATTTTTTAGTACTCTGTACTGATTTTACATTGGTGACATTCTATTGCTGAATCTTTAATATCAACCTGCCTCCACATAAAGAGAGACATCGAACACCATCTTCAGATTAGATCCAAGTCATTATAGCATTTTATTCTTATTGGAATTACATCTATATGCCAAAGTTTTATTAAAATCGATTAATAGAAGATAAATGTAATAAACGGGAAACATCCGTTTGTCGCCTTTGATGGTTGAATATTTCCTTCAAATTTTAATTTCTTTTTTCATAATAACAAGTGACGAGACGTACAAGTCGTGCGCCTGATGGTAGGCTATAGGCCTGTCCATAACAGTTGCAGTACCACTTAGAGCTTTTAATCGCAAAGATGTTAGGGGCACTGCCACTGCGCCCGTCACCCTGAGACATAAGTTGACAAGTTCCATGTGCCTATAATTTCACCAGTACCCTTACCCTTCACAATCGAAACGCAGTGTACTGTGTATAGTAATGCCAGCATTAGCTGACATTACTGCTTCGCGGCAGAAATAGGTAAGGTGGCAGTACTTCCCTGAACGAACTCTTTACAGGCAGCTCTACTGCTACTATGTGTCTGGGTTAGTGTCCATGCTTCTTATACATGCAGATACCTTAACCTATTTCAAGCTCTATTTTTATTTGACAGCTGCTGATTTCTATTTATAATACGTAGTTTAATAATAACGCGCACAGACTCCGCACTCGGGAAACTCTGTATCGCGGTAGCCATGGACACTCACATAGAAAACCACAAATTACACCCAAACTCACGAGATAAATATATGTATCCCATACAAATATTCGTCCCGGCCCGAGAATCCAGCCCGGGCCCTCTGCGTGCAATCCAACATGATAACCGTTCGGCCACGGAACCGGAACGCAGTAACGCTAACATTACTGCTTGGCGGCAGAAATAGGTAAGGTGGCAATACTTCCCTTGGACGAACTCTTTCACAAGGAACTCTACTGCTTCTAAATGGGATTTGCTGAGGTACCACCTTTTCAACAAAAAGAATCGTAATTGGTTCAGAAATGTCGAATTAATCGCGTAACATACATACAAAAAAGAACCAGGAACCAGAAGATTAGGAGGATTAAAATTACCATCTTTTTGTATAATGTACAATTGAAAATGTTCCCACCTATCGACCACCTGTTTGATAGACAACTGAACAACAAAACACAGTACGAGACTCGATACACATTCAAATGAAATCAATATCCGTCTGAAAATATAATTGGAAATTACTATAATATGTCCTATAAATAGGAAATAAAATAAATAAAATTGTTTATTCAGTAACATAATGTACAGAGAAAACTAAAGACTACTTATGCGATTTAATGTCAAAATAACACGTGTACCTGAACTAGGAAATTCCTGTATTTCAGGTAAAAAGTACTACTAATTATAAATGTGGATACTATTAATATTATAAATACTTTTTAGGAGAATCTTATGAAATAAAATTAAACAATTAAATAATAAATCGCCAATAAAAAAAAATAAAAAATAAAAAATGTACACTTGACAACATTTAATTTACGATAATAAATAAATTCTCTGTATCCTCATAGGACATATTTTGAAGAGCTTCTTGGAGAATTTTCTTTACCTTAAAGCAACAGAAATTATAAATGGAATATTTGGCGTTTAATTTATTGTACAAAAATGGTCCAAGAAACACAAAAAATCTTAAAATAAAAGTATGTTTTGATGATATAATTTTGGGGCAGACAATATCTTTTCGTCTTTTATTAGTGTTTTCAGTAATATATGGGAGCTATACGTGCTGTTTGAGGACTGTGGACTTAATGAATAATTGCCTTACAGTTAATACTTTACATGACTTATACAGAAGGTCAGTGGGGTAACGGAAAGGGCGGTAGGTAGAAACCTTTAGGACAGCTCGCTGGGCTCTTTCAATGATTAGTAAAGTAGTTTTAGCTATACCACCCCATGATGTAATGCAGTAAGTAATTAATGATTGGCATAATGCATAATAAACTTGCCTGATTATTTTAAAATCAGCAGAAACGCGTAGTTTTTTAAAAACAAACATTAACTTACGGAGTCGGGCGCTTAGTGCTTCGATATGGTGTTTAAAGGATAGGATGTCATCTAATATAACACCTAAATACTTTATCTTGTTAGTAATAGCAATGTCTGGACATTTACACAGGTTGTTAGTAGGGTCAAAACAATGGTGAGCATATAGTTTAGAGTTAGATATAAATGACTTTGATTTCCGCATATGGAATTGCATAAAACAAGTTTTATCCGTATTTAGTGTTAGCAAATGATGTTGGAGCCAGTAATTTACTATATTGAATCCACGCTGTGCATAGTCGTATACCTCCTTGTCAGAGTTTGCAGAAAAGAGTAGAACAGTATCATCAGCATAGGATATGATCTTTCCACCTTGTAAATCTAGGTTACAAAGGTCATTAATGTAAATCAGAAAAAGTGTTGGTCCTAAAATACTTCCTTGAGGAATTCCAAATGAAGTGCACTTCAGATCAGAACTGTGAATGTCACCTATTTTAACACATTGGGATCGGTCCTCCAGGTAGTTTTCGAGTAATTTAAGCTGTATGCCCCTTATACCAAGCGATTCAAGCTTCTGTAACAGCACAGGGATGTAAACTGTATCAAAAGCCTTCGCTAGGTCTAGAAATGAAACTATTTTTCCGGATTTAAATCGCCTTCGCTAGGTCTAGAAATGAAACTATTTTTCCGGATTTAAATCGCGGATATTTGTTTTTAACCTAAGAACCTTTTTAAACCTAAGAACTCGATATGTCCTATAAACTTAAATTAGGTACTTGAAGTGCAAGTTTCTAAACGACTAAAGTATTCAGAAGGAATTATTTATTACTAAAGCAGCGTGTACCTTAGTTGACCTAGCTTTTACTATGAAATTCATTTTGGAAGTTCGTCAAGTTTCTTAGATAAGTTAAACTTAACTATGAATTAATTGAAGTTCTCCTCCTCCTAGGTAGAGGACTTTAGCGCTAATGGCATCCTGGTCTTGAGACTGGACTGCCCTTACCAAAACACAATAGACTTTTTTGTTATATATATATTTTTTATTATAGCAAGTAACATAACGGGACTAACAAGCCGTGGGCCTGATGGTAAGCGACACGCCTGTTATTAACAGTTGCAGTGCCATTCAGAACTTTAAACCGCAAACATCGGAGGGGCACTGCCGCTGTGCCCGTCACCCTAACAAGTCCCAAGTGCCTGTAATTTCACCGGCACACCTACCATTTAAAACCGGAACACATTAATGCTCACATTACAGCTTGGCGACAGAAATAGGTAAGGTGGCAGTTCCCTGGACGAACTCTTTCGCGGGGAGCTCTACTACTACTAAATACATATGTGTAGGGTAGTTGGTCTAGCCGTGGCAATTCCCCTGTCTAGAATTAGGTCTATTTGCGTAGTATTGTACGAACCGTAGCATGTAAGAAAAAATTACTTAGGCTACCGCCACCCAATACAATTATAATTATTAAAAATCCATGCAATTCTTTGTGATACACAGGTTATAAGGGCGCTGCAAGAATACATTTTAAACCACTGTAATCTGCCTTGTGGTAAATAATTTTAAATAGACACTTTTGCAATCATTTGTAGTACACAGCACCCATACAATCCAATAAAGACAACATACAAAGTAATAAAGAAATTAGCAGTTCTGTGTGTTAAAAAACTTATAAACAGCCAATTTTTAAAGACATCCCCAATTTTGTTGTTTGTAACATAGAAGAGCTTTAAAACTGGATAATATATATTTTTAACACTGGCTTGAATTTCATTGACCTCGTCGCAACAGTGCCTATTGTTTGTATACATTTTTCTTTTTTTTATAATACTAAGTTATGAGTCGAACCAGTCGTCCGCCTGGTGGCAAGCGACACGCCTGTCCATAACAGTTGCAGTGCCGCAAACTATTTATCTATTGAATCGCAAAGATGTTAGGGGCACTTCCACCGCGCCCGTCACCCTGAGACATAAGTTGACAAGTCCTCCCTCCCAAACCGGAACGCAGTATTTATTTATTTAGAACACAACTATGCACTTACAGTAATGCTTAACTGCTAAATGCTCACATTACTGCTTGGCGACAGACATAGGCAAAGTGACACTCTCCTGCTACTTCTTCGCATTTAATTGTTGTTGTAAATAGCCTAATGGTTTGACCTACCGCCTCTCAAGCAGAGGGTCGTCGGTTCCGTGTTTCTCCGGGTTCGCACCTCTGAGTTTCTCAGATTATATGTGCGAAATTTAAATTTAAATTTATCAACCTTTTCGGCTAAGGAAAACATCGTGATGAAACCTACACGTCGAAGAAGGTTTCGGAAAATTGTGAAGACCCACAGCCAGCCTTGCGGACTATGGCCCAAACCATGACCTTAGAGGAGACCCGTGCCCAGCAGTGGAACGTACAAAGACAACCAATGGCAACGATAACTTTAATCGTAACGATTCATCCTTTTTCTATAATATACACAATGGATAACACTCAAAAACTGTGGTAACAAATAAAGAAATAACATCAATTATTTGTATGAATTAGTGAACGAACGGTGGCCCACTAATGAAAATATATGTATTGGAGACCAATTTATACATTAAAATTTAAATCCAAATGTTCGTTTATGAAATATTTAACAAATATCGTTCATTTACAAACACGAACATCGCGTGTGGAAACCAAAGTGATAATACAGGAATTAAACTCTCTTTTCATTAGGGTCGTTCCCGCAAACGAAATAAATAACCATCGCCATCCACCCTGAACTAAATTCACTCAACAAAAAAAACATGCAATGGCCTCCACCATACTTCATTTCCTCTTACAATTTGTGTTAAGTACGCTCGGCCTTATTCCTTTCGAAATACGGTTTAAACGTCTTAGTTCTATTGGAATAAAGTCCATGTTTTGATCCATATGGCAAGGGATTAATAATAAGCAAACGTCGCGTGAGGGCGTGCGCGCGCGCCGGGCGCGCCAGGTGAGAAATACAACATCTGCCGAACGGTCATCTAAAGACATAGAATTATAAATATGCTTAAAACTGGAAGAGATTTTCAGTTCTATAAGATGAATGACTTAATTATTATATTACTAAAGTTCACGTATTTTATTTCATGTTAATAATGAGAACTAATAAAAGAACACTTTGGATAATGACCAAATGACAACAAAGAAATAACATTGATATTATTGGTGAACGAGTCGATAAGAAACAACCCGTGGGCTGAATAACAAAGACCTTTAGAGAGGTAAATAAAAAAGGGTTTGCAATCCAAACAGTACAGAGGGTTTTAAAATATTTACTTACATAATAGAAGGTCAACATGTTAGTGATGTGGTTATGTATTGTTGTTCTTCAGTAATAATGCCATTTATAAAATATAAAGGTTCTACAGGTTGATATACTGTACAGCAAAAAGCTACATAAATTAACTTAATTGACAACTAATTCATTTATTCATTATTATCAGTCTAGTTAGGACTGGTGTCCTATCATGTTACACAAAAAGTAACTTAATTTTATTATTATTATTTTAAAGCCCAGTAACAGGAAAACCCTGTGGGCGGGTCCCATGGACATACATAGACAACCACAAATTACACCCAAACTCATGAGAGTAATAATGTAGGCCATACAAATATTTCTTCCGACCCGGGAATCGAATTCGGACCCTCGCACTGCTCAGCTACACACCGTTTCGCAGCCACGCCGCCGCCGCTACACATTCTCGCATCGCCTAGCTACCCCGCACATCTCTGATAGAAACGCAGCCTTAATGTCAGCCTAAAGGACCTGTAAACGGCCCGACACATTGGAAAAAACAAATAAACGAGATTTAGATCCGGGAAAAACTTCATTTCCAATGCATCACAAAAATATTACATATTATATCACTAACTGGGTGATAAATCTTTCATAGATTTCTCATAGATGGCACTACGACTAAAAAGTCGTTGAAAAAAACAAATACAAAGACACGACGCAAGCACATAGAAAAAGTCGTGAGGTCCGCTGGTTCGTTCTGTGGCTTAGTTGGTATAGCGTCGGGCACGGTATGCTAGAAGACGTCGGTTCGAATCCGACCGGATCGAAGGAATTTTTTCTAAGTGTTGGATCTTTGTATTCATAATTATAACAAAATATTTTATTTGTTTACACTTCCAGTAACTATATACGAGAATAAATTGGTTCATTCACTCCAAACGGGCATGTGATCATGCGGTGTCATATATCGCCCCACAAATATTAGCATTGCCTCGTGCCCTGCTCGCCATAGCGCCTACATATAGATATGATATTCTCAGGTTTCATCTACCTGTCTATGTATATATTTTAAACTAATTTATTGTGAACGCTGCAAAAAAAATTGAACTATTTAAAATTAAATCGTTTTTAATTGCTTTTCCTGTTGAAACCGAAGAGAGGGATCGGGATTGCACTCACTTTGTTTTTGTTAATACTGTCCATATAAATGACGGCTAACAAAGTCTCCGTCGGGGGCCCTCGCCTACAAACAAAACAGTTGTAGGCAACTCATTTAAATTCTCATAATAACAATTTAGATGGAAAAAGTGAAAAGATTTGTAAGAACATAATGGAATGAAACAACTTTTTTGTAATATGTACCGCGACATTCCATTTGTTAGAAACTCCTTTCGTTTTCGGAACAAAAATTCAATTTACATCTCTGCCTCGCAGTTACTTAATTCTTTCTCTCGGTGAAAATAAATCTCTCGTAATTGATTCCGCTTTAGTTCAAATTTGTCTTCGTTAAAACTCAATTTCCGTAGTCTATTTGTGAATAATAAATTGCGCACTTCAACAATGTGCCGGGCTGGCTGCGGGAGTGATTGTTTTACACCGAAAACAATTTCACATAGGGCCGAAACAAGTCAATCTAAATTGCTGGACTATTGCCGAATGCCGAAAGCCGAATGCCGACGCAGCGTGGTCTGTATTCGCGTGTCGCATCATCCATGACTCGGTCGAATGGAGTTTTTATGCAATGCATTTCGTGTAAGCTGCGATATGACTAACAAAGTTATTAACGCCATGCACACTGTACAATTTTATGGCTATATTAGCTTTGATGGACAAATTAGACACCTTATACAGTCGACTGTAGTTACCAATGAGCTAGGGTTACTCTTAATTATATAGCTGAATGTGTTCTACATAGTACAGGGTTATTTGTAAAACACTAACAACCTCACAGCACTATATTACTCACGAACATCATAAACCAAAACTTTTGTTCCAGGACTTTTAGAAAAACATGATAAAGAAGAATGGCTATACGCCTTGTATTTTGAAACCCAGTGTTTTTGACGACGTGCATTAAAGAGTCCTATCAATATTTGTGATTAATTGTCAAAGCATCGAAAAAGATAATTGAGTACATGTTCTGCAGCAATGAAAATTAAATCTGCCGAATGGCAGAAATCTGCCACAAATGGTCACACTGCTCAATATCAATGAATGACAGAGATTCGCTCTGG
>NW_020653726.1:14629117-14639372 GCF_003589595.1 Hyposmocoma kahamanoa
TGTGTGTGTGTGTGTGTGTGTGTGTGTGTGTGTGTGTGTGTGTGTGTATAAGTTACGCTAATTGTCTTCTTAGTTTTGGCCTTAGTGACATACCTTGCAAAAACAAAGAAACTACCTACCCTCTTTCATTGGCGACACCTATGTTTCTCTTGACTTTCCGCGGCGTTACTATTATCTAAAAATGCATTTTTTTTGCACCTCACCACATCAATTTTCTGACAGTAACATAGGTACCGCGAAAATCTATATCTTTTTTTTTATTTTATTTACTCTATAACTCATTCGACAGACAGTCCATTAGCGTTTGGCTTGAAGAGTCACCATCTGCCGAATTTAACAAATGGCTCGTCCCGGAGTTGATCAGCCGAGTCCTTGGATAAACAGCTGCGCCTAAATACACGTCACTTAATATTATTACATCCCTGTTGCGAATACATAACATTGAAAATTGTTATTCTTTACTAAGATCAGGTGATGATACCATCAACCTTGCATACTTAATTCCACTGAAACTGAAAGTAAGTACAGTAGTAAGTACTCTCGACAATCTTCGGATTCCGAATGCACATGAAAAGTAATATCCACGTCTAGCATTTATTTTAGTTAGAACCTACCTACTTAGAATAATAACGCATAGAAACCTAGCCCGCACACGCTAAGTGAGGCAAATTGTAGGACGCCGTATGGGCCTACATGAGCGAGCGGGCAGTCAGTGCTCAAGGTCAAGTTGTACCGCGAACAGCTCGAAGATTTTTGCTAAAAATGACGAAATATGCGGTAATTGGGTTTAAAAATAGATCAGACAAACATAAAATAGACACTAACATCACATTCCACAAGGAAGTAACGCGTTTCAACTTGTATTTTTATGTAAATATTCAATAAAACAGAAAATTAATTTCGTTGCAACAAGATACGAAAATGTTGCAAAGTAACGGGTTTTTTCTCCCCATTTTGCTATTCTGTTTCAAAATAATTATATTACGTACTTTTTTGAGAACAGGCAATATCGCGACAGTTGCAAAATTTCTACAAATGTACACCGCCGCAACAACATTGTAGGGAATTTACGTTAGCTATTTTTACGAAATATATTTAGTATTTGCCTTCATTAGTTTCATGTGAAAAATCATTATTCATACACTCATTCAAAAAAATTGTCTTTGCCAGACTCAAAAGTTCGTAACTAAAATTATTTCAGGGAACTAACACTGACTAAAAAGTCATCGTCAGTTCTCCAAAATCGTGTATAAATAACTTTCAGGTTCAGGTTCTTTATTGTTATCGTGTACTTTTCATGTAAACATACCCACAGATAATATCAGGCTATTTATATATTCAAATTCGATACTCGCACTTAAACTCGCTTGTAGGTTTTTCAAAAATGTATTTTTGGTAAACCATAAGGCAATGGCATGTATATCTGAACACAAGATAGCGGGCAAGACTTCTAATTCTTCGCCATCTTGGATTTAGAAATATGTGCTACATTCGGAATGAGCAGCCCCAAATACCTTGAAAACGACACCCAACTTGCTATTATCCGAAAAATCGTGCCCGCCATCTTGGATTTAGAAATTAGTGCCATATTCTTAATGAGCACCCCCAAATACCTCGAAAACGACACCCAACTTGCTATTATTTGAAAAGTCATGTCCGCCATTTTGAATTTAGAAAAAAGAGCTATATTCCTAATGAGCACCCCCAAATACCTCGAAAACGATCCCCAACTTGCCATTATATGAAAAATCGTGCCCACCATCTTGGGTTTAGAAATGAGTGCCATATTCGTAATGAGCACCCCCAAATACCTCGAAAATGATACCCATATTGCATTTATTTCAAAAGTCGTGTCCGCCATCTAGGATTTAGAAATAAATGCCATATTCGTGATGAGCACCTCGAATACCTCGAAAACTATTTTGTATTTATTGGAGAAGACGTGTCCGCCATCTTGGATTTAGAAATGAGAAAAGTCGTGTCCGCCTTCGTGTATTCAGATATAAATGCCATTTCCATAAGGATTACCAAAAATAAATTTTTGAAAATTCCTGTCACTTGACGTTGTCGATCAACAGTAACGATCGACAAAATCGAGCATATCTGTAGGCACATGATTGAGATTGTTGATCGACAAAATCGAGCAAATCTGTAGGCACCTTTAACTTAATGATGAGTTAAGCAAGATACAATTTCCCCACTTTTGAGGGAAATGTTATTCCATGGCATCATTATTTCAATATTTGTGTTTAAATACAAGTTGCTTACGCCTACATGAATTTGATTTTTGCCTCACTTGTGACAGTTCGTTTGATATGAAACTATCATTCTATGCGTTATATATATATATATATTCTAAGCCTACCTACGTTAGGTTAGATATAGAAAACAATAGTAGACTAAAAACTAGTGACATCATGCAGATCATCGACTTATTATACGTCCTACTGTTGGAGACGCGTGCTTCACTTCTTAGTGAAGTTGTGAGTTTAGGCTATAGTTCACCATGCTGGCCCAATTGGGACTTAACACGCTTTTCAAGGGTTGTGTATCTTTTTAAAGTAAAAAACTAATGTGAGACTCAAACATATTAACTTAACTACGTCTGTGGTTAGTGTGGATGAGACTTTAGAACGTGATGTGGTTACTGTAGTGTACAATCCTACGCATGACTTTAAAGAATGAAGCAAACGATTGTAATTGATTGCCGCCTTAAAATCTTTATGTCGACGTAACAAGAGCGAAAATGACGTTGTGTGTTTCGCATCGGCGATCCCAGCGGAAACAGCGGAAGCGCTCTTATTACAGGGATATACAGATTTGTCTGACCAGCCCAAGGCTATTCCGTGTGAATAAATGTGGCGTGTCTCTAAACATTCACAAAGACTAGTGAATTTGTATCGTAATGATTACATCGAATTTAAAAAGTATTGATGGTTATACAAACTATTTCCGAGTTCTAGTTTTGGTTTTCTTCGAGTCCTTTCAGATTATCAGTGTCATTTCCTTATTATTAATATTTTAACGGAGAAGAGATATTGTGACGAAACCTACAAATCGAAGACGGTTCAAAACTTCACCACACTTGGGTCAGCATGTTGGATAAATGCCTTCTCTACAGATGGAATTCAAATCTCTTTCACGGCTTGACAATGATTATTAAACCGATTTTCCAACCTTCTACAAAATATAACACTGAGCTTAATGATATACGCGTGAAAACACCTGCGAACAATAAAAGGATTTGCGATTATTCGCTTTTCATAAAATTTCAAATTATCTCAGATTGGCTATTAAAAAAGATAAGACGGGTAATGTAGTCGTCAATGTTACGAGCTCACATATTGGGTTCCTATGGGTTCGAATTCCTGTTACACCTTTCGTATTCAATACTGTGAGCGCAACAGAAATACAAACCGTGCCGTGAAGTGGTAAGATAATTTATTTGGTACAAACTGTCAGATCTAAGCGATATCAGCGCGTTAATTAATAATCGATGTTGGCATTAAAACCGTCAATAAAATTATATAACAAAAGGCACGCTCATCTAAAAAATAACCTTTTAAATAACGTTTAGCTAAAGCAAAAAATAACCTTTTTAATTCAGAATAATATACAAACCAGGTGTACGAAATTATTTTAATTGAAATTGTGAAAAGTATGATTTAATTACACAAATATATATTTTATCATATTCCCTTGTTTCGTTTCTATTAAAAGTGCAAAAATAGTAAGTAGCCCTTCATTGTAAAAGATGTATAATGGATAAAACATTACCCCTATTACAATTCAGCTAACATTTCTGAAGATAATTGGTTGGTATAAGCTACTTTATTTGTTATATTTAGGAAGCTTACAGTTAATTTTACCAGATATCATTTTCTGTAGACAGATGTCAATTAGGAGCTCCGCATATCAACACACATATGAAAAAAATAGCTATTGCATAACTATTGCACATACGAGAACATATTAGCAGTAGCAGTAGAGTGAAATAAAAAAGTAATGTGAGCATTACTGCATTCCGGTTTCGAAAAGTAAGGGTGCTGCTGAAATTACAGGCACATAGGACTTGTCAGTTATGTCTCAGAGTGACGGGCGCTGTTGCAGTGCCACTCAGATCTTTGAGATTTAAAGCTCTGAGTGGCACTGCAACTGCTTACGGACTGGCATGTTGCTTACCACCAGGCGGACTTGTTTGTCTCATCACTTGACATCGTAAAAAACGTAACTATCGCGGTATTAGTCACTTGATATAAAGTCATTCATTGATCATAACCGTATTTATAATCCAGACACTATTATAGAAAAGGGTGGTGCGACACTCGTGATTGAATTTTCTACCGCCAAGCTGTAGTTTTGAAGGGCAAGGCTGAAATTACAAGCATATGGGTCCCTCAAATCTTTGCAATTTAAAACTCTGAATGGAATTGCAACTGCTTTGGACAGGCATGTCGCTTACCACCAGATGCAAGGCTTGATCGTCCAAAGTCCATTAAAGATGCTGTCAATTTTGGCCGAAAACAATTGTTTTCAAAATTGTAACGACTGAATGGAATATGAAGGAACTTATGCTTTCGGATTTGTTTATAATAAAATTTTGCATCTAATATTGCTGAGGAGCTCTGGGCGATCAATCCTACTCTGTTAAATGTTCAGCGAGAAACAAGTATAACCTTTGTTTCAGAGTAGACACAAAGGTAACATATGAAGTGTTATATAATGGAATACGTAATACATTTAGGCAATTCATATTTGTAACCCGAAAATGTGTTAAATTTGTTCTGAGTTTTGTCGTTGTTATTATAATAAATTATAATATTTTTAAACCCGTGGTAGTCTAATGAATTGACCTACCGCCTCTCAATCAGAGGCCGTGGGTTCGAATTCGGGCTCGCACCTGTGTGGAATTTATGTGCAAAATTTAATTTGAAATTTACCTTGAGCTTTTTGATGAAGGAAAACGTCGTGATGAAACCTGCACGTCGAAGAAGGTTCACAACCCTCAGAAAACGTATGAATTTCCAAATTGTGGTGGACTATGGTCTAAACCTTCTCCTGGGAGGAGACCTCCCAAGCAGCACACCCATATCTAAATATATACTATAAGATATCTAATAGAATTTAATTCGATTGAATATTTTAAGAGTTCAAATTCCCTCAAGATATCTCGAAGAAGGTTTCTAGATAATTTAAAGTAAAAGTGGGCACAACTTTATTAGTAGATCACAGGAGTGCTTTGAGAAACTATTTGTAGGTAGTGTTAAGAGTGATTCTTATCTCTTTCTGCAGTAACTCTTCTAGAATGCTACAAGACCATTTGTAGAATGTAGACAGTTTTTATTTAGTCTTGTAGATAGTTTTTAGATAATTTATAGTCTATGATAGTTTTCTTAGTAATGCTATTTAAAAACCAAAATACTAAAGCGTTACAAACATAGGACGCAATTCTCTTAATACTAATAGATTTCAAGTTTAATGGCTTACAAAATATAAACTATCGAAATTGCAACATGGCGAAATTAGATATAATATTTCTGACTTTTTCGCGCAATGTTTAATCGGTTAGAAAGCGCAAATTGACGTGCGACTTTAAATACATTGTGAAAAGTGATGTAAAACCTGCCATAAAAGTAATGGGCTCGCTAAATTTTAAATATTTATGTATAAAATATAAACTTAATAAAAATACAGTTATCGATTTTCGGTTTTAAATATTTATAGAAAGCTTAAATATACAAAATAACTCACAAAACAAACCATTTCCAAGAAAGTCTAGGCTTCTTCAATCTAATTCCAACTCAGATTTACTTTTTAAAAAGAAAAGAAATTTTTCTCGGCTACTTCATAGTCATTCTTTAAAAATAAAAATGGCGATAAAAATTTAAAGCTTTTTTCAAAACACAGTTGGGAACATTTTGTCTATAGCTTTATCTATAGAAAAACTTTAGAATACGAAAATATTATTTTTACTTGCTTTAGTGTTGTTGAACTTGTCGAATTATATTCCTCCTATGAGATTTTTATGATTGTCTACAAAACGCGATGTTTCTAAGCGATTTTTTCTTTTGGCAGTATTACAAAACCTTTATAAGGTCATACGAAAAAGTGAGTTTATGCAATAAAAAACTTTTCAAAACACTAGGTCAAAAAAACAATTGGAAAAAATCCAATTTGTCGCAAAAAAAACGTTATTCTGTATAATTATATGGAATGTGCTTTAATATGACTAGAAAGGTGGATAAATTTGCTATCATTTAAATATAAGGAATATTTTAATGACATACCTAATTTATGATGGAAGAAAAAATTTTCATTACAAAATTGAGGTTATTTTTTCACGCCAACCACATTTCACACAATGATTTCACTGTATTCTATTGATAGACGGCACAATACACATACACAACATTGAAGTACAGTAGTTTACGCGCTCATTTCAATTGTTTTTATCATTTCACACCACGGAATTACTTCACAATGTTTATTTATTTGTCAACTAACAAATGCCGGCCATGACCGGCCCGAGCGCGAATTACGACTATTGTATCCAGCATTGCCAATTTGTAGGGAATTCCCCAAATTGTGGGGAGTTTCAACTAGATTGGGGATTTTGTGGGGATTGGCGCTATGTGAGGAAAATGTGGGGATTCTAACATTTTATCATTTTGTTTAATCTATCAATTGCTGATGCATCGCTAGTTTGATCGTTACTGTTAGAAACACTGTGATGGACTATATCGACGTGTTATTCAACATCGCACATCCCTCGTATTATTAACAAGCAGCTTAAATAGAATGATTATTAGAGCACATGGTTCTGAATTGTAAAATTACCATTTCTTTTTTCTAAAACCATTATTAGAGAACTATTATCTAAATCTATACCATATTAAGACTGTCTATAGGTATAACAGTTTTAAGGCTTATAAAGTGTGCTCCTTGGGCTGTTTCCAGCACTGAGATGTATAAATGGGTTGAAGACGACGATTATAAAAACAACGAAAAAACTCAGAAATATCCAAATTTGCGACGCATACTCTACGATGTTACGTGTACATTAGTGCATATGATTGTTGAATTGAAATAAACCTGTACAAGAAGCCGGCCATTTTGTAACATAAATAACTACAAATTGCAGACAGCACAAAGCTCTCTTAAAAACTGACAAAATGTCAGTTTTTAAGAGATAATTAATTCAAGTGCGAGTCGAAATTTGTCTAAATTGTGTTGATTTGAATACTTTATATGAATTTGAATATTTAATCATTTAATAATTTCTCAATGATTTATTTCTTTTTGATGCACGGGTTATAAAGGCATTAACAATACTGAATTTAGAATCACTGTGATCCGCCTTGTGGCATATAAAATATTCATAGGTTTTATGTAATTTTCATGCAATAAGTTGTAAATACATTATAATCATGCATTCCAATTAACCGCCACCTAATACTAATAGAAGATAATAATAATAATAAAATATAACATTAATAAATATTGTTTGCCTAATTTAAAAAAATTAGATGAAATAAATTAGGATGACGTTTTACGCCAAGTGACATTTCAAATATGTACAAGGATGGTAGAGTCAATGATATTTAATTTAGTTGTTATTAATATAATGGTAACCATAATAACGGAACCACCTATTGTATTGATTGACACCGTAAAATTAAATCGTAAAAAAAACGAGAAAATTTACATGTTATTTCAAACAATGAAAATATTAATAGTCGTGTTACCAAAATCTTCATAAAATATCCTTAATTTACATTAATAACTGTAAACACTACTAACTTAGGTCATAATTAATGTAATGAACTATGTATTATAGTAAGGGACAGCGAAAAATAAAAATGCATGCCTTTCATATTATTTGTTAATGAAGTTCACTAAACTGGCGTCAAAGGTACGTGTTTGCAACGACGCATAAAAATCAGCTGATGATATGCCTGCTGATTTGATGTCTGATTCTCGCATTGTTGCCATTTCGAACCTAATGATCTTTCACTTTAAGGGTCGTATTCCAGAACTCTACTCAATGCTCAAGTCGGGACTTGAGCAGACTTGAGTATGATTTCAAGCACTGGAAATACAACCCTAATGGCAAGGAGTTGAGTATGATTTCTAGTGCATTAAATCATACTCAAGTCCTGACTTGAGCATTGAGTAGAGTTCTGGAATACGACCCTGAAACTGCCGTGGGAACATGGCCCGTGATTTCACGAGTCGCGCAGCACGAGATCGCGCAGTGGGAAGTATGTTGCCGGTGCCGGCGCTGACTTGCCTGTAAGGGCCCGGAAGATCCTCCCTGTGTCGGTATATTAAAAAATATACGGCTCGGCCTGTGCAATTACGGACCGTGGGAAACCACCACGTTCATTGATAAGCTATTATCGTACAGCAGGATTGGTGTAGATAAGTCTGGATGTATTTACATAATTATTTTGTAATAAAACTACTTTTTGTGCGAACGTCATGTTTGTTAACATTCATTCGCTACTTTGTGTATATTTTTTATTTTCTCGGATATTTAAAATGTCACAAACTCGATTTTCTAAATCAGGAATATTCCACTAACTTTTATATATTTTATCCTTTGTCACAACTTCAGTGCCACAACCAAATTGCTCTACTGCAGAGTGGAAGCCTGGTGACCCGTAATTCATGTTTTTCTATACCTATCTCGGGCACCAGACTCTCACAAAACAATCTGACCAATTTTTAGTCTTGTATTAACCTTAAGTGACCTACTCTAAAGCCTGTTTTGTGATTGAGAAATAAATAAAACATCATTCATTCATTCAAAATTTAGTTTTTCTTTTTTTATAGTACCAAGTGACAAGACTAACAAGTCGTGCGCCTGATGATAAGCACCACGCTTCTCCATAACAGTTGCAGTGCCACTCAGAACTTTAAATGATAAAGATCCGAGGGGTACTGCCAATACGTCCGTCACCCTGAGATATAAATTGACAAGTCCCATGTGCCCGTAATTTCACCCGAACTCTTATCTTTCAAAACTGAAATGCAATAATGTTCACATTACTGCTTGACCGCTCAAATAGGTATGGTAAGGTGGTGCATAAAATACATAAATTAAAATTTTGCAGATAGGTATCAAACAAAGAAAGATACCTAAGTAATAATTAGTTAAAAAAGATTTAAAGTCACTTGTACTTCAGTACCTACCTACACATACGTATTTAAAAACAAAAACACATCATCGTAAAAAAATTTCGAGTGGTAAATATGCTGTGAGAAACGCGAGTAACTACCCAGTCTCATGAGGACCTTCGCGTTATCGTGGGGACATCGCGGGTCGAGGGTACACCTGACTATAATCTACCGCATAAACAAGTCCGGATTGCTTGTAAGCTTATCAAATACCAAATTAAATTGAACGCACGTTATTGTAACTGATTTCATGACATTACTAATCATAGTAAACATCTAGAATTGCGTTTTAAAAAGCCAACAGATGGGTGTCAGTAGTGACAGTGTTACTGATAACTTGGAACAATAACACAATTACGGCAACTGAAAAGTAATTTATTTTTTATATTCACTGACTTTACTATAGGTATATTATAAAACGAACGCTTGTATTTGGTTTTCAACGACTTTTTGGCAGTAGCGCCATCTGTAACAAAAGGTATGAACTATTTATATAAAAAAATCTCAAAAGTTTGTGGAATTACTTAATTTGCCAAGTTTTATTGAAATCGGTAACCGGTAAGTGCGCGAAACCGAATTCATCTCCTAGTTTGCCACCCTGAGATGTGAAATGTTTCTTTTAAATTTAAATATGACCCACACTGAGGTACTTTTTCCAACAAAAAACAATCATCAAAATCGGTTCACAAAGTTTAACGTTACCGGAGTTATCGCGTGACAATCATGACCTAAAACATAATAAAAAAAACGTAATATTGTAATACATAGATAACACCACTAGGCTACTACACAACACTAGGCTAGGCCTGTGTCGTGGTTATCAGTGCAGACGGTTTTTACATAAGGTCTTTTTTTACTATATTATTAAATTAATTACAAAAGAAATATGATAAGTTTAAATAGTAATAACAAACATAAAAATGACGGCAGGGCAATAAATACTGTGTGTATGTGTTTGTGGTGTGTGTGTGTGTGTGTGTGTGTGAGAGAGAGAGAGTGCGTGCGTGCATGCGTGCGTGCGTGCTTGTGTGCGTGCGTGCGTGCGTGCGTGCGTGCGTGCGTGCGTGCGTGCGTG
>NW_020653726.1:14639382-14731122 GCF_003589595.1 Hyposmocoma kahamanoa
CGTGCGTGCGTGCGTGCGTGCGTGCGTGCGTGCGTGCGTGCGTGCGTTCGTGCGTTCGTGTTTTGTTTTGACTTCATGTACCGATAGGTGTCCATAATCGTGAAGTCTTACAATTTTATTATACATAAAAGGGAACATAAAGGGGCGAAAACGACCGGCAAAACGGTTTTCGTTGCCTTCACTGGTATAGTCAAAATTCTACGTTTTATTAAAGTTTGGTAATTTACTGCGTTCAATACCGTTTTGTGCCTGCTAACAATTACACTAAGCATGTACAATCGTCTAATACTCAATAACTGAGCTTCACTATAGAGTTGGGATGTGGGGTATTTAGATGGCTTATTAAGCATTACTTTCAGAACCGCTCTTTGTGCTCTTTCAAGTGGTATTATATGAGTTTTTCCTGCTGCGCCCCAAACTTCTAGGCAATATTTAAGTATTGGTTCACAAAGCGACGTGTAACATGATTTCAGTAGTTCTGTATTGACTATATAACGCAGTTGTTCAAAAACATGTATCAATTTTCTAACCCTGGCAGCCGTTGTCTCTATATGGGTTCGGAAAGTAAATCGTTCATCTAGTATGATACCTAAGTATTTATCGTACATGATCGTGAAATAACCTCACATTTGCAACCATCAGACCCTACCTGTATCTGGTTTGCAATCGCGAATTACCAGTTTAAGTTCAGGGTCAGGGTCAGAAGCTGCAGTTTTGTGGAAACACAAATATTTCGTTTTACTGGTGTTGAGTAGGTTTTCGGACAACCACTTGCCTATTTTGGCCATACCTCTTTCTGCATACGAAAAACATTCTTCCCAAGTATCTCCATGAAAGACAATTGCAGTATCGTCGGCATAGCAAACGATATCTGCATTTTCTAAAACTAGTAGAGAGAGATTGTTTAGGTAGAGAAGAAATAGAGTTGGTCCGAGGACGCTATCCTGCGGTGTCCCAAAAGTCACTTCTTTTGCACTGCTACTCCAGTTATCTACCTTTACTTGCTGCCTTCTACCTGTCAAGGACTTCGTAAACCAGTCGAGAGTAACACCACGCACACCCATTTGCTCTAGCCTCTTAAGTAGAATTGGAACTGATATTGTATCGAAAGCCTTGGCTAAATCCAAGAAAACTCCGATACAGTACTTTCGACCATCCAGCAATGAAGAGACTTTTCCACTAGGGTTCTAACGGCATCTTCGGCGGACTTTCCTCTTCTGAATCTCTTTCCCTCCAGATACGTCATCAGTCTTTTGTTAACTACTTTTCCATTATTTTAGAAAAAGCAGGTAGCAAGGATATAGTTGTTGCAATCAGAGACATCTCCTCCCTTATGTATGTTGGCGAGACTCCTGCAATTTTAAAGGCACTGGGAACAACTCCTGCTTCCAAACTTTGATTAATAACTTCCGTAAGTGGAGAGACAATGCAACATTTGGCGTTTTTCATTATACGATTATTTATTCCATCTATCCTAGGAGCACTGTCATATTTCAAGGAATTTATTATAGATTCTACTTCAAACTGGTCCGTTGGAATCAAGTAGAACGAGTTAACTGGAGAGCTGCTGGTGTCAGCTTTATTAGCTAGAAGTACTTCGATTATGTTGAATTTTTCCGAAACATACGCCAATGTTTTCCCTATAGTTGCAAAATGGTCATTAAGAACATTTACCGATTTTTCAGGAGTTCCTTTTATGCTTAAAATTTTGTTTATTGACAGATTTGAATTGGTTTTACTGTTTTTTTGCTGAAGTTTAAGTAAGTCGCTATTACACGTATTTTTTTTCTTAGTAAACTTATGTAGAAATTCCTGTATCTAGAATAAATTATAGTATTAATATTATCTTTTGGCAGGTTTCTGGCCTTCTCGTGTAAGTAATCTCGAACTTGTGAGCATTTAATCAGACCACCTCAGCTCATCCACAGCTTTATGATCAACATACGACGTTTTTTTGTAACCAATTTTTTGGAGTTAGACTCCATTACGTCCAAAATTACTTTCACAAAAATATTTGTTTGTTCTTCAGTATTGCGAATGCCTTGCAGTTTAGTTTAGTCAATATTATTAAGCACTGAAATGATGTTCTGGTAGTCGTAACGAATCCTGACAAAGTTTGACTTTGGAAGCTTAGGTGATTCAGTTATTATACCTGTAATGATAGTGCTGTGATCTGTTACCGAAGATGATATGACAACGGTATCTACTCTTCCTTTTACGAAGACATGATCAAGTAGAGCATCTCTGCGCGTGGGTTTGTCCACTGCTAATCAAAAACATTTCATCCTCATGACAAATTGACACTATCAGGTTTCTGTAGCGGTCCCATCCTATCCAGGTCTTCAGTTGATCTGATGATTCTCATCAGCAGGGCTTTTTTCAGTTCCATTGTTGTCTGTTTTACGAAGAAAGATCGACCCATTTCGAAACCAACAATATGGGAATCCATGTAGAAAAGACCTGGTGCGGGCGTCACGAAATAACAAGCGGTTGGCCTTGGTCAGTCGTTCGTTTAGGTAAATTTTCGTTGCTGGTATAGTGAGGTGAAAGGACTCTGAAGTGAGATTCTTCCTTAACCTAGCTGCCAAGAGAAGCTGTTCCTTTTTTGCCTGTCTGGTCAATTCAACAACAGTTTTTTTTGTATTCGAGTTATGCTTAGGACCAGCCCTATAAATTCTATTTAAATCGGTTTCCTTCGGGTCAACGGATAATCTTTGACTCAGTGTAGGCAAAATATGTGTTAGGTTTTCTGCCTTTTCTTCTGGTAGTCCTTGTATTTCTAGCTGGTTTTTTAAAGATAATTGCTCATACAGGTTGATAGCTGATTGTAGACTGGATATAGACTTTTTTAAATTGAAAATTTCAATGTCACTGTCCTCTAATTGTTTTTGGAAAGCTTTGAAATTATTTGTGATGCAAATGTTGAAGTTACAAAGTTCACTTTTTAAATCTTGTACATCCTTTGTAAGGAAATTTATTTCAGAGTTTTGCTGCTTAACGTTAGCCATTTCCTGTCGCAATTCTTTGATTTCATTCATCAATTCTGAAATCTCAATTGAAGTCGGTGGCGCCTCCACAGATTTTGAAAAGCCTCTTGTTCCATGTACAGTGTTCACATTTTCAAGGTTGAAAGTACTATTCATACTCATACTTCGTATAGGAGTGCTAGAGATTCCCTGCTTGGGTAGTGAGCAAACGCTCAAATGTTTGTGTAGTATTGATTGTATTTGACTCATGCCTATGCCTAAACATTCCCGAATCTCATGGTATGTCACATGTCTGTAACTCTTTCAATTTTATTGTTTGTGTAAGTGGCCAGTTCCGGAAACTTATAGTGCGCCCTGTGTATTTAATTCTAATGTAGATGCGCTAAAGCATAAACAGAAGAGCATTTTATTTAATTTTAATGAATAATTTGTGACTATTGCCACAGGTATTGGGTTGTAATATTTATGTAAGTGCATGTTGTTAACAAAAATACTGTTTATTGTCGTTTGTTTAATGCTCGTGTTTGATTTGTCTGAAGCTATAGTTGGAAACCTGTAATTGGCTTTATGTTTCTTTCTCTGTTTTTATTAAATTGTTGAAGCTATTACTTTTCCATGAGTAAATAAAATAAACAAACATACGCACAAAAAATACAGTCGAATTGAGAGTCTCCTCCTTTTTTGAAGTCGGTTAAAAATTAATCAATTATTTTGAATTTAAAAATGAAGACTTGTCAATTTCCCAGAACGCCAAAGAGTATTTGAAGCTTATGGAATTGTACAGTTATAATTATAATTTAGTAATTCAAAGTTTTGGTACTATTTGTTGTTTTTAACTCAATTAGTTTATGTTCTGTAGTATTTTTTAAATAGTTAATTGTTGTTATTTTTCTATGTATTTTATTTATAAAAGTAGTTTAGGTTGATGGTCTTGTTGCCAAAACCATTAAATTAAAAAATGGCGTGCAGTTACGATCAGCTTAGACGCATGCAAGAAATTGCAGACCAAGCCATCTTTATAATACTGTGTAACTTAAAAATTAAATTATCTACGGAAACAGAAAAAAAACTATAGATGCATTATTAGGAAAGTAAATAACCAAACATTTTCTGTCGCAATTCAATTGGATCCGGAGAAATAATGAGATCATAGTAGTATAGCCAATTAGACCACCAAGAAATTAACTACGAACATTAGGGCATAAACGTACTAGTGTCTGAATATATATTAATTTTAACATATTAAGGATTTAGAAAACCGATTTTTTGGTTTTTAATTTTCGATTACCCAGTTATTCGGTGTACCGGATATTTTTCTATTGCCACCCAAATGATTCTTTTCTAGTGTCAGAAAACTAAAAAGACATCAATTGTATTTGCTATATTGCTTGCACACTTCTCTCATCCATCGCCCCCATCTCGCGAACGCTGTCGCTGTTGTAGTTGTAAGTAAGGTACCCGAGTTCCTAGCATTAGTTAGCGTTTATTTATACTAATCTCCATACGATGATATCACGAGTTACGAATTTACGTTTCAATACTTGTGAGACAAAACCGAAATACCCGAGTTGTCCTTAGCTAAAAACCGGGTTCCGAAATGGACGGTTACTCGGTTTTTTCCATTAATCGAGTAACCGGTTCGCATACCCTAACAGATACCTATATGTATAGATATAAATATAATATACGCCTATAAACGTTATGTTTGGAATTGGAATTTAGAAACATATTGTATTTTCTAGCATTGTAATTTATGCAAGATGCTTTAAATCAAAGGCAGTGGGTTTAGTAACTACAAATACGAGTATATTTACATATTTATGAAGATATTAAGGACGATGATGTTCGACGTTCTACATAGTTAGATAGAACGCGTTTAGCGTTTGAGAAAGTCTAATATACCCATTTGTTCATAGAAATGAGTTAACATTTTATTGTACGAATAGGGATATAAGCGATCATCGTGTATCATTTTAACGTAACAGAAACGTGAAGAAAGCAAGTATGGCGGAGACTAAAGCGTTACAACATGAGACTAAGTTTGCGTTTTCACTAACTTAAGCATTCATTGTGTTCAGTAACAGCATTATTCTACGCACGTTCCAACTGTGGCGTTGGCAAAACTTTGTTTTGAGCGATTATTCAATGTCTCTATGAGGAACTTTGTACTGTAATAACCAGTGGCAACTACGAGTTAGGGACGTTGGGCGTCCCGTGAATCTTGATTGAAGTTAGATTGCATCTCGTAAATAGTAAAAGTTTATAAATTACTGTTAACGGTGGCGTGTTTTAATAAGCAGCGAGGCACAGCACGTCTCGTTTCGAATGGCAATTAGCTCCATCTTGTGTCACGCGTGGACTTAACGTGTCTACTTTGAAAAGTCAGTTCGCGTCTCGGTTTTAATGAGTTTTCGCCTAATGCCTTCCTTGCGGGGCAAATTTATGTCATGAATAATAATAGACGGTAACGGAGGCGCTTAAATCCCGAACTGACACGTCCGCAGATAATCTCGCAAAGAAACATCTTAATAAACATGTTAGGTAATGACTTGATGACAAGTAAAGCTCGGGAAACGTGTAAGCACATAATTATGAACAATAGTACGTGTACAATACCAACTTCTTTGTACACTTTCGCGTGCTTAATTGTTCCGTGCAATCTTAAGTTACACACGTGAGAATGAATCTAACTTTAACAAAGTGGCAGTTGTAATCCGTTGGAATGTAGAATTCTGTGTATCTTCCTTTCGGACTACCGTAGCATCTTCATTCAAGTCCAAATTAGTTACTTCATACCACGTACAATACAATTTACCAAACACGATGAGCCCCACGTTGAGCGCCATAATTCGTTCATATAACATGGTCGTTTTTAGTTGTTCTACAAAACGTATCATATATTTTCGAAGTGCAAGGTATATTTTAACTTAACCAAACCCAATGTATACCACTTTGTGGCATCTACGAGTGGTCCCGAGCTGGGACCGCCGGCAATATCGTAAACATCGGTCTCTATGACACCTCATATGAAGTTACAAGACACTCAATAGAGAGTTACGACCTCGTGGTAGTCGGGACAAAATGGACCGATTTCCGTACAAATACGAGGTGAGAAATTCACCAAAATTTTACAATAATCAAAATTGTGTGTAATTATTTAATTACTTTTATGCTTTAATAATGGTTTGGTCAAAAGTCCGTGACAATTTTGCCATCAGCTAATATTAAACAAAAAAGAACGGTATTTTTTTTTATGGTACTAAATGACAGGACAAACAAAAAAAAAGGACAAACAAGTCGCGTGCTAAATGTTAAGCGACACACGACGGGCCCTGCGATTGCGCCCGTCACCCAGAGACATAATTTGACAAGTCCCATGTGCCTGTGAAATTACAGGCACACTTACCCTTCAAAACCAGAACGCAGTAGTGTTCACATTACTGCTTGTGGCAGTACTCCATTGACGAACTCTTTCGCAAGAAGCTCTACTGCTTCTAAAATAAAATATATCTACACAAACTAAAACTATTCTAGCGCGTATTTAAAGAATAGGCAGCAATGTCGTAGATTTATAATTAATGAAAAACGCCCAGAGCTAGTGAATCGTAAACCCTGGGCGTCTGCGTGGCAATCCAGTATGGTAACAGTACTTATGTTTAAGCTTTTAATAGGCATGTGATTGTTCATATAGAACTACAATTTAGAAAAGTAGCTGTAAGCTTCCCTTGTAAAATAAAGTAGCTGGGCAAGTATTTAAAAAAATCTGCTGTTTTGCACGATAACCTTCTCGGAGTAACAAATTAATTCACATTCATTTTTATTCATATGAATTTCCGCACACTAACGCCTAACTATTGTAATTATTTAATTCCAGTTCTGTACAATACTTGTATACTTTAACGCTTCACTATGGCAAAAATCTCCATATTTTACTACTTAGAATTGCAATGACCGCACAACATTCTTATGCATGGTAAGCCGTAGGAGGTGGTGTAGAATTATTTAGCAGTGCTAGTAAAACTCATTTAATCCGACCTAGGGCTAACAACGGTAACCTTCACTCAAATCCCAATATTTCGTTGTATGAGCAGGCTTTAAGTGAACAAGCCTCGTCAACACGCTTTCATTATGGAAGGATAGAAATTATTATATGTAAACAGGGTTATTTTTAATACATTAACAATCTCGCAGAACTATATTATTAACATCATAAACAACAACTTTGGTTCTTCATCACATTTTAGTTTCATACAAAAATAGATATATTTAAATAGATCGCTCTAAACGGTATAATAATAATAATAATAATTTATTCAGTACAACAGTAATACAAGTACCAATTGCTGGCAGATAAATACAAATTATGAGTTGTGTACATAATCAACAAAATAACAAGTGGACAGGCCATCAATCAGATCCCAAACTAGGGCAACCCTATACTTTGGGAGCTGATGATGATCCTCAGCCAGTAAACAATCTTACTAATATTTTATAAGTTAGGGAGCCGTGTACAGTAAAATTAAAGAAAAATAATAATAATAATAATAATAATTATAAATGTATATAATAAAGTAAGTATAGGTGGGAGCTTCTATTTATTCCATTTATTTATTCTGCTCTAAGCAGCTGCAGATACATGCAATACTAATAAAGTCACAAGGAAAAACGTCACACATGATACTCATATTAAAATATTTTCGGTCTCATCATAAGTTTGAGTTTGTAGCCATTTAAATAATTTCTTTTTGATCTGAAATGCACATAATGTATATATATTTCATTTCTTATGAATTTTGTTATATAAGAATGAACTCATAGCATGGAATTGACGACTAGCAAAAGCTGTTCGACAAGGTACATTGGGGCAAACTGGGTAACTGGATCTTCTATCTAATACGACGGGGTCGAGAGGAAGAGTAGAGTGGCGCCGGAGAATAGCCCTCTGAATAAAGAGTTGTCTCACGGATAACATCTCACATTCAGAGTACAATCTAGCAGTCGGGAAATCCCTACGCTTGCAGAGCATGATTTTTAATATCATTCTCTGGGCTCTCTCAAGGACTATTAAAGTTGTTTTGTAGGTCCCACCCCAAATTGGCAAACAGTAGGAGATAATAGACTGACATAGCGATTGATAGACCATCTGAAGGGTTTTCACGTCAGCCGAAAAATAAAGATTTATTACAGTGCAGGACAAAAGTGGGAGTCGGCGCGAAGGAGCTTGCACGTTTTGACTTACCTTAAACAGCCCATTCACTGCCTGTATGACAGTTCGCCGTGCAGGCAGGAGACTGCTCACACCCTATCCTGACTATGGCCCAACATCAGTTCCGTTGAATTTCTCTTGCGTAGCGGATAACTTGCAAACATCGAGTATATAACCAGAAATAGAGACGAAATGTCATTTAATTTGTTTGAAAACTATTCTGCCACATCATTACTGTGACAACTGCGCTCCGATTGGCTAGCCCGAGTTCGAAACAATTGACGGGTGTCGTCAATGGGTGTCGTCAACTGTTTCACTTCAAAACGACCAGTTACCTTGAGTTTTGCTATAATGGATGAAAATTGCAAAATTAAATATTATATATTTAATTACCGATGAAATATGATTCCGTTTGTTTTGTAATTTGATATTTTCCTGTTTTTCCCACACCACCGAATAGAATAGCACGGCATTGTTAGAGATATTATTTATTACAATAAATGTAGAATATTTTTTGGAATATACGGAGACGTACACACAGGTCAGTAGTTGGCCTGTCTATATTTCAGTGCAAACGGGAGTTGATATTTATAAGAGCTGTGTCGCTAATGTGTTACCAGGAATATATGGCCCTTATTTCGTCTCTTTTTCTGGTTATATAATCGATACTTGCAAATGAATATGCCAAATTTATGCGCGATCTCAAAAAAGAATACTTTCTGTTCTACTTAGTTTTTTTTTGTTATTGGAATGAAAAAAGATCCTGGGAGAAGAATTTGTTAGCAGTTCGTAAGAGAAATTGTAATTGTGCCTGTGATGAAAGTTTTTGAAAGATATTAATCCTGATGATTACCAAAACTATTACTACATTCATAATCCTGCATTACGCGGCAGACGGCTACGGCAGACGGCTAGGTGGACTGCAATGCAGGATAATTAATGGGCAGCAGTTGAGGTACCACTTACAACTTTAAATCACAAAGATCTGAGGGACTTCTGCAGCCAAGCAGAAGCCTGCTTGTAGTAATGTGAGCATTACTGTGTTCCGGTTTTGAAGGGTAAGGGTGCTGGTGAAATGACAGGCACATGGGACTTGTCAACTTTTGTCTCAGAGTGACGGCCGCAGTGGCAGTGCTCCTCTGATCTTTTTGATTTAAAGCTCTCAATGGCACTGCAACTGTTATGGACTGGCGTGTCGCTTACCACCAGAAATACATAGGTAAGAGGGCAAGCAGATCTTATGAATTACTCTATTGCGGATCTTTGTATTGGATTTACCATACCATATATCATTACCAGATAGGTATATACGGCCACGAAATCCTATAAAGATATTGGTAAGAAACCGCGACTTGCTCTATTCTTAACAATAAAGCGATGAAAAACAGCAACATCTGTTAGATGAGTTGCGATAAAGAAGAGCTGCTAATTGCACATTGATTGCCTTGATTCAAATAAATATCGTTGGAAATGAAACTATTTTTCCGTATTTAAATCGCGTATATTTGTTTTTTCAAACAAACCGACGTTTCGGGCCCTTTACAGGTCCCACTGTGGTACAGTCTTCACTCTCTTACTTCAACCGTGACCATGGGACCTGTAAAGGGTCCGAAACGGCGGTTTGTTTGAAAAAACAAATATACGCGATTTAAATCCGGAAAAATAGTTTCATTTCCTATGTGTAACAATCGCGAAAACCTAAGAACTCGATATAAATATCGTTTTTTTTTCTGTACAATAAATAGTGTCAACTCAGACCGTTTACACATAACCCACAGTCCTAACTATTAATCAATAAATATATTTGTTATTTAAAAAGCGACTGTCACAATATGGACGATTCAGCCCTTGCAACGGGATATGCAATGTCATGGGAAGACAAACTCCATTTTGCATGAAACTATTATACTGCTTGATTACGCTGTCTTAAGATAAAGTAGTTATTTCCCGCTAACTAACTGCAACGAGGAGGGATAAAGGGGATGGGGAATCTTTATCTCTTCCGTTAAGTATTCCAGTAACGCTAGAGTAGTTGGAACTTGTTTGGTAAACAAAGATAACCTAATTATTGTCTTGTAGCATTTTTCATTAAAGACAAATTTGATTTGTTTATTGCTATCTCTTTAGTTTCCACGTACGCACGCTTTTTTATTTGAAACTCAAGACTCCACGTGATTCATATCTAACATAGTTAAGTACCGTATTGGATCAGTAACTTAACCTAACAGATTGATGTTGCATTACATTGTAAACAACAAAAATATATACAGGCCTTCATGTAACAAATTCCAAACGAGAAAACACAATGAATAGACACTTAAGTAACTGTTGAAACACTTCAACCGTAAAAGTCGATAACGTATTTTCCTTAAAATATCTTTAACCAAACAGAACTCCCTGTGGGGTAAGCGAAAACTACATCTACTTTACATTTGGCGTGGGAATGTATAACTGAACAATCAATTTGCAGCATCGGCTAACTATTGAGACGAGAGGCGGGCCGTCCCAAGTTTTCCTCGGAGTGTTTTAGCGACATAAATTGAGCGCTATTTACATTACTCTGTGAATTAACATAACCAGGGGCATTCCCCTGCCGCCAACCCGAATACACAACGCAAAATTACCTCAATTTACAGAAAAAATATTACATACGCTCGGTTACGCTCGTAAAAATGGTATCGCTCCACCTTTTCACATTTAGGAAATATTTTTAAATACAATATGTCTATTTTTCCTTTGTTCGATGTATGTTTTGTGTTGCTTTAATTGGTGGAGGGGGGGGGGTTGCTTTGTTTTGGTTCCGTAGATTTACTCGGTTCATGTTCTACAAAGGAAGACGGAAGTCAAAACGTCTTCGTAGGTATTTATACTACCGATACCGATCCTCGATGACGGAATTCATCATACAAGTTATATAGTATTTCCTTTGATCCTCCATAGATTTAATTTTCTGGTCCAACAAATTACGACTTCCAGGTGTGGCTAGAGTATTGATAACTAACGCCCACAAACCTTAACGCGGTCACTGCCAGTTTTCAGATAGATGCTGTCAGCGTTTCGAAGTAATTTATAGGAATTGTTAGAGAAATATCGATTTAATATTTACGCGACTACTTTCTAAGAAATTATTATAAATAACAATAATAATAATTTCTTTTTTGGAAAAGAAATCGCTGTATACTAATTAACCAGGGCTAGATGTTAATCAATTTTATAAGAGCGGAGTCTAGACTAGGATCGCTCAAGGACAAGAGATCTTCAATCTTGACTTTTAAGATTTAGACTCAACTCTTTGCCGCTATCGATAAGAACGCTCCAAACGCTTGACTCTTCACGTTCTTTACTTCAAGAAATATTCTTAACTATTGTTAATTGGGAGCAATTAAAAAAATTATAATTTAATAAAGCAAAGCATTGCTAGGCTAGAAATGTATTTTTGGCAGTAGTAGATAAGAGCTTTATTTTTAACCGAATTCAAAAAAAAGGAAGAGGTTATCAATTCGACTATAAGTTTTTTTTGTATGTATGTATGTTACGCGATTACTGCGGTATTTGTTAACCGATTTTGAAGATTCTTTTTTTGTTGGAAAGAGAGTACCTCTGGAGTATTTCCATTTCAATTTGAAGAAAATATTCCATTTCTAAGAGTGACAAACTTGGGGATGAATGACTTTTGAGGTCGGATTATTTAAATTTGGAGATTATTTAAATTGTGCATTACGTCGACCAGCCGAATCAAATTGTATTCCACTACTGTGGAAAAGGGTAATTTATTCGTTCATACTAGTAGTCACTCAACCAATTTCCTATTCGGATTAAGTTGTGAGTGAGTACGTACTCTTATACATTCCTAAATTGTAAGCGAGAGCGTGTGAACCCCCATCTGGCGACTACGTCATATATACATAAGACAATTTAAACATTACACTCAACGTTTGGCAGCTTAAAGGCTGGTACAATCGTCTACAATGAATAATATATACGGAGCGAAATTAAATTAAGATATTCATAAGAAATACACATTAAAAAACAATTCACTTTTTTACATCATTAAATACAAGGCTAGGCTCGTTATTAAAGGATATAGTCAGACAAAAGACGTTGACTATAATGAGACTTTTGCGCCTCTAATACGTCATTCTTCACTACGCACGCTATTTGCATTATCTGCAGAATTGGACTTGAAGATGAGGCACATAGACGTGGATACTGCATTCCTGAACGGCGATTTACAACAAGAAGTCTACATGGAGCAACCTCTTGGCTTTGCAGAAAAAGGTGAAGAAAACAAGGTGTGCTTACTACGTAAATCTCTCTATGGCCTTAAGCAGGCTCCACGTGTCTGGAATAAAAAGTTAGATGAAACTCTATCAAAAATAGGTTTTATTGGAACGCCCTCTGAGCCGTGCCTGTATACAAAATTTTTTGATAAAGAACTCGTTATCGTCGGAGTTTATGTTGATGACATAATTGTCTATTATTCGTCTGACAAGACATTTGAATTTGTCAAAAATGATTTGTCAAAATATTTTTCGCTAAAAGATTTAGGTTTTTTGAAGTCGTATTTAGGTTTTCAAATCGATTGCAATAAAGAATACATAAAAGTAAGTCAATCGAATTTCATATTGTCATTATTAGAAAAGTTCAATATGAGTGATTGCAAAACGGTGACGACTCCTTTAGCGCAGACTAAATTATCTAAGAATTCGAATGGTGAGTTACCGCTATTGCCTTATCAAAACCTTATTGGAAGTCTTATGTATTTGGCTGTAAATTCACGGTCACACACGGTCTGATATTGCATACGCGGCTAGTTACCTTAGTCAGTTTAATACGTGTTTTACTAAGGAACATTGGAATGCTGCGAAACGCGTTTTACAATATCTGAAAGGTACACTGAAGTATTCCCTGATTTACAGAAAACCAGAAAAAAAACCTAGTCGGTTATACTGATGCGGATTGGGCAAATTGCCCTATAGATAGGAAGTCGTACACGGGCTTCGTATTTAAGTTGGCCGACGGAGCAGTGGCATGGGAGGCCAAGAAACAGCCTACTGTGGCCCTGTCGTCTTCCGAAGCCGAGTACATGGCGCTAACAACAGCGACAAAGGAAGCTTGCTACTTACGTAGATTTATTTCTGAAATTACAGGTAAACTATGCTCAGTTACGTTGTTGTCGGACAGTCAGAGTGCTATAAACCTAGTTCACAATCCTGTATATCACAACAGGACGAAGCATATAGATACTCGTTTTCATTTTATTAGGGAAAAAGTGTCCGACGGAATTATACGTTTACAATATTTAAAGAGCAGTGACATGCCTGCAGACGTTTTTACAAAACCTCTCGGGCCTATTGCTCATAATAAATGTACAGTTAGCATTGGTTTACTTATGTAGTTCCTTTTTTTTGTTAGGATAATTTTCATTAAGGCATGTTGTAAGTACTTTTTTTTGTGTAGTAAGTACTGGCTACTGAAAATTATTCTTAATGTATTATTTTTCGAATTTTAAAAGCTTCCTTTTTCTTTTGCATGACATCTGTATGACTTTGTGTCTCTATTAAAAAATCTTCAAAAACAAACACATCTTTCTTGAATATATTTTTACAAATACCTCTCCAAAAGCTCCAATAGAACCCAAATCCAACAGTCTGGCACAGTAGGTATGCTAGAAGACGTCGGTTCGAATCCGACCGGATCGAAGGATTTTTTCTGAGTGTTCGATCTTTGTATTAATAATTATAACAAACTAGTGGAGTAATTTCACATAAAAATAGTTAAAAATCAATCCAATAAAAATTTAAATACAATGAATAGCGACATCTCTAGCCGGCGCTGGTGGCTGTAAAGGTATCTAAATGGGTGATGAAATATCATAGATGGCGCTACGCCTAAAAAGTCGTTGCAAAACCAAATACAAAGATACGACGCAATCACAGAAAAATTCGTGATGTCCGCTGGTTCATTCCGTGGCTTAGTTGGTACAGCGTCTGGCACGGTATGCTAGAAGATGTCGGTTCAAATCCTGCCGCATCGAAGGATTTTTTTCTGAGTATTCGATCTTTGTATTAATAATTATAACAAATTAGTGGAGTAATTTCACACAAAAATAATTGAATATCAATTGAATAAAAATTAAAATCCTGAAAATTTGTCATTTTGCAGAGGCCATATTACACCAATGCCAATGGTACGATATTAATGCAGACGACTGTACAATTAGAGTCAACGTCGCGGCTCTTATTTAAGGTCGATTCTTATTCTCCGCTAATGATTATTTAATGAACAATTCTATATTAAGTGTTTCCAATGGTCGAGATGATAAGTGAAATAGAAAATTAAGGTGCGGAGAGGTGCTGTAAAAGCATTTTAAAGTGAGAAGGTTTTTTACAACAGAATGTTATAGCTCTAATCACTATTTCAAGTAATGATATTATGATCTTTACTAAAATAAACGATACTAATTAATAATAGAAATGTCGGTTCTTTACTGAAACGCAGCACTCTTCTTTAAATTTCTAGTTTTTTTCTAACTTTTCTTTTTTCAAAACTTTACGATTGTATGATTTTGCCATTGACGTAACATCATGACCTTTGTCCTCAATTATCTCAGATCACAGATCGAAATACAAAATTTGTGCTCCGTCACGGCCTATAGAATTGTATTTTTATGGTAGTTTCAAATTTCAAGAATATCGGTTAAGGAATGGCCGAGTAATTCAGTTGCGAAACTGTGCAATTTTAATTAAATTTAACAAAACTTCACTCACTTCACTCGGTGCGCTTCTGTAAAACAAAAAAATAAAAAAAAGAAACACTAACACAAAATGTTGTTCAAATAAGATGACCTCGGTGGCCCAAAGGTTTATACTGTGAGCGCTGGATGAGGAAATCCCGAGTTCGATTCCCGGTAGGACCAAATCGGGAAATCAACTTCTCTAAATAGGTTCTGCAGCTTGATTTTGATTGCCTCTCCCGATCGGAAACTGCGTCTCTTCCGAGTCGAGGCGCATAATTGCGATTCACAACTGGGTGATCGGAAACTTTGACATTTCAAATCGGAACAATAATTGATTTAACTCACAAATTAGAAAGATTTAGTAGGAATCAGGTTCATCTTCTCGCTCGGAAAGCCATCTGATTTCGAGACTCGGATGGGCTAACCGATCGAATCGATTCCAATTTGAATTAAAATCAGCCTGCTGGTCTGGGTATTCTGGTGTAAGTGCCGTCTCAGGGTGATAGGCGCAGTGGCAGTGTCTCTTAGATCTTTGCAATTTAAAGCTCTGAGCTGCACTGCAACTGTTATGGACAGGCGTGAAGCTGACCGCCAGGCGCACGACTTGTTCATCCCGTCACTTGATATTATAAAAAAATAATAAAAGAATAGGTAGTAGGATAACGTCACTTATACAAATTTTTTTAAGCTTTATGCTTTTTTCTATTGACAAATTGCAAAATTAAACAATTTCACTATTAACAAGCGACTTTTATTATTAAAAAGGGCCCATGAATAAAGTCAAAGTAATCCCCGTATAACGAATCTCTATTTCTTGCTGAGCGACTCTACGGTAAATTTATTCATGAAGTCATGAATACATTGGGTTAAATTGTTGTTATTGTTTTGTTAGGCGGGTAATTATGCCGGAATGTGTACGATACAAGCCAACTTTCCCTAACTAGGCGCCTAAACTGTAATCTTGTTCATGAGCTGATTTACAATTCACAAAATGTCATTAATAGCAATCGTGACTCGTCTTTTGTGTACATTATTGGTTTTTCAATGTAAATAGCAATCACAGATGTTTAATGTCCTTCATTTAAATAGACGCATAGTGCAACTCCGCGTATTGGTAAAAAGCGCGTATCTGCACCAAACCACATTTCCCAAGAGAAGGATTAAACGTTATCACTTTGTTATTTCAATGGCCACAACTTTCATTTTTGCACAGTGAGCATTAATTTATGTAGTCTACGGACTGATAACAATAGATTCATCATTTTTTTTCAGATTCATTCGATGGATCGAATGCTAGTTACGCGTAATTACACTATACCCGACGAAATGTGAATAGTGAAATCTAAAGCTAAATATCACACAAAGGTACAAGAAAAAGCTTAGTTAATGCTGCAACGGGCTTACGATCTCGCACAGCTCTATTTTTCTACCACTCCCCATTCTCTGTTGGTACTTATTTGTACATAAAAATAAATAAAAAGTTGTTTTGTGTTTTGCTGTGTCAATAAGAGTAAGAGAAAACCGTATTTATATTTAAGCGTATTTTAACTGTCAATTGGATGAAATGTGTTAACCGTCCCCTGTAGACAACAATGGCACATTAACAGCGGTATTTCGCAGCCTTGATGTAATAATGCCACATCTGTAAAATTACAACTTTTCAGAAGAGTGACTTATACATTCTACGAACGCAATTAGTCCATAGCTTTTTATGCTCAAATTAAAAAAAAATAACGCACACACTCGACATAGCCCCGCACTGGGGAAACCCTGTGTCGCGGGTGCCATGGATACACACATAGACAACTACAAATTACACCCAAACTCACGAGAGAAATAATTGTAGACATACAACTATTTCTCCCGGCCCGGGAATCGAACCTGGGACCTCTGCGTGGCAGTCCGGTATGGTAGCCGTTTGGCCACGGAGGCAGTAAATAGGATACCTATAAAATTTTACATATCACACTGCTATTACAATAGGGTTGTAACTCAAAATAATGTGAAATTCAAGATTATATTTATTTTTGCTGAAAGTAAAATTTGATTCTCTACACATCAATAAAACTTCGTTAGAATAATTATAAGAAACAATTAAAAGATATAGGTATTTTAACTCAAAATGAGACACTACTTGAGCTAGTTCTGGTCAAGACATACAGCTCTTACTCAAGAATATTAAATTATTTCTTCCCTTTCATTTTTATATATAGTAGGAGATTGTTTAGATCGGTCTGTAAAAAAACTTTAACTGTACATAAAATTTAATGATCTTTAACGGGAAAATAGCATTGGTTTTTCATCGATTCTGAACAAATGTACTTTTTGTTAATACCCTATTGTACTAACAGTACGATATGCATAATATTTATTTCATGTACTTTGTATTATTTTTACGGCTTTCATGTGATAAAAGCACTTTTGACGTATCGTCACATGTGGCTTTATTATAATACGGGTACGAAATGTATATCTACAAGTGGCGAAATTAGAATCAAATAAGCTCGGAATTGTTTTAGTTTAATTGGTATAATGATGAACATATCATTATACATTTGCCAATTCGTATTGTACACATTCTATTAATGTACTTCGTATTATTTTTATAATTTTCATATGATAAAGGCAGTTTTGACGTATGATCTTATTACCATGATGGTACTATTTCATTAACGACAGAGAAAGATATTATACCTCTCCATTATTAAAGTTGTGCACAGCATTCTATTTTTAATACTTTTTCGTAATACTCAGATCGAATTTTGCGGCTCTAGCCCATTTTCTAGCCACTTTCAAAGACACCTACATATTGTAGGTATACCAACAAAGTCATTGTCTGCTGTACACGTCCCTTTGACACGAGGACTTTGACTCGGAACTTTCATATAGTGATAGTACAGCCAGATTCGACGCCTTTTATTTCGTACCCTGGGTGTAATAAGGCCAAATCTGCAAAATAAATGACAACTTTTCATGAGAGAGAACGAAATAACTAACTTTTTAATGCTTAAATAGGAGAGTTATATATGTAAATGTACATATCGACGCTTGAAAGGCAAAATGGGATAAGTGACACTTTTGGGTCATATTGAGTTATATAATATAAAAATATAATATGACTAAAAGTGTCGATTGTCCCATTTTGCCTCTCAAGCATCGATTTTTATAATTTGTATCATGTAGTCTGTATTATTTGTTATACTTCATTTGATAAAAGCACTTTGACGGAATCACATATGGCTTTATTATACCGAGGGTAAGTTTTTTAACCGATCTCAGAAAAATAAGAAGTTCTCAATTCGACTGTATATTTTGTGTGAATATTGGTAACCTATTACAAAGTCGAAAATTTTTATGTCCGAAATAACGTTTGTTTCAATTTTCATTACACCGAAAACCGAATTATAACGACACAATTGTTCTTTCAGGATATGTTGAATGTTTATCGCAAAGACACGATTAGATTCGGTTAGGTCAGGTTAAGTTAGGTTTAAAAGAAAGAAGGGGTTCACGCAGGGGTTCACGCTGCACCGCTTTCGACGATGCAGTGGCGGCGGGGCCGCGGGGGAAGAGACGTGTCGGTGTGTCGTTGCCGCTCGTCCTATCCTCCGCGGCCGAATGTGGGCGGTTGGCCCGTGGTGGGCGCTCCAAGGGACTCTCTTCGGAGAGTCCGCGCGGAAGCGCGTTAGGTGTTGCGGCGGAGCCTGTCATCAGATCCGCCGCGGAGGCTGGGGGAGCAGCTACTGAACTTCACAGTTGAGTGGATGCTGTCCTGGCCCCCATGGCCCCTGGGTAGCGGACTCGGGGGAGTTCGCTGCTCAGCATAAAGGGGCCCGGGATGGAAGGCTCGTCTGGTGTTCGGCGAGCCTCACATTCGGAGTCGGGGGACCGACGTGTCTCCCTTCTCGGGGAGGGGCCGCCCAGGGCGCGGCCAGCCGCTGGTGGGGGCGCGGACGAGTGCAACAGCGTACCCGTACCCCCATCTACAGCGGAGAGGAGGAACACTCCGGGGGTTTAGTGCGGTCGGGCTGCTCCCCTTCAGGGTTCAGCCCAGTCCCACATAACCCCGGCTCTGCCCCCGCGGGGCCGGGGTATCTGTAAGCAGATTCCCCCGGATTAACAAAAAAAAAAAAGGTTTAAAAGAAAAAACATTTTCCTCTCAAAACTACTTTCGAGGTTATGAAATTTCGACCAAACGTTATTTGGAAAATGTCGTTTCGAACTACTGATAGGTAACCGTGAATGTTACGCGACTTCTCCGACATTTGTGAACAGATTTCGATGATTCTTTTTTTGTCAGGAAGGGGGTTCCTCGGTAGTGATCCCATTAAAATTAACACATTCCACGTTTAGGAGTGACAAATAAGGGGATGAAGCCGATTTATTGGGTTTCACCCACTTCCCGTTAACAGATATCAATAAAACTTGGCAAATAGATGTAATTCCAGATACTTATTGAGGTCGGTTTTTGTTTTATAAAAAAGGTTTTTGTTTATCGAGTTCTTAGGTTTTTGTGATTGTTACACATAGGAAATGAAACTATTTTTCCGAATTTAAATCGTTTTAATTTGTTTTCAAACAAACCAACGTTTCGGGCCCTTTACAGGTCCCATGGTCCCATGGTTGACAGAGGTGGTACAGTTATCAATCAGTTATGTCGAATATTAATGCAAACCACCCTATATTTTCACTATAGTTACAAAAGTTATTATTTAAATACCTTATTTTTAATTTTACAAAGAAACATTCAAATTTACGATACATTGTTTTACAAATTATTTTATTGTTACAATATCAATTTTAATTCAGTTAAATTTATTATTATTAATAATGGACATTAGAATAAATAACAAACAAATAAATAATAAAAAAAATATATTAATTAGACCTCGGGTTTGTCAAACTTCATTGAATGTGTAGGTTTATCCATGACACGCTCGCAGACTGCAGACTTGTTTACGCGACGGTGTTTGACATCAGCTATATGTACTTTGACGCGGTACAAATACTTCGCTTCGTTTGTCCAATATAAGAGAGACCGCACTCACAGTCAAGCTTGTAAACTCCTGCATCCTGTAAAGGGATATTACATTTCACGGGTCTCAGGAACTAAGAAATCTTCCTCAGGGGCTTGAAATGGGTCTTGATAGATGCACGCCTGAGGACTCTTCCGATCTTGTTTGTAACACCTCTCACATAAGGTAAAGTGGCAGGTCTTCGCCCAACTATTGGTGGTTTCACACAGGGCCTGTGGCATTGGCGTAGAACCTGTAAAGGGCCGGAAACATTGGTTTATTTGAAAAAACAATTATACGCGATTTAAATCGGGAAGAAATAGTTTGATTTCCTAGGTTTTTGTTGTATAAATTATTCTTTAAGTGTACATTACTTGAATACAGACAATGGTCTACTTTTTATAACTGCGAGGTCTCACAATGTCATTACACATTATAAGATCACACAATTGTGTGTGTCATTAAAATTCGACACGGAAAATTCTTGTGCAAATTGAAGTCGCGAAAATGTGTCAGTCACGTATGTATCACTGACGACCTCGATGGCCCAACAATTTACACGGAGAGCGCTTGATGCGGAAGTCCCGGGTTCGATTCTCGTTAAAACCAAATTGTGAAATTAACTTTTCTAAATTGATTCTGGTCTGAGTGTTCTGGGTGAATTCCGTTACTCTGGTACTTATAGCACAGGGAATTCCCTAGTTTGAGTGATTTCAATGAAAAAAATCATACCTTTGTCTGGTGACAAAGGTATGATTTTCTTGAAAGATCTCCGAAAACAATATCTCAAATTTCATTGTTATTATTTCTTAAGCTTGTTAACTTTAATTGATTATTTATTTTGTAAATTTCCGTTGATTGCTATTAAAATAACTATGTAAATATTTTAGTAAATATACAGAAATGTAGACTTTTGCAAGTTAATACATATAAATCCCGCTAAAGGTAAATGAAACTTCAGTCCCAAAATACTAAAACCGAGAGCACAATACGAGTAAGCTTCATCTAGTGATGTTATTTCTCAGGTACCTGCAGGACATTTCGCCTTGTATATATAGCTACACATTTGTCTCTAAAGATTGTTCACGCTAAGAAGTCTCGATTGACAAATGATTTATTTTCTTTTATGAAAAGTATTTTTTTATAATATCAAATGATGGAACGGACAAGCCGTGTACCTGGTGGTAAAAGATACGCCTGTACATTTTGCAGTACCATTCAGAGCCTTAAATCGCAAAACCACTGCGCCCTTCACACTGGAACACAGTTCACAACAGTCAGTTGACAAGTTCCATGTGCCTATAATTTCACCAGCACCTTTTCTCTTCAAAACCGGAACAGTAATGTTCACTTTACCGCTTGGCGACAGAAATAAGTTAGGTGGCAGCACTTCCCTGGATGAACTCTTTCACGAGGAGCTCTACAGCTACATACAGTCATTTCATACAATAGACGTTTGTAAAAATCTGAAAAATATATTTAAAACGTGTTTAAATAAAATGGTCCAAATTAGCACACTTTCCCTTAATACATTCCAAAAAACCGTGTAACTTTGAAGGTTGTTCGACTTCCTGACCGACATGTCCACGTTGTCTTGTATCTTAGGCAAAACTTTTAGCAGGAAGTAAAAAGAAGGAATTGATTCATTTCGTAGCTCATGCACGATGTGCTGAAGGCGCTGGTTCGAATCCAGGAATTTCTCTTAGTGTTCGATCTTTGTATTAATAGTTATAACAAACTATATAAGTAGTGGAGTAATTTCACAAAAAAAAATTGAATAGCATGGTAGGAAAACATCGTGAAATTCAATAAACTTAATATTATATTTTATAATTATTAATACAAAGATCTAACACTCAGAAAAAAATTCCTTCGATCCGGCCGGATTCGAACCGACGTCTTCTAGTTTACCGTGCCACACGCTATACCAACTAAGCCACGGAACGAACCAGCGAACCACACAATTTTTTCTATGTGCTTGCGTCGTGTCTTTGTATTTGGTTTTTCAACGACTTTTTAGTCGTAGCGCCATCTATGAGAAATCTATGAAAGATTTATCACCCAGTCAGTACCTTTACAGCTACCAGTCCTGGCGAGAGATGTCGCTATTCACTGTATTTTAAATTTTTATTGAATTGTTATTCAATTATTTTTTGTGAAATTACTCCACTAGTTTGTTATGATTATTAATACAAAGATCGAACACTCTGAAAAAGTTTCTTCTATACGGCCAGATTCGAACCGACGTCTTCTAGCTTACCGTGCCAGACGCTATACCAACTTCTTTGGTTTTCAGTTTGTGATTAGGTACCTACTTACAGATTTCCAACCGTCATTTCCATGAAGTGCGAACAAAGGGACCGGAGGCGTTCTATTTACAGCGCCACCAGTCAAGACGTCACAGCAAAATTCTGGCATCCCGTTTTAATAAATCTCTATTTACCATTCCGGGCTGCGAGTAGAAAGGCTTAAGCCCAGACATTTTTCTTCATTCGCGAGTGTGTGCTAACAAACTCGCTGTCACCGAGAGGGGGTGTCCCCCTCAATCTGGGGAATTTCTAGCAATCATGCGACTTTGCTTGTATACATTTCGTTAATACCTTTTTGTTTTATAATGTTGCTTTAACTCTCGCAGATCGTGATTTGTATTTTTTTTTTACACAATTTCACGGAAATGCACAATACCGTGATGCTTTTGATGAGACACTTCAATACTTAATTTGAGTAGTTTCATAGTTATGTTTTTTTTATTATGCCAAATGACGTGACCAACAAGTCGTGCATCTGGTGGTAAGCGACACACCTCTCCATAACAGGTGCAGTGCCGCTCAGAACTTTAGATCGCATGAATCTGAGGGGCAATTCCACTGCGCCCGCCAGTCATAAGTAGAAATATACCATATGCCCGTAATTTCTCCAGCGCCCTTACGCTTCAAAATCAAAACCCAGTAATGCTCACATTGCTGCTTGGCGGCAGAAATATATTTGGAGGCTATAGTTATAATCTAATAGTATATTTGTAACAATAACTTGCATTACTATTTATATTACTTACTTACATTACTTGCATGACTTATACCACTTACATTATTTTGCTTTACATTTTTTACTTGATACGTAATAGTTTTAGAGTTAGGTATATGTATTTGCGTGTGATGCACTTTGGTGACATGGCTTATTAGGTTGCAAACGCTCACCATACGGTACTAGCATAAAACCGACTCTGTTTGACTTTTCACGGTCTACAGTAGTGATGCTGAGTCAGGGGCATTTCAATTTTGTTAATTCTCACAGTATTTATTTGTTTGTTTCTCTCACTGTACGAGTATTTGTTTTTATTACAGTATGTGTTTTATATAAATTAAATTAATAATATATCTTCTATGTGATTTCGTGTTATACTATGTGAAGTGATTGTAAATGTTTTATTTCTGTTTGTATTTGTACTGAATAAACGTCTTATTTATGTATGTATCAAATAAGTACCTATAAGAATAAGAATAGGAATTTAAAAATGTTGTTGTGTTATTTTAATTGTTATTATTAAATATTTTTGTTTATTACTTTAATTATTTCTTATGTTTAATTTTTAGCTACACTCTTACAGGGTACATGTATTGTAAGTTTGAATATGTACTTTACATGATTTCTAATAAATAAATGCTGAAGTAAGATATTTCCCATGACGAACTGTTCCACAATGAAGCTCTACTGCTACTGAATAGCATTCGATTATGGAAGCGAAAATAAATATAATATGTGAACAGTTTTGTCACTTGTCTACTACTTTTCGTACAAAAGAAAAGCTCCTTGGCATCTTTTTATATTTATTTAAATTCTATCCTAAGGTTTTTGGGAAGAAATTGCTAAATAACAATGATGTCCGCTGTTTTACATGTGGTTTTTTATGTGATACATTACAAAGATCTGCAACAAGCACGTAAGAAAAATTGGAGAGCGTCAACCATGATGCCAGCGAATCCAACCGACCGAATGAATTTTTCTCTGTATCAGATTTTTTATTAATAGGTAATTATAAACTTAAATTCAAGAAGCACAAAATAACATATCTCGGTCATGTGCTTCGACACGATAGATACCGACTGCTTCAACGTATATGGGAAAGGTGGGAGGCAAGAGACGCGCTGGAAGACGTAAAAAGTCATGGTTACGCAAATTAAGGGAGTGAACCGGAGTCACGAGTGCGGAACAACTGTTTCGTTTAGCCTTGGACAGGGACACATTTGCCATATTGACAACCAACATCCAGTAATGGAGAGGCATTTTAAGATGAAAAACTTAAATTACTGTTCGTAAATTACGGCGTGTTTATTGCAATTGTAATGTGCAACAATTTTAATTTCATTTCGTTCATTCATGCATTCATTCGAGCCGTTTCGGTACAGATGTGTCTTTCAATTCTGTCATACCATCGTGTCTGGAGCCTTGTCACGTTATCTAAGTAGAATTCAACCGAATATCGAATTGATCCATTTCCTTTTGTTCACACTATTCCTGGCTGTACTGAATGGCGTGTATTATAATTTACACGAAATTCCAGTCAATTCGGATTAACCTTTACTATTTCAAGAACATCCACATTGACGGCTATTTATATATCTAATGTTTTTACTTCTTATACATGGAATACGTTTGAATGTAAACTCACCGGCACGGAAACTTGGCTACACTACTTTGTTACTAAATAAACTTTAGTTATTCTGTTTAGTTTTTTATTTACGTTTATATTGTTTATACGCCAAAAACAGACTTATTTTTTAAATAACAACTTCTATAAAAAAACTATTTTTAAACATGCAATTTTAGAACAATAGAGAATTAAAAGTTAGCGAATGTTCTTTATTGTTCATACGTTTTAGTACCTGGTGTTTCCTCCTCTTATTCTAATTACAGCCTGCATTCGATCTGGCATGCTTTGAATGATGTGTCTGAGATCAATTTTATTAATGTTTTCCAAAGCAGCTAGTGTAGTTGGGAGCTTGTTAATGTTTGTGGAGGTTTGGACGTGATCTATACCTTTCTTTTAATTCAATTGCAATATTTATTTCGGACAAAATATCCATATAGTGTTAGTAAACAAAATACTTACAAACCATGTTAAAATAAATCCTCTGAACATTCACGTGTACCCGTACCTGTTGATATAATATGGGCCCATGGTTCCTATCGGCCACTGTATGAAGAAGGCCTTTGGCGCAGCCTCGCACTCTGCACATTAGGGACTCTACCCACTTCCGCAAAATGGCGCTAAAGCCGTCCACTCGCACCTCGGTAAACATTCTCGAAGCTCTACAGTAGCACGGCAATCCCAACAGCATTCTGAGAACGTCATTATACTGGACGCATAGGGCGCGATAGGCTTTCTGTGTAAACTTGACCCACAAGCTGCACGTGTAAAAAGATTGGTAAAATGCTTTAAAAAGCGTGAGCTTTACGTTTCTAGTCCAACGTGCAAACTGCCAATGCCCTACGCTCCCTGTCCATTTTAAGTTCGTCTCATATCTGACTAGATAGACTATCAGGTTTAGGTTCGGGCTCCGAGCCACAGCAATTTTTTAATACCATCCTCTTCTCCCATCTAAAGAAGACCACAAAACTGTCAAGTCGGCGCTGTCATCGTACGAGTGTAAATAAAAAAGCGGAGAGGGGGTGAAGCAGCGCGATTAGTTCAAATATTGTTGTAAATATTATTTATTGACAAAAGTCCAAGCAGGCGGATTGGGTTTTAATCCACTGCCCATCTATGAACAAAAGCAGCTCCGCCTGGCAGCACTGTATTGTTCTATTATTTGATTTTACATTCGGGACTTTATTTAAAAACAAATAATGTGTGAAAATCGTGGAAGTTTATCAGTGTATTGTATTTATTGTTCTAGATTGAAGGATAGGGACAGCCTGCGCAATGACAGGCACGGGAGACTTAGATTGCATACCCCTCGGCAAAGCATTTGAGATATTAAAACGACTTTCTTGAAACACGTAAGCTCAAAACATCTCAATGTATCAAATATATTTATGTAGCTACAATTTCAAGTACTTAATTTAATCATGTTGTAATTGATTAAATCAAGGTCAATGTGACTTGATAAGAGTACTTACTCTTATCAAGTCACTGTAAAGACTTCTGTACAGTGTAACTTTAGTCGGCGGTAATAAATTTCCATTACGTAGAAAGAAATAAAAAAATAATGAAATTAATTTATTCATATTCATATTCATATTCATTTATTCATTGCCACCATATGTTAGAAAAGGTCTTAACTTAAATACATGTGTTCATATGGACCCCGTTAGGGCACTGCAAGATTTAACAATTTGAGAGAGGAACTTAATATAATATTACCTACTCACTTTCACACATTCACATACCACATTTATTTATTCGACAAACTATAAGGGATTTATATGTATTTCGCTTAATAAGGATTTCATAAGTAACAGACATAAGTCTATGAATATGACTATGTCGGGTACAATCATGGTACAATATTTAAAGAGGTTTGAATATTTTACTACGAAGCCTAGTTTACATCCTGTCCGCCATTCCTTTGTTTTTTAAATAGTGGCTACGCGTACAGTCTATGTTAATCGATAACTGCCCTCATCAAGTTGCACCACGAATATTTAGAAGCGAAATTAACTCTGTTATTTTATGGTCATCCTGTCTAGAAAAAGCGTCAAGACCAACGAACTAGAAGAATAACTAGATAATATTATCAATAAGGCAGATATGAGCCTGTTACATGATGCAGTGCAATCTGTTTCCATTATGATAATAGTTTATATACTAGAATAAATATTTATATTGCTACCACTTTAATAGCTTCATAATCTTTTATAATTGTTCATTGGTAACGATCAAGCAAAAGCCGTGGTTTCGAATCTGGGCTAGCACCTCTGAGTCGAAAAAGTTCATAACCCTCGGAAAACGTGTGAGGTCCCCAACCCGCACAACCCGTGGCGGACTACGGCCTAAACCCTCGCCTGGAGAGGAGACCTTTGTCCAGCAGTGGGACGTATAAATGGGTGAATGATGATGAGAATCAAATAAAATATTGGACGCAGTTGATAACGTAGCTGTAGTTATATAATTGACAATAGCACATTTCGAGTTCTTAGGTTTTCGCGATTGTTACACATAGGAAATGAAACTATTTTTCCGGATTTGAATCGCGTATATTTGTTTTTTGTTTGAAAAATCAAGTACACGCGATTTAAATGCGGAAAAATCGTTTCATTTCCTAATAGCACATTTTCCAACGTGTCCTTCATAAAATGTATCCTTGTGTACACCCACAGACCACATAAATATTAGTAATAGACTGGATGGGCGGGGTCCGCGTTACCTAGCTTATCACCAGACGGGCATATGAGTGTCAACAGCGCGTCAGTCGTCGTTCAAATGTGATACATGATTATTTTGTGGAAAAAATAAAAATAGCCGAATTGTGCCATTATATCATGTTGCATAAGAAGTCAAAGTTTAAAAAATACTCCGGGAGTGATTTCATTTCATCGGTAAGTACCCAAGCTCCTGTATTTTCTAATATTTTGAACAATACAATACTATAATTTCGAAAAAAAACTATTTTCTTGCAACCGGTAATAACAACATACATTGGTTGCTAGCCATCGCCGCCGTCAAAAGAACAATTCGAATGACTCTCAATGAATTGCTTGCACTCGCGTCGTATTACACTTGGTACTGGGTTCGCGTGTTGTAATCAAATTATCGATATGTAGAAACTCTGTATTTAGAAATCCGGTTTTGGTTTAGTTCAACATTTTTTTTATTATAGCGGTACCAATGTGTAAACATAAATTGTTTACAGGTATTTAAAAGCTAACAATTTTGATTACTTAAATATTTGGTCCCAACACTCGCAATAGTTTTTTTAAAATTTTCAATTTAAGTAAAAATTTAATGGAAAAAAGGAAATATAGATAGACCTAGAAGAGATACAGTGTCGATAATTTTACAATGCACGTAAGTTCGTGGAGTATCAAATGAATACTTTATGAGATTGGAGATTTTCTTTCCCTTATCTACATGATTTCTGTCTCCCTGCATGCTAATTATACGTCACCTTCGTCCGCTTGAGTTCTTAGTTTTATCACAGGTATGATTTACATTTGCAGTTTTGGTATTGATTTTTTTAGTTACCCGCCGGACCCTTTTTAAAGGAGAAAGGGGCTGAAGCAACAGCCAGTAAAAGCTGGGTACCTACTAAATGTAGCACCATTTGCTATAGGCATTTCATGACATCACATTAAATTATGTACATATGAATAACAACCGAAAAATTCATTAACGCATAAATCATTTGGTTAATCAGGTAATATATGACATGGAACTCTGAGTCGTATTCACAAATTATAGACCACATCTACATGTGAAAACATTTCTGAGGCATTGTCAGTTATTTTTCGTCTAGTTTTCAGGAAACAAATAATTCGCTTCTTCGCCTTCGGAAATAAGTATCTTCATTATCTTGACAAGCTCGTCGACGCTATAGGTGTAGTCATGTTCAGTCAGTTCAGAAAGAGATAATTGTTGAACAAATATATCATATTTCAAGGAGAATAAAGATTTTTATAATGACTATGTTTTAATATTTCAACCCTTCCAGTGATCGGATTGACTTGAAATCTAGTAGGTTAATGAAACTATGATGACAGCATAATAAATCATTAATACTGTGATTGTAACATGTAGCTACATATAGGTACGCACACGCCTGCGTAGGTTATATCAATTAATACGAGTATTTGCGTGTAGTAAAACCTTATGCATATTTGGTAACAAATGTGTGCGTGTACAAGTCAGCTACGCTAGTTCTCGAAGAAATTGCTTTAAATGCCGTTTCCATATACTCCATGGTTAACCCTAATTATAGCAAGTATAAAGCAATGCCTAGTTCAATATTCCGCTAGTTATGAAACATAATGTCGATATCAATTAAATGTCACATCCCTATCTGTAGATTGTCAACTTTTTGCTTTTGTTCCAAGAAGTTTGTGTTTATAGGGTTCTTAGCTTTTATGTGACTAGTAATAATAAAACCTTATTAGATCCAAATAAGTTTCAATTTTTTTTACCAAAAGTTTTTCATTATTGTCTATTTTCGTTTGATAATTTATAACCAATCAAAATTATGTTATCTTAGTACTAATGTAAGATTACGTTTTCAAATGTGTGCGTGTGGCGACACCGGTTTTGATACAAATGTTGCTTGATGCCATTTCCATTCTTTTCTTTCTTCCATGTGTACACCTAAGTGTACACCCATGTTCTGACTTTATATGTTTTATTTTTATAATTTTTATTTTTTGTTTTGTTATTGAGAAAAAAAAGCTAAGAGTGAAATTAGTTTCGAAAGACCCGCAGCGCAAGTTGTCGTCTGTATGACGTATTTCCGTAATCAAAACCGATTTAGTTTTTTAGCCAAGCACTTTGGCACATAACATTTTCACTTTACTATCGACGTCGTTAATTACGGGTTGAAGAATTTTAATGAAGACTATTTTATTGGACAAGCCTATACCTATCGACAAAAGATATACTTTTATGAAGACTAAGTTTAGGCCTAGAAATGGAATATAGTGAAAAGAAAGGAATAAAAAAGACTAAAACCTTTGCCGTTCCGCAAGGAAAAAGAAGAACATAACATCACTTCTATAATTTCGTTACTTTCAAGTATTTCTCCCGGCCCGGAGATCCCACCAGAGACGTCTGCGTGGCAGTCCGGGCGTTAACTGATAATGATAATGATAAAAATGATAACCGTTCGGTCACGGAGGTAGTTAAACAATATACGAGTAATACTCGATTTCTCGGAGATAGTAGATTTATAGAATACCAATACCACCACCACCGTACCATTTCCACTTCATTGTATGTCGCATGCTGGATACAAAAATTAATCTTGAAAGGCCACATTATAACGCTTATTAGACCGTGTTCCCATTATATCGTGACGACAGATGGTCGTGCAGTTTAAAGTTTCTTGCCTTGTATATTTAAATGAAGTTGTTCACTCATAGAACAACACGATTAACTGTCGTTCACGATTTTTTGGTGTTACGACGACAGACTGTCGTGACAATGGGAGGAGCTATACCGACTGTCGTCTGACGATAAATAAAACGTCACGATAAAAATGTGACGACAGATAATCGCAGTTTCAAACGATGCTGTTGTGCAAACGACCAGGCGGTTGCCGTGAATAGATAAATTGTCGTCACAATCTAATGGGAACAGCTACACACCGTCCGTCGACACAGTCACGACATAGTCGTGATATGGGAACAGGTTAGAAGCAACAGTTGTCTAACGACCAATAAAACGTTACGACATAATGGGAACGCGCCCTAACATTAGGTATCCGATTGTAAGTGACCCTATCCTTGAGAAGGTGTAATATGTGTTTTTCGAAATGAGTTGTTTTATTAAATGGATGTAAATAGTAAAACGACATTGTATAAAAAAAGTGTCGTGTAAATATGATATCGTAAAATAAATTATGTGAAAAATGTTGCTATTGTCAATGAAATAACATTTTGATGATTATGTAGGAACAATTGGAATTACAATTTTAATATTTATTCCCTTGCTTCAAAATTAAGAAAACTCCCTATCGCGGTTTTCCCGCAGGAGTATAGCGTGGAGTCCTTCAAAAGGGGTTTGAGAAGGGTCCTAAAGGGTTTGCAACGCGCTCGTGACGCCGGTGGTGTTACCGGCGTTCATAGGCGACGGTGACCGCTTTCCATCAGGTGAGCCGTATACTTGTTTGCTGCTTACATAATATTAAAAAAAACTTGTACTTTACCTAAAGTAATCGGTAGATAGAAATATTTAGATAAATATTGTAAAAACAATAAACGTCAACATAAAAATTTGAGAAATTAAAACATTCAAGTGGTTGTAATGGGAGAATCATCTTCAACCCATTTATAAGTCCACTGCAGGGCTCGGGTCTCCTCTCAGGCGCGACACTATAGTCCACCGCGCTGGTTGTGAACGCCGATCTGGTTTTCCGGAAGTTGTGAACCTTCTTCGACGTGCAGGTTTAATAAAAAAATAAAATAAATTGCATTTATTTCGGACTTCAACAAAATCCATAAAAATGTTAGTATTTTAGCAAAAACTTAAATGACTATATTAGTACGTAAACTTAAATAAAGAGAGGACCAGTGCCTTAGCAGTCCACTGTCCCATCTGTGCGCAACAACTGTCAAGAGTTTGTGGCAGCTAACGGGCACCCCACGTATTGTCGCTTCGCAGCGCTTGCGCAACGTAGCGTCGAAGCCGTCAACGCTCGCATCCGCGAACATCCCGGACGCACTACAGTGTCGCGGCATCCGCAACAGAACCCTGAACGCGTCGTTGTACTGTACTACACGCATTGCATTTAGTGACTTTTGTGTGTACAGCGATGTACACCTGTAGTTTATGGTAAAGTCACTTTTATCTGTGCCGTACATAGACTGAACCTACGCGTTATCATATTAATCAAGAAATTAAATTTCGCACATAAATTCCGAGAAATTCAGGGGTGCGAGCCTGAGTTCGAAACCACGGCCTCAGCTTGAGAGGCGGTATGTCAAACCTTTAGGCTTATTTGGGAGAACGAGTCTCTCATTATTATGCGAATGTGTGCGTCCGTACACAGCGCGCAGCGGGCGTGAACACATACAAGCCGCACTCAAAAACATTTGTATGGAGTTACCATACTGATCCTATTATATTATGTTTTAACTTTTATTGTCTTTTTCTCTCCACTCCTCTTTATAATTGTCATTTTATGTAACGATAAAAGGCTATTTAGTTAAAAGGAAGCTTACCTCTTATGTATATGGGTCTGAGTTCGATTCTCAGAGGGGACGCCACTGAGTCTTCAATCATTTTAGTCGACTGCATAGGTACTACTTTTTTTGGCAGCGAAGGAAAACATCGTAAAGAAACTTGCATATTAGAGATGGATCACAAATCTCCTCAACGACATGATCTCCCTAGCCTGTATTCAAGGAATGTTGTTGTATCTCCTTAGAATTGAGCTGTTCCCCGCGGAGGCAAATTGTGCAAGCTGAAAGACGAGGTTACAAAAGAACTTTCGCCTACGATTTTAGAAAGCGAACTGATCATTTTTAGTGATATAAGCGGAGGTGACGGACAAGGTGCGCGCCTTGTGGTAAACGACAGGCCTACCCACCCATACAGCCACCCGATCAGGGTGACGACCCTGAGACATTAAGTTGACAAGTCCCATGCGCCTGTATCGCTTCACCAACACCTCACCCTTCAAAGCCGGAACGCATTATTACTGACATTACTGTTTGGCAGCAGAAACAGGTGTGGTGGCGATACATCCCTGGAAGAACTCTTTCACAAATAGCTCTTACTGTTACTAAATCTGTAACTTCTACAGTGCTATAAGTAAATGAACAAGATCCCACTACAGTATTATATTTCTATTGCTTTAAAAACGCAGTAGGAAACATAAACTGACTTAGGAAACATAAATGAAAGCTTTGAGATTGAATGAAACACAGTATCGATGTTGTTGATACAAGATAGGCATCCCGTTTAAATGGCAACAAGAAATCGGAAAAACGGAATACCAATGCCACACATTTTGTCTATCGCCCGACGTTGTTAACTGCCTGGTATTCTAGGTATTATAGCCCGTAAGTTTCTTAACCCTAGTATTCATACACCAGGGAATTTGATACTCCTACGAACGCGGTAATACGTAAGCCTAGATTCAAGCCTATTATGGCTCAAAACAGCTATAGTTTGTGATGATGCTGACGTTCTTCACCGTCATTCGATCTTTTATCACCCACATCGTTACAAGTTCCTGGCCACTTAATTTTAAAATTTTGTATCCTTATTATATATTCGTCCCTCTTCCTTACACTATTACACTCCCATCAAAATTCTCAAAACAAGACAACGTGCTCATAGATTACCCACATATAAAACTCAAACATCACATGATTTACTGTTTTTAAATCATATACTACATACATATACATAAGCCCTTTTGGAATAAGTATCATCGAAATCTCAATTTATTCCCAAAAAATATATAAACACATCTATAAGTTTTTAAATTTATAACTAGTTTTGCAAGATGTAGCTGATTAAAAAGTTCTAATAAATGGAAAATAATAACGTTTATATTTCATTGAACCGAAGCAACGTCAATTCGAAACTGCTTTGTTTTGCATTGAGCTTTGACGCGAGTTTGCCGGAGGTAGAAGTTGTGCTGGCCAGCAATCCTATAAGTGACAACCGTATGATTTTATTTTTTTTAATTTCGAATTTCAAAATACATATATCGAGTTGTCTCGTAAAATTCGATACATTTCATGAATTTTACTACACGTCACTATTAACAACAATTATAGCAATTACCTCCTTCAACGTAGTTATGAATTAAAACGAAACTTGATGAGGGACAACACAAACATCAAAACGGCCATCACAGCGTGCCGGTACTTTAGTAAAGAGTGTTTTATACTGATTTTACTTTTGTACATCATTTTATTATTTTGTTGTCACAGCCTTTTCATTTCTATTTAGAAATAAATTTATATGGACCGAACCTATTCTTTTGTTTCGCTAAGACTAGACCATAAGTTCAGACTGAGACTGCCCCAACTTCGCAAAATTATCCATAAACAGAAAACGCGCAAAAAAACGGCAAACAGGGAATGTGTTATGTATTATGTGCGCGAACTATTTTTCGAAAATAAACGGTAAAATTGATAACTCGTGATTTATGATGCTACTTATGGAGATACGCACGATAAGTAGGTATGAGGGGTCTTCATTGTATACACAGATATAAACAGTCACGCACAACTATATCTATGTACTAGCGTACTAGATGCGGCGTTCCATACACACACTGCGTTTCAATGATGTGCAGTTCCGGCACAACATTTCATTTAGTTGGTTGTCAAATATTCAATGTCAAATGTTCTCTCTAAAAATTAATTTACATCGGTGTGTTGCTCACATTTCGCTATTTTACTAATTGTGTGAACATAAATTTAAAACATAAATTTAAATGGCAGACATATTTGTGGATCCTTTTGAAACTCAATATATTGCAGGTAATAGATATATACTATATTAATTTAGGTATGTTGATGATTTGATACTCTGTTGGACAGGTAGTATGAGACAGCTGGACAATTTTGTAGACGACCTTAACAACAAACATCCAAAAATTAAATTTAAGAAAGAATTAGAACAAAACAACTCTCTCGATTTCATAGATTTAACTATAACCAAAGTAGATAACAAATATGATTTTAAAATTTAACGTAAGCCTACGCATACAGATACAATTATCCCGGCTTCTTCTTGTCACCCCTGGAAACATAAAATGGCTGCTTTTAATTGTTATATACATAGGTTGTTGACTGAAAAGTCCCTCTTTCTAAAAAACGTTATAATTTAGACTTAAATATTGTTTATCAGATTGCACTTTCTAATGATTCGTTTTTTGTTACAAAGAGGGTTCCTCAGTATTGGTCCCATTTAAATTTGAAAATATTGCTCCTCTAAGGGTGGCAAACCAGGGTTTGAATCCAGGGGATGAATCCGGTTTCGCGCACTTTCCGGTAACCGATTTCAATAAAACTTGGCCAATAAATATAATTCCATGAACTTTTGAAGTCGGTTTTTTTTAATGTTACATAATAATAATAATAATAATAATAATAATAAGTGAAAATGGCGTAGGGATGTGACGACCTCATCGCCCACTGGTGGAACGGCACAGTGAATATCATGTCACTTTACCGTTTCAGTAGTGCAAACAGTCAGCGCTTGAGTTCATTGATGTACAGAACCGTGTCAAGGAACTGGTCTCAGCGTTAAATAGGGTAAATAACGGTCTCCCCGGGGTAAGTGAGTGAAAGCCCCGGGTGTAAAATTGCTCATCGTAAATGATGGAGCACAACAGTTACGATGAGCGAATAGGGCCGCTTCCCGGGGGTAATCGCCGGGGCGCGCCTGGAGCTGGGGCTGGGCGTGGCAGTATGCGGGCCCCCAGCCGCGGCAGACTGGCCCGACCATCCGGCCAGTCTACTCACGATCCATCACCACCAGTTGGCATGGTATCGGCAGGGGCTGGGGCAACTCGGTCCCAGCAATCGGTACCCGCCTCTGGTGGAGTACGGCGCCGCATGGCATGGACGATTGATATGAATAAAAATGCCATGCGGGCCTATTTTAGGGCCTCAGGTTCGGGAACCGGACGGACAGGTTATCGAGCAGTAATGTACCGCGAATTTCTTCGGCTGGAGCCAACTTTGACCGTCACAGAACAAAACCTGGCGGACCGAGTTCGGTACCTACAGCGCTCAGGACTTTTTAGCGCTGCCGAACTCGAGCAATTACGATGCGAGGCTGTTCCTCCACTGGAAGAAGAGCCACCCAGGCTGGAGCGCTCTCCTGTTCTCAGCAGGGAAGTTCACAGGGAACCTAGTGCTCAGCAGCCGGATACGGGTGGTACTGAAAGTGATTGGGGAACAGCCGCCCTGGATTTGGAAGCGTTGAGGAGTAGTCTGGAGGAGACGATTCTGGAATATCGCCACGTGCCTCTTGAGCGAAGGCCACGGCTGCCTCGAGTGCCTCTCAGTATCAAGGTTCGGGATGCCGTTGGGGCCATTAACAACATGCTTCCCTCATTTTTAGAGGAAAGCGTAGGCCTTTGGGAGACAGACTCAATTCTCTTCGCTGCCGCAATGACTGTGTGTCAATTTGTCGGCGTCAGGATGCCGCCAACAAGACCCGGCGGTAACCACCAGGTTGGCAGCACTACTCCTAGGACTAGTACTAAGCCAGCCTGGATGAGGCGAATTGAGGGTCGTATAGCATGGGCCAGGGTCCTCATCGGCAAACTGACTAGCTTCAGATCAGGCGTCACAAGGCCGAGAGTGATGCGCTTTGTCCGAGAAGCATTCCCCGGTGAGAACATTTTTGTAGACTCACCGGAGTTTGCACGAAAACTGACAGGGCGCATCGATGATCTGAAGCAGAAGATAGCTGCTTGGGGCAAGCGGATTCGGCGATATTCCGAAAGGGTGAAGAGGTATCGGCAGAATCGTCTCTTCATGAGTGACCAAAAGAAGTTTTATAGGACACTGGAGCGTCCTGATGTGGTCTTGACGGGTGAGCGTCCGGACAAAGCAGAAGTGGTCGCCTTTTGGCGAAGGCTTTGGTCGCAGCCCGTCGATCACGAAGAGGGTCCATGGTTCGAAGCGGTCGAGGGAGCATGTGCAACCATAGCGCCTATGAATCCCATCAGCATATCCGAAGAGGATGTAGCGGTAGCGGTCCGTAAGGCTCCGAACTGGAAAAGTCCGGGACCGGACGGACTGCATCATTATTGGCTGAAGGGGTTCTGGTGCTGCCACGCTACTCTCGCTCGTCAGTTCCAAAGTGCCCTTGAGAGTGGGACGCTCCCAAACTTCTTAACTACTGGGGTCACTCATTTAGCTCCAAAGAGCGATGCTACCGTGGATCCATCACAGTATCGCCCCATAACTTGTCTTTGTACAATATACAAGACTTTAACATCTGTTTTGAGCTCCAAGATAAGTCAGCACATTGTTGATAACAGTGTGATGTCTGAGGTTCAGAACGGATGTAGGGGCGGTAGCCGCGGTAGTAAGGAGCTGCTCCTCATCGACGCGGTCGCTGGCCAACTTGTCAGACGCAACCGTCGGAATTTCTCCGCTGCCTGGATAGACTATAGGAAAGCGTTCGACTCGGTGCCCCACTCATGGCTCTCGAGGGTCCTCGAACTGTATAAAATTGACAGTGCAGTTCGACACTTCCTCGGGCAATGCATGGGATGTTGGAGAACGATCCTGAGTCTGGACGGTCGGCGAATGACGGATGCGGATGACCGAATAGAAATAAGGCGAGGTATTTTCCAGGGCGATTGTCTGAGTCCACTGTGGTTTTGCCTGGCCCTGAACCCTCTGAGTACTCTATTGGAGAGGTCGGGCACAGGCTTTCAGTTTCGGAGAGGTGGGCCGCGAATGCCTCACCTTCTCTACATGGATGATCTCAAGCTATACGGCCCCACAGCTGACAGATTGACGGAGCTGCTGACAATCACCAACGATTTCAGCAGTTCGGTTAGGATGGAGCTTGGGATCGATAAGTGCGCGGTGGTCCATGTTGAGAGGGGACGTGTCATGCATTCTGATGGCATTAATATTGGCACCAATCACCTGCGGGTACTCTCCGAGACTGAAACATACCGGTATTTGGGCATGTCACAGACCATCGGAGTGAAGGAAGCAGACGTGAAACAGGGTGTGTGCGAGGTTTTTTATGGGCGCCTGAAAAATGTGCTAAACAGCTATTTGTCAGGCGTTAATAAGATCCGAGCTTATAACTCCTGGGTCATGCCTGTTCTGATGTACACATTTGGCGTGCTCAAATGGACTCAGACGGAATTAGACGCTCTGGATAGACGAGTCCGCACGACGATGACCTCTCACCGAATGCATCATCCGAGATCGTCAGTTATGAGATTGTATGTCCCGCGGAAGTGTGGAGGTAGAGGCCTATTAAGTGTCAAAACCATGCACAACCGCGAGATATGCAGTCTCAGAAACTACTTTTTGACGATGACGGATGACGTAATTCGTGGAGAGGTTGTCACATGTGATAAAGGGCTAACTCCCTTATCGTTGGCCAAAGAGGAATGGCGAGACCCGGTGGTGCTTAGCACTTCTGACCGCGAGTCCGTATGGAAAGAGAAGGAGCTCCATGGGAGGTTCTTCAAGGTACTCCACGAGCCTTTTATGGACCGTAAAGCCTCCCTACATTGGCTGCGTTTCGGGGACCTCTTTGGGGAAACCGAAGGTTTTGTCTGTGCAATACAGGATCAGGTTATTAAGACGCGGAACTATCGGAAATATATCCTAAAGGACGGCACAGTAGACATTTGTCGGGCATGTGGCCGTCCCGGAGAGTCACTTAGGCATATTGTTTCCGGTTGTTCCGCTCTTGCTAACACTGAGTACTTGCACAGACACAACCAGGCAGCCAAAATATTACACCAAGAGCTCGCTCTCAAGTACGGACTAGTGCAACAGAGGTTGCCATATTACAAGTATTCACCGGAGCCAATACTCGAAGATGACCGCACCAAAATCTATTGGGATCGATCTATTATCACGGACAGGACTATTCTTGCGAATAAGCCTGATATTGTGATATTGGATCGATCGCAGTCGAGGGTGTTTCTTGTGGACGTCACCATCCCGCATGACGAGGGTCTCGTGAAAGCTGAAACCGAGAAACGCCGGAAGTATCTCGACCTGGCGCACGAGATCACCGACATGTGGGATGTGGCCTCCACTGAAATAATCCCAATTGTTTTGTCCGCAAATGGGTTAATTCCAGTCAGCCTTTCTAACAGCTTGAAGCGGTTGGATTTCTGTGGCGTGTCGCTTCCAGCACAAATGCAGAAGGCGGTCCTGCTCGATACGGCACGTATTGTTCGCCGATTCTTGGACCTGAGTCCCTGACCCCGGCCGACTGTGCCATTGCCGGGAAATACCGCCTCTCCCATTTAAAAATTCAAAATTAATTTTTTAGGCCTTGGGAGAGGCGAGAGTTTAAAATAAATACAATAATAATAATAATAATAATAATAATAATGTTTATTTCATAAAATAGTTTACAACATAATAATGAAGTCTCTGACTCCTGAGCTATAGTATCACTTAGTTATTACGCTATTTATTTGTTATGCTTTTTTTCTTTTTCGTTTTTTGTTCATGTTATTATTATGTATCGTAATTGTTAAATGTAGATGTGCTGTGTTGTTCCTTTTTTGGAATAAATTATTACTATTCTATTTTATTTATTCGGTAAAAAAAAAATTTGAAATGAAAAAAAAATACTTTTCCGGTTAGCAGTACATTCCCTAACATCCTGTTTATTTTGCTTCTACACTCTTAAGCGTTCATTTCTATTAAGGTTTTCTGCAATATAGCCGCCATTAGCTTTGCATAATGTCCCTATTAAGTAAATTCTTTTTTCACAGTATTTTAGGCTTCATAAAATTGTTCACCACTGCAATGGCGAAATCTTTTGAAAGTACAGCTTATATAGTTTGTAACGAAAGAAATCTGATCCTCTTAGCAACTATAAGTAGAAACTGTGAAATTGGGCTCTTACCGAGCGTTGCTCTCGTGGCTTCAAATATTACATGTAACTTTTGTTAGATACTGCTATATTTTGATAACATTATGCTTTTTTATAATACCACGTGACGGCACGTACATGTCATGCGCCTGGTGGTAAGTGACATGCCTGTCCATAACAGTTAAAGTGCCGTTCAAAGTTTTTAATCGCAAAATCTAAGAGGCACTGCCACTGCCCCTGTCACAAGTATTGACAAGTCCCATTGTACTCACAGCGCTAGCCGCATATCTCGACACGCAGCGCTCAATAGCATTATGTTTCGGGCCTTCACCAGCTCTAAGATACCGGCAGTTCTCGAGCTTACTGGTATCTGTCGCAGTGACGGTAAGAGGCCTGACGGTATGACTGTCCGTCCATGGAAACTAGGGAGACAGCTAGTAACCTATGTAGACACTGTAGTCCCCTCCCATGTCCTTGCAAGCGTGGGCGACTCAGGTCCTGTGGGCAGAACGGCCGAGAACTGCAAAAGGATCAAATATGCTAACCTTGCCCAGTGCTACAGCTTTGTGCCTTTTGCGGGGGAACCCTGGGTCCGTGGGGACCACAGGTGTTACTTCTAGTGAACGAGCTGTCGGATCGCCTCGTAGAAACCTCCGGTGACCACAAGGCTGGCAACTATTTCCGCCAAAGAATAAGTTTAGCAATTCAAAGGGGAAATGTTGCTAGCCTTCTGGGCACGATGCCCCAGGGTACGTCTTTCACAATGAGTTCTATTGCTACTAGTGTGTAAATATATACAATTGAAAACTGGCAATTCATTGTCACGACTTGTTTCTAATATAAAGACTCTATAATAAATAACTTTCCGATTATCTTACAGTATTGGATAAAAACGGTGATTCTTTTATGAAAAATAGTAATAGACATAATATAAATATGAGGAATAATAATAAACTTGCTGTTCTTGACAGTCGTGTTCATAAAGTTACAAATTCAACTATGTGACTATGTACACGCTTCCATAATAAGATTCCAGTTGATATTAAAAATTTGCCATGACTTAAAAACTATGGAACAAAAGCTTTATACTGAAGGTAGATACGGCTTTTGGATGACAATAATCCATTGTAATGAATTGTTTAGCTTTTCAGGTTATCCTGATTTATTTACAAAGAGCAACTCCTAGAGTTCTCATTCTTGTCAAAGCAGTCTTCCTTACGAATGAATAATAGAGTTTAATCAATGTGAAGATTTCAAGTGTAATTCGCTTACCTGTGAAATGAAGATAAGTTTGAGTATTTAATTTTAGAATCGCGACTCTATCGTATATAAAATGTATTTTATTTTCCTCGGTGTTTCGGACGTGTTGCAACCTCCATGATCTCTGAAGTGAAACACACGCAAGTTGGTTGAACACTGATTTATTTCAATCACACAGTGCGGGACTACCCTCGCATAATATGTTACATGTTTCCCTTTTGAAAAGTTATAAATTTAATATTAACTAAGATAAATACCTTTAATGGTTAGATACAGTTATCTTTTCATCATGAACAATTTAAGACACTTTATATAACAAAAATAATAAATAAACTTATATACTGAAATTTTAGTTAACTTACCAATTCATAAATATGAGTTATTTATGCTTATATTGTTTTGCCATAGTAATGTAACACATTATTATACTTTATCACACCTATCAATAACTCACGGAGTAAATAAACTATTTTACACCTATTATTATTGAAAGATAAAAAAAAAAGTAAATTACACAATTTGATCATTTTCTTAACCTCACATTTCGGGTTTAACTACTCTTTACTTGACCTAACTAATAAATCACTTAACATACGTGCAGTTCGTTCTCTAGACCTGGTAATTGAAACTACTGGTGACGATGAGGGAGACGCTTCCGACAGACTTTCAAACGAGCACCCTTCCTCGTACTCTGTGGCCCCTGGCCGGAGTATCGCATACCCACCCCGCGGCGATGAGCTCGCGCTCTCAGATTGCGAGTCGGACACCCGCTGCTCCTCAGACACCGCTCTCGGTCTGCGTCTACGCACTCCTGTCGGCCAAACCGTACCAAGCTTACTTGAACACGCTGTAGTAAGTGCCTGGGGTCGCTCAGCAGGCCATGCAGACGCTGTCCGCGCCACCAAGTGACCGCGAGTACGTCTATATCGGACGCCGGTATCGTCCTCCACTATATATGAGCGCGGTTCTGGCGCAGGAGCAACCACCGAAACAGGTTTTCTGGAGCCGTTACATACCAATGTTGCTTTGTCACCCGGAAACAAACACCTGAGCGGTTTCGCTGACGCATCGTAATGACGTTTAATTTTCTCCTTATCTAACATCAATCCTCGATAATTGCGTTCATTATCAACACTTTCAGTGAGCAATTTCGGATTGATCGGGAGTTTTGTATTTAATCGCCTACCCATTAATATTTGAGCGGGTGAATCTAACCCGTTACGTGGCGTAGCCCTGAAATTTAACAATGCCATTAAAAATTCCTGTCCAGAATCCACACATTTTTTTAATAAATTTTTTACTGTTTGGACTGCTCTCTCGCTCTTTCCGTTTGATTGCGGGTAATGCGGGGATGATGTGACGTGAGTTACTTCCCATTCGAGCAAAAATTTCTTAAATTCCTGTGAGCTATAAGCGGGGCCATTGTCGGTCACTAGCTCCACCGGTATACCGTGTCTCGCGAATTGTTCCCGCATGAAATCGATCACTCGCCTGGAAGTCATACTGGACAGCTCCCCTACCTCCACGTAATTAGAAAAATAGTCGACCAAGATGATGTACTTTTTCTTTCTGTATTCGAATATGTCGGAGGCGAGCTTATGCCAGGGCAGCGGCGGCACTTCGTGCTGCAGCAGCGGCTGGCGGCGCGCGCGCGGCGCGTGCAGCGCGCACGCCGCGCACCCGCGCACCGCGCGCTCCACGGCCGCGCCCAGCCCCGGCCAGAACATGACGTCACGCGCGCGCCGCTTGCACCGCTCGATGCCCAGGTGGCCCTCGTGAACGCGCGACACCATGCTGTCCCTCAACGCGCGAGGGATAAATACACACTCACCCTTCAATAAAATACCATCCACATAATGCAATTCATCACGATAAGGCCAAAATACGTTGACTTCGGGCTTTACGTCACGTCTATTCTTAGGCCAGCCTTTTGTAATGTACTCGATTAGCGACTTGCAATCTGCGTCGGTCTCAGTCTCCTTTCTTACTGCCTCCATTTTTCGATTGCTAAACGGTAAGTTCTCTAACATAAAACACGTTTGTGCTTCCACTTCGTTCGTTACCCAGTCGTGCATCGACTCCTTCACAGGGGCCCGCGACAAAGTGTCCGCAATATACATATACTTTCCGGGAGTATATACGACCTTAATGTCGAATCCTTGGACTCTCATCATCATTCTCTGTAGTCGCGCCGGCACGGAAACTAAGGATTTCTTAAAGAGAGCCTCCAGAGGTTTATGGTCCGATTGAACGGTTACATCACTCCGGCCCAGGATGTACTGCCTGAACCGCTCAACGGCGAACACAATGGCCAGCATCTCCTTCTCGATCTGGGCATACCTGGTCTGCGTGTCGCTGAGTGTTAGCGAGGCGAACTCGAGCGGTCGGCCGGCCTGCAGCAGCACGGCGCCCAGCGCCACGCTGGACGCGTCCACTGACAGCACGAGCGGCGTGCGCTCGCAGTACAGCGCCAGCACAGGCGCGCTCGCCAGCGCGCGCTTCAGCTCGTCCACCGCTGCGGAGTGGTGTGGTTCCCACACCCACTCTGACTCCTTCTTTAGCAGCGAACGTAGACACCTCACACGTTCTGAATAATTTTGAATGAACTTCGACAGATAATTGACCATACCCAAAAACCTCTCGAGCGATTTTCGGTCGCTCGGGTATGGTCTTATCTCCATGATGGCCTTTACCTTCGAGTCGTCGGCTCGCATACCTGTCGCATCAAACTTATGTCCTAAATATGTGATTTCCGGCACTGCAAATTTACATTTCTCACGATTGAATTTAATGCCTATTTGTCGCGCCCGCTCCAGTAAACAACCTAACCTTTTATCATGCTCGTCCTTAGTACGTCCCCACACAATGACGTCATCGATAAAGGACTCGACGCCCTCGAGATCTTCGAGATGCTGTCTGAGTCTGGCATGAAACACTTCTGGCGCACAATTTATCCCATAAGGCAACCGCAGAAACTGATACCGCCCGAACGGCGTACTGAAGGTACAGAGGTCTGCGCTCGCATCGTCAATTTTCACCATCCAGAAGCCACAGCGCGCGTCGAGCACGCTGAACACGGCGGCGCCGCGCAGCCGCACCGCCAGCTCCGGCACCGTCGGCAGCGAGTACTGCGCGCGCCGCACCGCGCGGTTCAGTGGCCGAGGATCTAAGCAGACACGAATGCTGCCATCTTTCTTTGGAACCAATACGATAGCGTTTACCCAGTCAGTCGGATGCGTGACCTTCCTCACTACACCTAGCGTTTCCATCCTACGTAATTCTTGTAATAGCTTATCTTTAAGACCGAAAGAAATTTTCCTAGTCGGGCACACGACTGGCTGCACTGTCTTATCTACAGATATACTATATTCACCGGGTAATTTGCCTAACCCTTTAAACAAATCATCATACTGACCAACATTTATTGTATCGACATAAGTGACTAATCCTAATGCGACACAGCCTTTGAAACCGAGTACATTCTGACATTTAAAGTTCGCGACAACAAAAGGTAGCTCATATTGTTTACAATTATACGTGAATAAAATCTTATCAGAGCCCAATATCGGCAACCGGTTCCCTGTGAAAGAAAGTACTCGCTTTGCATACGGCTTAAGTTTCATAACAGACAAGCCCAAGTTGATATAATCTTTTTTAGAAATAACATTAAGCATTGCTCCCGTATCTATTTTTAGCATAATGTTTTTACCATTACAAGAAACTGTCTCATGCCATTCATTATGTGACTTACTGTTTACATTGTCCTTATTGATGCCGTTGATGTAAAACAGCTCTTCCGAGTCTTCGTCGTAGTCAATGGCCGCACTATCAACGTTTAAATTTAGCACTTTACTAATTTCTTTCTTTCGCTCACACACGCGCGAAAAATGACCTTTACTATCGCACACATAGCACATCGCGTTCCGCGCCGGGCACCGGTCGCCGCCGGCGCAGCGAACGCTCCCGCAGGTGAGGCAGGGGGCGCCGGCGCCGCCGCCCGCAGCCCGAGCCGCGCCACGCCAGCCGCCACCGCCGCGCCTGCTGCGCTCTCGGCGCGCGCCTCGCACTCCGCCACTTCTGCGCATCGCGTTCACCTGCATGTTCTCAGCTGATGCGCTGCTGATACACTGGCCTTCCTCTTTTGATATCTCTGCCGCCTGACAGATTTGTATCGCCTTGATTAGCGTTAGATCATCCGTGCGAAGTAATCTATCTCTCACTGTGTTGTTATTGATGCCGCAGACGATTTTATCACGCAACAAACTCTCGTTCAATTCCCCGAATTCACACTGCTGGCTCAATAATCGCAACGCCGTCACATACTGGTCTATGTTTTCTGCATCTTCTTGCCCGCGCGTAAAGAATTTATAACGGCGGACAGTGATGTTAGGTTTTGCACCGAAATATGCATCGAACTTCTTCATAACACATGTGACATCATCTTCACTTTCGCACTTATCAAAAGTAAAAGTCGTAAATACTTCGTATCCCGCCGATCCGATGAGGTTCACCAACAAACTAGCCTGTACCTCTTTAGGCTCTTTGCTCACTCCGGAGGCCTTTAGAAACACCTCAAACAGCCTCCGCCATTTGCGCCACGCGTCGGATCGCGCGGCCGGGCCGCCTTCCAATACCAATTCCGCCGGAGGACGCGCGTGTTCCATGATTTTTACGATAAATACACACTCACTCTCACTAATGCACGTGTACAACGTAAATAAAGTAAATAATTATGGGTTCGGACACTTATTACCCCTAAAAGAAGTCTCACCGCTGTCACCATGAAGTGAAACACACGCAAGTTGGTTGAACACTGATTTATTTCAATCACACAGTGCGGGACTACCCTCGCATAATATGTTACAATCTCGAAGGGACTTGAACGTCGAAGTAAATAAAATATATTTTATAAACGATTAAGTCCCCATTTTAAAATCGAATAAATAATGTGTGAAAATCTTGAAATAAACTTTCAACGAATAAAGTTTGAGGTTGAGGATAATCTACACTCAAAATATAATAAAATATGCTGAGATGGTTTGGTACACACCACCACGAAGAACCTTCTCAAATCAACTGCGTTCTTAAAAGGGCTGAGGTCAGTAGTGAGAAGGATAAGAGGGCCTGTAGGGCTAGCACGAATAAGGGATTCTGACAAACCACACACATGAAATTGAAGATTAGTTTCAAGATTATTTCGAAATATCACTAACTTTCATTACTTAACATCCACAGTAGGATCAACTTGATTTGTACGAAGTGCACTAAACGACGGCACGGCAGGTGATCCTTGGGCATCCCTGCATGCAAGTGCGTACTAATGGCAATTATGCCTAGCGTCCTTAGGCATGCAGAAGCATTCAGTCACCACATCGTGCTCTCCCTGTAGGACTAGCACGATAGGCGCGACAAGCGCGAGAGCGACACAAAGCGCGAGGTACTGCTATTCTCGCAGAGAGATCTCAGGTCTTATGTCGCTGTCGCGCAAGTCGTCCTTGTTCGTGCTACCCCTATTGTATGTAAATATTGTTGAATGTAAGAGAGGCAAGAAAGTTTTGTCAAGATCGTGCTAAGTGGCAATCGATAGTCTCTACCTCCCCCATGGGAATCTAAGAGCGTGTGTATATAGTAATTGAAATGAAATGAAATAAAATTAAATATTGCATTATTTTCCCGTCACTAACATGCTAACTTATAGGTTAAAACTAATTGGGTCATACTGTTTTATAAGATACTGATGCCTAAGATAAGTTTGAGAAAATCTGTACTACATGTCACCAGGCTTCCACTCTGCAGACGAGCAACAAGGTTGTGACACTGTGGTTGTAGTTGTGATACAGGAGAAAAATTAATAAAATTGTGTGTGTTAGTATATTTCTAAGTTATAATAAAACTAGTAGTTGTACTAAAAGTAAGTAATGAGACCCTCTAACACTTAACACTAATAATCTCACGATATGTAAAGAGTGAGGATGAATGAGTATCTATAAAACGAATGTTTATGGGGTGTATGGTATGTATGGTGTGCGAATGTGTTTAGGCGAGAGTACTATGAGTTGAGGAAAGTTAAGAGGAATGTAATGTTATTTGAAGAGAGACAGTAATTGTTCAATGTCGTCATAATTTAGGGTCTTCATCCGTTGGGATTGTTTTTGGAAGCGCATAAACGGAAAGCTTTATATTTAATTTGTTCTAGAAATGGTATAAATAGAGAACAGCTGGTATTGACGATTTGGATTTCACAGGCAGTGCCTTAGTTAGATTGGGATCATATACAAGTAGGGAGTACTTTTTGAGCACTGGGTTAAGTACAAATAATTGTATAATGTTAATATCATCCCATAGCTTGTAAAGATCACTACGTGGACACACACAGTCAACCACAAATTATACCCAAAATCACGAGAGAAATAAATGTAGGCCATACAAATATTTCTTCCGGTCCGGGAATCAAACCCGGGACCTCTGCGTGGCATGGTAACCTTTCTACCACGGAGCCAGTTTTGTCAGATTTGCGAAGGGCAAAAGTCAAAGTTTTCCGATCAGCCACACACCGCAGTCGTGAAGTATTTAAAATATAATATCAGAATAGCGCAGATGTTTAAACGATATAGTATATCAAGGAAGCCACACATCGCCTCTAACGCTGCGACAACAATTGCCGCTGACAGCAACGACCGTATGCATCTTATTCCGACGATGCATATGCATAAACCGGAGACATGACCGTAAGTCACGTCCGATAATATTCCATTCCCCTTAGGCCATAAACGTCCTATACTACATTCTTCAGTGTCACATAGTGAAGCGGTCCCCTTGTCTTTCGTAAACAATAAATAATAACTAATACTATAGTTACGTGTCGCCGAAATGTTCCCAATGCGTTTTATATATCTTCAACAAGTCGCGCTCAAGAGCAAAAGCCACTTCGTCCTATGTCCGCTGGGTCACTCATAAATTTCAATGTAGTCTCGTACATTCGGGCGGTGTACTTTTAGTGAAATATTTACTCCATTTGGGATCCAAACACCCAAACTACTTGATGAATTTCAATGCTCCGGAGTGGCTTAAAAAGTAACAATGTAGATACATTGTTATCATCCTTGTTTAGATTTGTTAGTGGTTCACGCCTCCAGTCGGCGTAATCTTGGATTTGAACTCCTCAAATTTGTGAGCAAGAATTATTGCTCCTTGAGAAACTATTTGGGTATTATACAAATAGTATAATTAACCAAAATTGTTTTCGCTTACACTTACAAGAAATAATATACATTGTAATATTAAGTTTATTGTTATACTTAAACATATAAACAACGTAAAGGTAGTTGAAAGGCTGAGTGAAGAAAAACATTCACAGATTTCTCATAGGCGGTACGACAAAAAAAAATGAAAGAAACAAATATCTGCAACAAGCACATAGAGGAATTCGGGAGTGCGTCAGCCACGGTATGACGATGGCGCTGGTTTGAGACCAGCCGGATCGAAGGAATTTATCTTTGTGTTTTAGATCTTTGTATTAATAACAGTAGTATAAATTTTTTGGACTTCAAGAGAATGTTCTGATTCATTGACAGTTTTTGAATTTGAATTGAAATAATTCAAGATTCGCATTATTCGCGAATGCATACAAAGATAAGCCGCAATTCTTGCTTATATTTTCCGATTCAGCAGCTGCTCGAGACAAAGTATCCAATAAATATTCGGGATCGCCCCTCGAACGAGACTCACGGCCCCTGAACGCTTGACGCTGCAAACGACACAAAGCTAGTATTGTCTATCAGTAATCTCCATGGCTTCGCTGGGTTTAATTTAATGTAAAAGAGATTTAGAGCGACGAAGGCTAGTGTTGTACTTCTGACAGTCAAACAAAGAGATAAAGAAAAATGTATTAAAATTGGCACTCCTGGGTCCTCTGCTCTACAATATATTTTTTACGATACCTAGTGACGGAACGAACAAGTCGTGCGTCATAAGCGATACGCCTGTTCCAAGCAGTTGTAATGCCACTCAGAGCTTAAAATCGCAAAGATCTGAGAGGCACTGCCATTGCACCCGCTACCCCGAGACTTAAGTTGACAAGTCCCATGTGCCGGTTAATTCACTAGAACCCCTTACCTTTCAAAATCGGAAAACAGTAATGCTCACATAACCTCTTGGTGGCAGAATAGTAAGTAAGTGGCAAGGCTCTCAGATCTCTGATTTTATTTTATCTTTCAATTTAAAGCTCTGAGTGGGGCTGCAGCTGTCATGGATAGGCGTGTCGCTTGCCACCAGGTGCACGACTTGTTCGTCCCATCGCTTTATGTAATAAAAAAATTTCATAGCGTCCTCTTCTTTACTATGTATCAAATTGCTGTTAAAATGTTTTTTCCGTATTCTTTAGCTTTTGTAGTACATACTTATACATAACTATTTAGTGTATTTTGATACGTAGCTGCAAACTCGCTTACAAATATGAAAAAATATGGATTTTTAAACAGAAAAAACCTTAAAAATAAATATTTTTTAACCGTCTGGTTGATTTGTACGAATATGCTATTTTTATTGGATTTCAAACTTTTCTGTATATTCTTTATAAAGCAATTACAGATGACTGTCGAGTCGCAGAAGAAAAAAACAGAAAGCAATCAAAGTTACAAATGAAAACACGTTTGCCTTATTGACGAGGCCTCTACATGTATATCTGTACAAAAATCAGTTTATAATTGGAAAACAACGTTGTGCTTATGCATAAAACAAACATATTTTTTTATGGATAACTTCTTCAACGCCAACATAAGCATCCTATGTGCAAACATAAAACAAAAAACTAAATATGTTAAACATTACGATCCATTTACCATATTTTGTTTATGTTTACATAAACTATACTGAAGGAAAATCCTTGAAAGTAAAACTGATAATTTTATATATTCACTAGCCTTTTTCGCAGCCTTTAAACTTCCTCTAGGGAACTTTACTTTATCGATAAAAAGCCTTAACGGTAGTCGGTTTCCCGGGTCAATAAGGACCTCTGTGGCGAGAAATGAAACGTCCAGTAATTCCTTGTTGCGAGATTGAGTAGTTTAAATCTATAATTAACTTTATGCACATAACAATAAGTAATCGGTAAAGCATTATTTTTTTATAATATCAAGTAACGGGACAAACAAGTGGTGCCGCACCATCAGGTGGTAAGCTACACGCCTGTCCATAACAGTTGCAGTGCCACTCAAGAGCTTTAAATCGCAAAGATCTGAGGGGCACTGCCACTGCGCCCATCACCCAGAGACATAAATTGAAAAGTCCCATGTGCCTGTAATTTCTCCAGCATCCTCACCCTTCAAAACCGGAACACAATAATGCTAACATTACAGCTTGGCGGCAGAAATAAGAAAAAAGGTGGCAATACTTCCCTGGAGGAACTCTTTAACAAGGAACTCTACTGCTGCTACTCTACTCTAATTCTCCTTAGGTATGACCTTTATTAGGTATGCATACAAAGTTGCTAAGACTATCGATATGGGATGATGAAGTGACACACACTCGTTACGAGGTATTTTATTAACAGTGCAGCTCCTTGTGTAAAAGTTCGTGCTTTGAGCGATTCTACAATTGTTGTGGACAGGCGTGTCACTTACTATCAGGCGCACGACTTGTCCGTCTCGTCATTTGGTATCATAAAAAAATTCAATTCAAAACCCTTTAGCCTAAGCAAAAACATGCGTCAATTTTTCTTTAGTATTATCCTGTTATTATACGTACTTAAGTAAAATATTAATATTTACCTTATGTAAATGTTGAGTACGATAATCGATAATCGGATTTATAATGTTAAGTATGGTATATTTCTAAGTATTATTTGTAGTCTGTTATCTGTTGTTTGTATACTTAAATACTCGATAAGGTCATAAACACTGAATCGGGAAAAGTAACCAATCGTCATACAGATTACACCGACATTATTAAAGTAGTGGACGGGAGGACAATAAGTGATAAAGGTATGTTGGTGGGAGTCATAAATGCTCGATTTGTGAGGGCAGCAGCCGCGTGCGGGGCGCCCTTGGTTTCCCTGCGCCTGCGCACTTTTACCCCTCTTGACGTGTATCAGATTATAACCAAACGTGTAGCGCTGAAACCTACTAAAGATTTATACAGTATCTCTGTTGATTTGCTACAGTCCGCTGCAGAGCCGCTAGCCGTAATACTTGCAAACCTGTATAATAATTGCTTGTGTAAGGAGTCGTACCCAGCGGCTTTCAAAAAGGTTAAGGTAACACCATTATACAAAGGGAAAGGCAAGCAGGACGACATCAAGAACTATAGGCCAGTTTCTACCATCCCGAGCATTGCAAATGTGTTTAAATGGGGTTTGTGCGAGAGGATCACAGCCTTCCTTGCCGCGGTCCGACCGTCAACACGCATATCGTAGCGGTCGGTCAACCACTACGTAGTGCCGCGAAATGCTCCGTGTAATTTTAGAAGCCAGGGAGAGGAAGCAGCAGGTGGCTATTCTCTTCTGTGACCTCTCGAAGGCGTTCGACGTGACAGGTCACAAGCTCATTTCAGCGAAAATTGCGCATTAAGAGATCCGATGACGCGAGATCTTTGAACAGATTTTCTCCGGGACCGATCATACGGTGGTGGTGGGGTGCCCAAACCACTGGGTGCCAGCTTGGCGGTGCCACAGGGCTCCTCTATATCTAATGTTTTGTTCACTATGCTACTAACGATCTTTCAGCTGCAGTTCCAGATGCCCGTGTTTTAATGTAAGCCGATAATGTTGCGGCGGTTGTGTCGGATTCATCCATCGATGAGTTAGAGCAAAAATTGAACATAGTAGCGTCAAAGAAATCGAGCTGGTTTAGGATTAACGGTTTGATGCTAAACTTGACCAAGACCTGCTACTTACATATAAACCTCTCAGGTCGTAGTTACAGGAGTCTGAACGTCATGGTAGAACAAATCCCATTGGAGCAAGTCTCCAATAGTAACTTTTAGGGTTTCATTTTTTTTTCGTTTTCAAACTATGTCCTGGAACTGTCATGTTGATGTGCTGTGCGGTAAACTCGGTCGCGCATGCTTTGCTCTGCAGCGCCTATCGTGGACTCTGTCATAGGACATGGTTAGGTCATGTTACTTCGCCACCGTGCACTCGCTTTTACAATATAGCGTCGAGTTCGTCGAGTCATTTGCACCTGAGAATGTGTTGTCTGTCAGTAAAATTGTACGATGGTAAAATTTTATAATTTTTTAGCTGACTACCGTCTCTAAGTACGTTTTCTAAAAATATTTATATTAAGTTTCTTTGTGTTCTCATGTAAGTGAATTGTTTAATTCTTAGTGAGAATAAATGTCTTAAACCATAGTTCTGAGGATGCGCGGCTGACTGGCAGCGTGCGATCAGAATGCAGAAGCGGGGTGTGAGGGCAATTACGCATGTGCCTATGAGCATACGTCAGCTAAGCCTTACTTCGAGCAGTACAGCATAATCACCTTGCCTGCTCTCGTGGCTTTCCGAGCAGCTGTCTACACTAAAGAACACCTGGAAACTTATACTAAACGAGGTGAAGGACATAACCATGAGCTACATAATAAACACGGGGTTGTACCCGTTCAGCATATTTTGTCCAAAACGGGCAAATTAATACATGTATTGGGCCCGACAGTATATAACCGGCTGCCTTTTGAAATTGTTGACAAATTATATAGATTTAGATTAAAACACTGGCTCGTCAAGCAATATTGATTGCTATCATATTGGATATAACTTATCATATTGGTTAAGTAATAGTAATAGAATTATATATAGTAAGATAATTAATTATAATTTTAAATGTGACTACAATAGTAATATAAGAAAATAATACGAATATAATCATTGACTTACAAATAAATGGACGACGGGTCTAATACAAAAATCACGAAAAAAATGTCCCAAGTCAACCTATTTAAACGTAGTGACTTGTAAAGGAATATGAAAAAGCTAAAACGTTGAATTTAAATTGTAATGTCATCGCAGTACTGTCTAATTTTGCTTGCTTCGCTGTCAGTCGAACAAACGAAGTTTAAAGCGTGAATGACGCTCTGTATACGATTTTAACGCCCTATAAGTTCGGGCACTTTTTAGCGCGGACCCGACGTCCATATAATTGTAAGTCAATGAATATAATTTATAATTTTGTATGTATAATCTTGTAAATGTTAATTTTACCAATAAAGAATGTCTATATCTATGTCTATGTATTCTACTAAATAAGGGAAAAGCACATTAAAATCTTCAAGTTCAAAACGTCTTTGTTAAATCGGTAAACAAATTACACTTAAAGTCGTCAATTTGACTAAACATTAAGCACATTCGTAAGACAAATTTCCCTGATAAGAATGATAAAGTAACAAACTGAAGGGATTCCTTTTTGTAAATACATGTATTTGTTTACATTTATCGTTTACAAAATTTAGTTAAAATACCATTGGCGGAAACAACCAGAAAGACCTAAACATATCACCGACATAATTATATGTCATTTTTGCTATCCAAGAACGCAGAAGCTGTATAACCTTTTTGTCCAAAGATTTTGTCCAACCTTAGTTTGAAACTTCGTTTCTGGCAGATTTTAGAATAGAATAGAATAGAATTATTGCAGAAACGTATACATTACCCCTTAAATTAATTTGTTACTCTGTGAAGACGACTGTCAAGATTAGCTAGTTAATTTCTGTTTATCATTTTAATATTGTGTCTATAACTATACGTACTTCTCGGACTCTACGTATACTACGACATAACAATATAAGAAGGATTGCTATAAAAATGGTCAACTAAAGAAAAATTATATCAAAGGCAAAATTACAAAGAGCTGTCCCGCTGACCGCCCCCAAAAAGGCCAATCGAATTATTTGGAAAACATTGCAAATTCATCACTCCGTAAGACTGGGTATAAAATCAAGAGCTCCCACAAATTGGAACAATAAAAGAAACGGCCGGATTTAATTGGGTCACGAACGGACGGTGTCGAACATGGTCGCTATTAATTGGACGAGACCTCCTGCATTATGAAAACACTTCGAAAGGTTTAAAAGTAATCACTTGCCGTTTGAGAGAGAGTTTGATTATAATTGACCTTGCTTTACAAGTCGTTATGAAGATACAGAAGTTATACGACGGAGATTAATTACACTGTGAATAAGAATTGACGTTAACTATACACACGTACTCGTATGAAAACAAAATATTTTCCGATGGAAGACAAAGCCGAAATGATTTATAAGTGTAACTTTCTCTTTTGTTTTTGAGATTATCACAAAATGGAAATGCTTTTGTCAATGCAATCAATCAAGTTAAGAACTTCGTCCAAGATTCTATTTAAAAGTTTCGTGACAAAAAGGTGCGCCTCGATCGGCTTTGCGAGCCGGCAGCGTCCCGGTGGCGCGTTTTTGTTTCGCGGATTGTCCGAGTCCCGCCCTAATGAGCGACGCGGGAGCGGTGAATGCGACTTAATTTTATTCCAAAAGACATTAAAACTTGCTGTCAAGAGTGAAAAATAATCTCGACTAAATTATTGCCTACAAGATGAACGGAGGCAGATAACAGGCGGATTACGCTAGGGTTGAACACTCTCCTATTTATAAATATTTAACCTGTGACGGCATTCGCACCGACTTCGCGTACCCTGCTAAATAATTGACCAACCTAATTCTTTTGTCATGCCCAACCTCTGCTGAAATATTCGTCGAGCGAGTGGTCGTGAGGTCGACCTGCATATTACCAATTTGGTTAGCGTGGTACGTGCCGAACTTTCAGTAAAAGTTTGCCGAATGCGGTGTTCACTGTGCAGCTGGTAAATATGTTCAACTTGTGAAATTCAAAAATAAAGTTGTTCCTAATTTCCCTGTTACCAACTACTAACAGGCATAGAGCTTTTACTTGTTACAACGGATTAACCGTAGTAATGTTTTAAACAATACACAAACTCACCTGGTCTATTTACAGAGCGTCCTCGTTTGGGGTGATGGGGGAACAAAATCTTACAAATTACTTTTTAAAACCAAACTCGTGTAGCGCTTTAAAAATTGCAGGCCTTTTTTAAAAGCCGGAACAGACGGACGCGAAGGAGTAAGCAATTTGGGTAACCGTTAATTTTGCTCTTAACCATTTACGTTCCGAAAAGATGTGCCCTATAAAAGGCCATTTTGTCGCCGCTTCTTGCTTATTTTGAGATCCAGCTTTGTTGTTTGTTACACATATAAATGTATTAATTAGTGGAATATATATTTACCTTCAAGGGACACAATGTTTTAGCGCACATGGATTGTCTCTCTCTCTCTCTCTCTTTCTCTGAAGTCACGGAATTAATGTATGTACTTTTTTTGTTATTTATATTGCGTTACTAGTAACTTTTTCACATAATGTACCATGGTAATGCGTTGGTAAGACAGGTTTTGTAATTATATATAAACATTATTTAAAAAATAATTATATAAAAAAGAATAATATTTATGACTTTTTTTATTTTATTTTTTCTTTTAATTATTTATACAAAGATCGATCACAAAGAAAAATTTCCCTCGATCTTATAGGGCTGGAACCTGCGTCTGTGCCATACCAGGGTGATCGCTCGCTCTACCAACTGAGTTACAGATCATGAATTTTTGTATGCATTTCTTAGAGATCTTTGATTTTGATTTTAACGGTTTTTTTGCCGTAGCGCCAGCGCAATCTGTGAGAAATATATGAATTGCGGAGGTATTATTATCAACTGTATGAATGATTCAATGAATTATATGGAGTTTAGATAAATATGTTCTACCTTTCCGGTGACTAGTAATGAGATAAGAAACCTGCAAGTGATTTGGCTTGGTTATCATTTCTAAATTTCATATTTTAACAATATTTTGTGACTAAATCAATAGTGATAAAACAAAATCATAATCTGGCAAATCTCCTAAATGTCCTTTAAGGCCCGGCGCCCACTGACGGGACGGGACGGCAAGGGATTTTTAGGTGACGATTAGTAATATACCTTAAAATTATGACATTATAGTTGCAATTTCAAGGTTCATTATCATACTGCAAAATAAAGCTACGGTATCCTTAGGGATGCTTCGGAAGGCTGAGTGCGACTATGCGTGTTTGAAGGGCGTAGCGAGGCAAGCATGGCAACACTGATCTGAAAACAGACCAGCAGGGCTAACACGAAAGGGCGCGACTTACGCGAGAGTGACTTAAAGCGCGAGATACTGCTATTCTCACACAGAAATCTCGCGCTTTATGTCGCTCTCGCGCAAGTCGCGCCCTATCGTGCTAGTCCTACAGGGAGAGCACGATGTCGTGACTGAATGCTTCGGCATGCCTAAGGACGCTAGGCATAATTGCCATTAGTACGCACTTGCATGCAGGGATGCCGAAGGATCACCTGCCGTGCGGTCGTGTAGTGCGCTTCGTGCAAATGAAGTTGATCGTACTGTGGATGTTAAGTAATGAGATTAAAATTATGTAGTTCCAAAACTAGATAGGCTCAAAGACGCGTAATTTACGCACAAAAACTTCTCAATCAAATTATGGTTGAGAAGTTTTTGTGCTTGAGTTAAGCAATGGATCATTTTTATTGGTTTTTATAAGTCATTGTCATATTTGTCGTAATTAATTATTTATAACCACCATTGAAGAGAAGCATTCATACTGCCACCATACGTATTTGTGCCGGCAAACAGAAATGTCCTGTTTTGAAGGGTACAGGTGCTGACAAAACTACAGGTCAATGAGAGTTGTCAATTTTATTGTCTCAAGGTGGCGAGCGAAGCGTCTTGCCCCTCAGGTATTTGCCATTAAACCTTTGAGTGGCATTGCAACTGTCATAAATAGACGTCACTTGATATCATAAAATAAACATATTATTTTGTACTAATGTTCATATTATACTACGAAATGCCTAACGAGGACTGCTCTCTTGTTGCCTTAAATCAGCTAGCGTCTCGGAGTTGTTCAACCAAATAAAAATAACAATCAATTATCGTTCAAACTCTCCAAGCCACAATTTTGTTTCGATACCTAAATAAAAGCGTTAAAGGGAACAATTAAATTTGATTCCCGTGGCAATCCTGAATCACCGCGGTAACTTGTAATTAATTCAAAATTAAGAATCGCGCTATCCATTTTGCTCTGATATCCTTTAATATAGTACAATTTAAATTTTAATGTACTTGCTCTGTCTCTTTATAATGTTTTTCAATCTTTATTTATTTAGAAACTTTTATACAAAGTATGTGGCAGTTTCAAAATTACCTAGCAAGTCTGGATGGCGCTGCAATGACAGTTTTGCCTGTTTCATATGGGGGTGGCCCAGCAAACAATTTAAAACACCTTCGAATCAACGCCACCGTCTGTTGCTCGTACCGGACACCTTTCAGTAACAAGTGATATGAATCTTGCACTACTCCACATAACTCGCAATTTGGAGATTTCTTTCTTATTTTTCTTTATTAATTAATAATACGATGAATGCCATGGGAGAATATTAACTTCAAAGAATTCATTCACACTTTCTGTGGAATAACCATCTCGTTGCAATGTATAATTATTGTTCTTTTTTAACTACTACATACTTTACCTCATATATAAACTAGGTATTCCATAGAATGTCGGACTTTATACATTATATGTATTGCTCCAAAAATCACAGTTTCCGGCAACACAAATCGAAATAATTATGTACGAGTAATAAAACGAATGCTACGAATAATCGTAGACCATTGTTTCGTAGCAATTTTACGCTACGCGCTACGTGCGGAAAATGTGCGGCTTTTTAAAGGCAGGTATAAAAACAGTAGCGGGCTTCCGGATTTATACGATATTTGACGTTGACAAGTGGCTGCAATATACGACTGAGGACCGAAATGCGATGCCATGACGTATACTATTATTGGACTCTCTATATACTCTACATCGCTATTGTCTTTTTTTCATTCGATTCATTTGGAGACACGGAAGTGTACTCGGACACATAGATCAAGCAGTCATGACCGTATATCCTTTGCAACTCAGGGCGCTCTTCTATATCTTCGTCAAGAAATTAATGTACTTTTCCGAACTTTCAAATTTCAAAGATTTGTCTTAGAAAGGTTAAAAAATATAAGTTTTTAAATTTTGTCACTCGCTCATTCATCAATCATAAACCGCAAATCACAGTTTTCTAATTTTGGAAAAAGACTATTTATTTAGAGAGGAGAGGATTTATCATCTTTTTCTCACAAAGTGTAAGCAAATTTATACTTGCGGCAAGTTTTTAATAAAAATGTCGTAATGGAACCTGAAAACCTGAAGTTCTCTAATGCTTATATATATTTGTTCGTAACACTGTAAATACAAAATAACAGAAACTAGTTCATTTACGCGCTACTATATGACCCGTTAGACGAGGTATCTGCACTGCGGCGTTATGGTTTCCTATGAATGAAAACTACCATACTGACATCAGCCTACTTCAGCTCTCTACAAGCCATCCAAAATTTAGAGCCAGGTACAAATGCGATTAGCAGATGCACCGCATAGTGAAGAACTTTACAGAAAACTACGAGAGCCCCGATTCATTCAAACAGACGCCTCTGAAGCCTATCACCCGTCACTCTGATACATAAGTTGACAAGTGTGCCTGCAATTTCACCAGCATCTTTGCACTTCAAAACCGGACATTTGTGCTCACATTACTGCTTGGCGGCAGAAATAGATAAGGTGGTAATACTTCCCTGGACGAACTCTTTCTCACACTCTACTGCTACTAAAATTCCTATTTTAGTTTTTAGCGGTTTTTTTAGCATTCCAATTTGCCACCACAAGGCGAATAATTTTGATGGAGGGGCATTGAAGTTAAATTAGTCTTCTTCATTTGGCTAGGTTTAAGATTGAAAATCTCAGCATTTTTTTGAAAGTACCTTGGCGTTACAATCGAAATGAAGTTGTTGTTGGTTAAAGCTCAGTTTGTCATGAGCAACTTTCACCCCCTCATTAACTAGGAGAGTAAGATTTTCCTTAGGACTTTATATTGAGCTTTGACTCTGCTTCTCACCAACCCTTTCGTGGCGGCTGCTGCCAACTACGTCCCCTCAGGGTCCACTCCCTCTGCACCCGTAGGAACTGTCGACCCAGGGCTCTTCAATTACCCTGACAAATTACAACACAAATCGCCTCACTTTTTCTATAATATAATGCTAATGATCTTACCTCGTTTAAATATACGGCAATGTTTAAAGAAATCACAAGGTATTTTTCGTGCAAACATTTTAAAAGACGACCCTTACGTTTCTCATCTGAGAAACCACTGTACCGTATTTTACATGGAATTATTTGCAGCACGTGTTAGAAAGAACAGAAATTTCTTAAAGAAAATCTGCATTCACATACATAAATTCATTCGGGGGAATGAAACTATTAAACCGCAAAAACATACCTACATTACGTGTCGGGGAGAATCTCTTAATTGGAAATGTTGTCGGGACCTACGCAAACTGGCTTACTTGCTCGTTGTGAGAAAACTTATCGCCTGAGCGTGGCCTTTATCCTTTCCCTTTGGAAAATATTTATTTAACATCCTTTCCTTAAGCCTCGCAGGGCGGCGGCCCAGGTGTGAGATCGCCCTAACTCAAATAACCAGCACCATTTAAATAACGGACCTGTTTTCATTAGACTTACGGCATAACCAGCTTGGAGTGACTGTAAATATGTACATCTGTTATTTATACTGCCTAGCACACACGGAAGCGACGACGTTTTGTTTTTTTTTCTGTTACCATATTGAGATGTTTTCGGTAATGCTGGACTTAGTACAGCGTACCTACCACGGGTGTACAGTGGCAGTTGTCACATGTAACAGCGTAAAAAATATGTGTACAAAATGTTATTTCTTACGCTAGAGGCGCTGTATAAATTGCCATACAAAATTGTGCAGTATTTTATGCTGTCAAGTGATAGTAGAGCAGAGATCCTTAAACTGCTTTCGTCTCATAGACCACGTGCGATTTTGTATCTGTTTTGGGTAAATTGTAATAAATTATTAGTTAAAATATACGTAAAATGACATTAATTATAAATATTTTTTGTAATTAATAATTGAAACCCTGTGTCGCGGGTGCAATGGACAGACACATAGACAACCACAAATTACACCCAAAGTCACCAGAGAAATAAATGTGAGCCATACAAATATTTCTCCCGACCCGGGAATGGAACCTGGGATCTCTGCGTGGCAGTCCAGCATGGCAACCGTTCGGCTACGGTGGCAGTAGTTTTTTGAAACAATTATTGAAACATTTAAAAGTAACACATGCAATATTTATATTTGTAACTAAATTAATCAATGTTTATGAAATACGTAAGGAAATATCCAGTAATAATTGCTCGACAGGGTAGTGGAAGATATTTCGAATTTGGAACTAAAAATCAATGGCTTGAATATCAATTCAAATCATTATTATGAAACTATTAAAACTCAAAACACATACACAGCAACACAAGATGAAAAATTATCACAATTCTTGACGAAAATTGATAATTCCAAAACCACAACTGACATGACTATCAACACACGTAAGAATCAAATCAACTGACTCACATGACATGTGTACAGTATTACAATACTCCACACTTTTCAATGTCACGAACAGCATACCAAGTATTCCACAAAGAATCCACTGATCCACTAGATGATTCCGGCCCTCACGGAATTACTATTCAGCCTTCGAGTATATAACCAGTATATACTCGAAGGCTCCTTGTGAAGTTCCTTGTGAAAAAGTTTGTCCAGGGAAGTACTTCCACCTTACCTATTTCTGCCGCCAAGCAGTAATGTGAACATTATTGCGTTTCGGTTTTGAAAGGTTAGGGTGCTGGTGAAGTTACAGGCACTTGGGACTTGTCAACTTATGTCTCAGGGTGACGGGCGCAGTGGCAGTGCCCCTCAGATCTTTGCAATTTAAAGCTCTGAGTGGAACTGCAACTGTTATCGATAGGCGTGTAGCTTACCATCAGGCGCACGACTTGTTCGTCCCGTCACTTGACAGCGCCCGTCAGCTGTGGCAGTGCCCTCATATCTTTGCGATATAAAGTTCTGAGTGGCTCTGCAACTGTTATAGACAGGCGTGTTCCGTCACTTGGTATCATAAAAAACCCTCATAAACACTCCAGTGCCAACCCCAAACAATCTATAGCGACTTCACAAACATCCAACCCCTACACCAGAGAGGCCCAGCATTTCGACACCGAGAACACCACCAAACCTCTCAATAAAAGTCACTTGAACCGAAATTAGGAGGCCGACGTGCAACACCACCACGCATTGGTAGCCTTCTCTCGTTGAATTTTAATGTGTGGTGTCTGCATCAAAGATCAATTAAAATTCAAAAGATATAAAGTAACTTCTACAGTCACAACTGGGCATTAGTGGAGGATGCGGCCTTCAGACTAGAGGTAAGAGAGCAAAGTAAGAGGTACAATCCAGTATGTCGTGATGAGATATGCAATGGTACGCCGAAATTTCTATTGGAAAGTTCAGTACCGTCACTCCAAAAACCTCAAGACAAAACACGCACTTCACGATCGGGGATAACTTCAAAAAAAGACACAAACCCGACGTGCTTATGTGTGCTAAAACTTGGTGCAAAAACATTAAAATACAACGCGTGAGGTTATCTTGGTATGAGCTCGCAAATTACTAGGTACAGCCGCCCGCGCATCATCGACAGCGATGTAACATTCACAACAAGCACTACTCGCTACTCGCACAAGGCTTCGGTATTAAATATCATTGTGAATTTTGTGTTATTGAATGAAATTCAGTAAATTTTATTATTATAAAACTTACGGAACTTACTTATGGAACCGGAAATGGAAATTTTAAACAATTTCCATATTCATTAGTAAATTCATTGTCAACAATATTTGACGAATATAAAATGTCGGTGATAGATGTAAATGCAAATTATTTGATGGACAACTCGAATAAGCGACGCGACGCCTGGACGAGCTACTGAGTTGTTTTAACTTAAAAAAATATTGTCGATTTTCCTACACGCGAACTGATGAAACCGGAATCTGACGGAGGTGTTCAAAATCAATGTGACACTTGTAGCATTTCTTTGGATTGTGGAATAGTTTCGAGCGATGTCTGTTACACCCATAGATTTAGTATATAGTCACACCTGTCTGTTATACCTATATACCGTTTCTCTGTCGCGACCACAACGCACAGCTGTTTGTATTGCCAGTTATGTAACACAAAAATGCAGACAAATATAAAAACATCGACGATCTTTGCAGAGGAGTCAACTAATTTATTTTATATTTATTTTACACTTATAAATAATTGAAATTTTATTTATTTACCACGCAGAGGTCCCGGGTTCGATTCCGGGGCCGAGAGAAATACCTATTTGTATGGCCTGCGTTTATTTCTCTTGTGACTTTGGGTGTAATTTGTAGTTGTCTATGTCTGTGTCTATGGTACCCGCGATATAGGGTCTTCCTAGTTCGGGGCTATTTAAAAAAACACTCATAAAAAAGCGCTCATTATTTTGCTTGGAGTTACTGTGGAAATCCTGTTGGTGCTACTTACACTTACATATTAGTAGCAGTAGAACTCCTTGTGAAATAGTTCGTCCAGAGAAATCCTGCCACCTCACCTATTTCTGACGCCAAGCAGTAATGTGATCATTACTGCGTTCCAGTTTTGAATGATAAGAGTGGTGAAATTACAGGCACTGCACCTGTTAGGGCGCGTTTTCATTATGTCGTAACGTTTTATTTATCTTTGGACGACAGTTAAGTCTAGCCTGTTCCCATATCACGACTATCTGTCATGACTTTGTTGTGAACATTAATTTTATCGTTGAACGACAGTCGTGTCTAGCTGTTCTCACTAGATCGTGACGACAATTTATCGGTTCACCGCAGCCGCCTTATCGTTTGCACGACAGAATCGTTTGAAGTTTCGATTATCTGTCGTCACATTTTTATCGCGACGTTTTATTTATCGTCAGACAACTGTCGTTCTAGCTCTTCTCATTCTCACAACAGTACGTCGTCGTAACGACAGTTAATCGTGTTGTACTGTATATATATACATACATATCAATCAATCAATCAATCAATTTATTTATTTGTCAGAATAAGGTACATTATAATCAGATCTTATTTTAAACAAATCCAACTTATACTACCATAATCGGCATGTAAACATACATATATGTCATTCAACCATTTACTAAGATTTCTAGAATCAATCAATGACAACTCAACTATTTATTACGATTAATGAAATTGACAAATATTGTTGTCTTTTATATTCATTAAAATTATTGGTCAATCTAATCTCCTTTGGCAAATGATTATAAATTTTTGGCGCCATGTAATATGCAGCTTTACTAAATAGCGTAGTTATGTGTGATTCTGTACACAACTTATCGCAAGTACGTGCCCGTGCAACGTTCTTAAACTTTCAGGATATTTTCTGATAAAAATTGTACACTCATAAATATAAAGTCCCGGCAACGTTAACAAATGAAATTCCTTAAAATACGGCTTACAGCTGTCTGTTCGTCTTAAATTACAGATAGCTCTCACACACTTTTTTTGTGCGCGGAATATGGAATCGATACCTGAAGCATTTCCCCAAAACATTATACCGTTCTCAAAGTAGATGTCACGTACGCATGGCATGCCTGTAGAACCAAGTCTCTGTCGACCACTTTGTTCAGCTTAAATAGAAAGTATGACTGTTTACTAAGTGTGGAACAAACATGTTCTATATGGGGATTCCACGTCAATTTACTATGTACATGTAAACTTGGTAGATCAATGATGTAAACCCAAAAACTTAGTAACATCTGTTTCATCGATACATTTACCAAGAAAGTCAATGGCTTTAATTTTGTACTGTTTTCTTTGTTTGAAACTCTTGATTTTAGTTTTGTCAATATTAATTTCAAGATCATTCCGTGTCAGCCAATTTAAAATACATGTCAAACTATCACTAATTTCATTCTCATTATTATATATTACTGTACAATCGTCTGCGAATAACACCAAAGCGTGTGTAATTGACCTTGAACAGTCATTTGTGATCAACGTGGTCGAAAGCTTTGGTTAGGTCAATGCACAAAGCCAGTACAGGCGAGCTATGGTCAACTCGTTTATAAATTTGGTACAAAAAATCATAAATAGCTGAATTCATTGATTTGTTTTTTCGAAATCCTATTTGCTCTGCACAGAATATGTTATTATTTTCAAAGTAATTACTTAAACTATTATAAATGATTTTCTCAAATATTTTGGAAAATACAGGTAACTGTGATATGGGTCTGTATGTATATGTATGTACAATTTCACTTAAATATATAAGCCACGACACTTTAAACTGCACGACTATCTAGAGTCTCGACATAATGGGAACGTGCCCTTATGGACAAGACTATCGCTTACCACCGGGCGCACGACTCGTTCGTCCCGTCACTTGTATTTAAAAAAAAAGTGTAAACACGAAGATCGATTAAAGAAATATGGCCCAAATACATTGATGTCTTTTATATTCCCGGAGATGGATTGTCGACTACGTTATTAAAGAATCAGACCATTGAATTAAAACCAAATTATTCTCCTTTATAAATTAAACCTTAGGTTTAAGTTTATTACATGTGGTAGACAAAGCTCAGAGTTAAAACAATTAAAAACAATAAATTTCCGTGCCCAATGTTACTGAAGTCCTCGACTTTTTAACCGATTCTTTGTATTTTTTACATTTATAAAAACATGAGGGGTCAAAGTCAAACAATCTTTATTTCATAGGTAAGCAAATTACACTTAAAATCATTACATTGATTAAACTCTACTGCTCGCTCGTAAGGCTGATTGATTAGATTCCCATGAGAAGAATGAGCAAGAAACTCTAGGAGTTACAGGGAAGCAGCAATACAAATTCTTCGGGGATTAATTATTCCACACAATCGTTGGTCTCAATTATTTTAAATTCATGCTATTTTACTTAATACAATCTATAATAATTCCTATTCTTATCTTGGATTTGTAACTTGTATATCTAAAAGTTCTTATTGTTTGTAAAATATAATGCTAACGTAAGGAGTATCGCAACGTGTAACGCAACGCAATGACGAGATTAATAAATTGAAACCGTAAAAGGGTCGCCACAGGTAGCCTAGTGTGGGACCACCTGTAATGATTTACATCGTGATGCCATACTTTCAGGCATGGCATCACGTTAGCAACGCATGTTTTTGTTAATGTTAACACATACTTAATGTTAATTTAGCGTAAGTCTCTTGTTTTTTTCTCTAAAAATGTAAATGTGTCAAGTATTTCGTATTTTTACATAACACATTCTTAACATATTCTTATTCAAGGCCTGATCACCGGAGGATAGTGGGGATTATTAAAATACGAAAGTTTTACCGATATACGTATTATTATATATTATAAAAAAAAGAATATAATTATTATAATATATCTTTAGAAAAAGGAATTTTATAACAGTAACATCTAAATATTTTGTTTTCGTGCCCAGTAAATCAATTGTGCATCTAAATCCAACGTCCTTATCACTTGTGGCGGAATTATTGAAAGATCTAGATAAAAAAAATTATCGATGATAAAAAATTAATAAAAAGTAGCCAATCCATAAAAAAATTTTACTTCAAAGATATATTTAAAGATATGTGTATATATGATATGTATGTTTTGTAGTAAAAATTACGATTTGGCGCCTAAGATTGATAAGATGAATAAAGACTCATGGACATATTTAGAGAAACACTAAAAAAGTTGAATTATGTTAACTATATTCATATGAACCACAGGTCACATACACCAAAACATTTAATTTGAAAAAAGAATGACTTCAATCATCTTTTAATTATGAATGTTGTTGTCATAAGTCAACCTTTTTTCATATCTGTGAGTATGTATCTGTAGGTGAGGTAGTTTTATTACTCTTAGTTATATATTTCAAATCAATCTTAAGGTCAAATATACTATGTTAAACAAAAAACAAACAACGATTTTGCATTGCAATTTACCGTTGCATGTTTAAAAACATCTAAATTCCAAAATATGGACTTAATATTCTTTATCTCTCACCTACAGATATAGCTTAATAATCGGGTGATCACCACCGATGAGAGGATGGGTTCATCTCTGCCATAAAGAAAAAGTATACGAATTGACTTAAAATCAACAATTGTTCTCAATTAATGTTCTAGAAGAGAATTCACAAAAAAACATAGAAGCCTATCGATACTTCGGGGAAGAAAAGGTATAAATATTAAACTACAAAGTTTACAATACGAGTGAAGAACAACCATTTCATAAACGTTTTATTAGTTCATATTCTTTTTATAACTTTGTTTAGGTAAAATAAACCTTTTTGGCGAATAACTAAATGTTGAGTAGACAGCCAGAAGGAGCATGAAAATTGAACCCAACTACATAAACAACTCTTTTTTGATAAAATTTACTTTGGCGTCCCTTTCTTTACCGAAGTATCGATTTTTAAGAATAAACTGTGAGAGTAAAATGGATTCTGGTTGACATTTTGGAGGACCGCCAATAACAATACTGTACAGACCTAGATAGTATAAGGCTTTACGTAGTATGTATGTGTATGTAATATACAGAGCGTCTCGCACCTATGCCACATGGTGGGAAAGTACCTTAAAAACCGTAGATAGAAAATTTCACTGAAAGAAGACGACATTTTGATTTTAAAAACAATTCGAAGTGCATTCAATGATACTTAAATAATAGCCTGTCTGAACCGGGAATAAAACCCGCCAAAAGTGAAAAAAAAACCTGTAATTTTACTATACTGATCGAAAGCCTCAATCATAAGGATTGTTTTCTTTTAAATAACATAGCATCTTAAATACAAGGAAGACCATGAAAGTTAACATTCAATTTAAAATTTTATTCAGGCAAATTAAGCTGTAAATGATTTAGTTTACAGCAACCGGTATGAGAGTGTGCAAGAGTGAGATATATTATTTTAAATATTCACCATGAAAAGATAAATAAATCGACAGGAAGCGAAAAATTAAAAATTATCAAAAGAGTGAGAATTGGTACACCTCAGAATGGGACGTATTTTAAGCATTTGATAACTTAAATTAATAATTGTAAGTTGCAGTTAAATGGACCTAATTATATAATATCTTAATTAAATGTTCAATTTCATGGTCTTCCTTTTATTTAAGATGCTGTGTTATTTAGAAGAAAATCATTCTTATGATTAAGGCTTTCGATCAGTACCTACAGTAAAATTGCATCCCGGGTTCGATTCCCGGTTCAGACAAGAGATTATTTAAAAATCTTTGAGTGCAGTTCGAATGGTTTTTAAAATCAAAATAAAGTCTTCTTTCAGTAAAACTTTCTATATACGGTATTTAAGATACTTTCCCTTCATGTGGCATAGCCGTGAGACACCTGTATATTCGTTATATGAAAATACACATATTCTGATATATACATGATATATAATAAAAATATTGTATTGATAATGAACAGTCAGGTTAAGGCGGTGACATAAACAAAATGTGGCGTTATTTCCAGCCATGTATATATCAGGTCCTCCCTCCTAATTTTGACGCGGAACTCTTGTCGCCAGCAACTGGTCTATGTGCCTCTTCCAGACTTCTCCGGTGTCGGTTTGGAGCTCATAATGTAATTGGCCCAACTTCCTCCTTACTGTTGCAAACACCCTTTTAAGACCAGTGGATTCCGAGAAGAGAAGATTCCGAGCCTGAAGTCTCTGGCCATTACGTGACAAATTGCGTGACAGAGATGGAGATGTGGTCATTGTTGATTTCGCAAATATCTCGGGTAATTTCGTTCTAATTGGTCTCTCAAGCATCATCTCATAGAACCTGTTGCCAGTTGAACGATGTAGTGTATTCCGTAATTGGGTCTTAATAATTGCTATTGTGGGTTGGGACTTAATCAGGTATATATCAAAATACGTGTACTGACAATGAAAATTCTGGTTGCCATTTTAGAGGACCGCCAACAACAATACTGTACAGACCTACACAATATAAGACTTTATTTAATATCATCATACCATTCTATGGCACTGCCAGAAGTTGATAGTAGCTTTTTTAATTTTGTTGTCCAGATGTTTGTTCCAGTTCAACTTGTTATCCAGTATTCCTCCCAAGCACTTGACTTCGGTTGATATCTGTAGTTCTGTGCTGAAGAGTTTGGGTAGTGGGTAGTTACCTAGTAGTCGTTTGTTTATAAACATTGCTAGTTCCGTCTTTGTTGGGCTTACCGATTGTTCGTATGCTCTGCACCATCTTTCCACAATTCGGAAAGCAGCTTGTGTAATGTACTGGCATAATTTCCTGTTACCAGTATAGCTATGTCATCAGCATATCCTACTGTATAGAAATGTTCTTTGTTTATTTTAATGATGAGGTGACAGAGACATGGTCATTTACGACCATGTTCCACAGAAGAGGCGACAGTACCCCTCCTTGAGGGCGCCCCTTCGCTACTATGGCCCATGCGGTCTCATTTGCTGTTGTTTTTATTGTTCTTTGTTTCAGCATGGTGCTAATCCAACTAATTAGAACTTCATCTACTTCGTGTCTTCTCAGTGCTGATTATATGCTGGAGAAGTTGGTTTTATCGAAGGCTCCTTCAATATCTATAAAGGTGCCTAGGCAGATTGCTTTGTCTTTGAGGGCCACTTCTATATTGCCACAACGGCATGTAAGGCCGATTCAGTGGATTTGCCTTGGCTGTATGCATGTTGGTTTCCGTGTAATGGTATATTCTTAAGCGCTCCATCCCTCAGTTCTCTGTCACATAACCTTTCTAATGTCTTCAAGAAGAACGATGTGAGGCTGATTGGTCTGAAGGACTTCGCGTCAGTGTAGTCGTGTTTTCCTAGTTTCGGAATAAATATGACTTACCTCTCGCCAGCTGTGGGGCACATAGCTGAATGCTAGACAGGCCCGAAAGATGTTGACCAAGTGCTGGACTAGTGTGCCTCCGCCCCATTTTAGGAGCGCGGGGAATACTCCATCTTGGCCCGGAGCTTTGTATGGTTCAAAGGTGTTTACTGCCCATTTTGTCTTTTCGTATGTTACTACTTGTTCAGCGTATCGCCAGTTATGGATCGATGTGATGTAGTTAATTTCTTCGCACCTGTCGTCTTGGACGAACCTCTGGTCCTGAACCTGGAACCTGTGCTTCCAGTAGGGTTCTTTCCGTTACCGCAGAGGAAGTTGTGTATGTGTTGTCTATCATGCGTATTGAACCTAGCTCAGTTGAATTTGAGTTGCCTAGGATTTTCCTTATTCTATTTGCTTGTGCACAATACGTGATGTTCCCGCAGTAGCCTCGCCATGACGCGGTGCTCCTGAACCATATACGCTTTTTTAGTTTGGATTTGGCCGTCTTGTAGTTTTCCCAGTCCTCATCCGCGCATGTGTTCATTGCTCTATTGAAGCGTCTCCTTACCTTTCTTCGTAACCTCTCAAGCTCAGGCCCCAACCAGTGTTGGCATTGTCGCGGAGCTGAGTCACTCAGTGGGCATGCGGAGTTACAGCTGTTCAATATGTTTGTTGTTAGTTTTTTAACCTGTAATTCTATCTGTGCTGTGTCCAGCAGTCTTCCCGATTTTACCGGTTCCCCCAGGCTCTGGTGTAGTTCGTCTGTGTATAATTTACAATCGGTTTTTCAGGTATTCCGTGTCGGTTGTTGTTCTTTGACGGCTGTTTCTGAGCTGAATCTTATCCATCTGTGGTCCGAGAAAGATGCTTCTTCGGACACGTGCCAGTTGTGGATAAGATCCACTGCTCCTTCTGACGCTAGGATTAGGTCTATAATATTCTACATCTTTTATTTATAAAAGTTGGCACTATACCTTCATTAAGGATTTGAAGGATCGTTGTGAATAAGTATTCTGTTAGGTTCTTACATCTATCATTTGCGAGTTCCATGCTCCACAACGGCTTGTGGGCATTGGAGTCAGTAGCCACAACGATATTCTAGCCGTTCTGCTCGCAGTAGTCGATTAGCTGTACCATTTCTTACGGTGGTGGCACATCAGCCTCCGCCATATAGACAGAAGCGAGCACCACTTCAGGTAGGCCCGTGGCCGCGTCAGCTAAAAGCTTTACGGCACACAAGTCTCTGGAACAGAATTCAGTTAGTGGCTGTACATGTAAGTTATTAGAGTAATATATGCAAGTTCTAGGTTTATCTGAGATGGTAGTCGATAATAGCTTACCTTTCAGATGTGAGAGTCCATTTATTCGGCCACGGGGACTAATCCACAGTTCCTGGATTAGCGCCATGGCTGTGTTGTTAGCTTCCAACCACTTCCGTAGCTGAAGCGTTGCGGCCTGACAGTGGTGGAGGTTGCTCTGGACGATATGAAGTTTACTGAGCGAGGGGGAAACCGCCATCAGAAGATAGCAGCTCCTCGTCCACGTCCTCGCTCAGTCGGATGTCTCGCATCCCCAACACGCACTCGTCATCACTGCTGGTCGCCACCGGTTTGACAGCGGCGTCCGCAGAGACGGGGGTCATCATCTTCTCCGGGGATATCAGAGGAGGTGGAGGGCTCCGGAGAGACGTCCATCCGTGTCGTTGTTGTGCCCGTCTTCTCAGGTGGCACATCGGTGTAGTGGCACATTGGATCTGAACCTGAGGTAGAACGTGCCCAACTGGAAGGTTAGGCGCCGGCCATGCCCCAGGACAGCGGGGACTAGTCTTCTGGGAGGCTCACCACTACGAAGGAATGTTCACTATGCTGCTGCAGCTTGTGAACAACCCAGCGGTGTGCCTCCGCCCACGGGTTTTGCCACTTGAGGATGCGGCCGATTCGACGCGCATCATCCTCATCGCCCAATGGCCAGGGATGAGTAGTTCGCAGATCACCCTCCGGGGAGCCTCTACCCCATTTTTCAATGAGATTGGCTCCACGGATGGCAGCCTGATGGTGGTAATGGCATCCTCTAGGTACTGGAAAGTGACTGTGTCCTGACACCACAGTTTCAGGGACCCGTCACTGTAGACAGGTTTACCTCGAAACTGTAGGCCGACGTCCTCCTCGCCGCACTCCTACGCTCGTTGCGCGAGGCGCTGATAGGGGCACCTGAACCATGTCGGCATCGGGGCTCCGTATGTAGCCAGTTTTGGCTGATGTGATCACCGCCATGACTTCTGGCCTGGTGGCCTTGGCGTAGGTTCGATGCTGGGCGGGCCTCTCAGCCTTTTGCCGCTTGTGCTCGTCTCTAGGAGATATTGTCTCGTCAAGGCGGGCACGTTTGGCAATGATCGAAGACTTCTGCATGCTCTATGCCGGTTTGCTGTTAGAACGAAGGGGAGCCCTTCCAGGGGGGTGCGCGACCGACACATTTGACCGGGCTGATGCAGTCCCTGGGCTACTCGCGCCACCCACTGGGGGCCTCGCCTCTCCCTCCTTCGGTAGGGGATTGTTTGCGTTGCAACGCTCGCGTTCTCTTCGACGGCCTTTCTTGTTTTTTCGGCAGGGCATCCCCTGCTCCCACTGGGGGCTGCTGGTGGACGCTCGCCGTAGTCACTTGTCCCTTCCTTACGGATGGTTGCCGCGGCCTTGGATTTGGGCTGATAACTCACCAGGGTCCACCCTGCCTCAAGGGCCGTATTTGAGGGGTTCTGCAATACAGTACCCGATGTGTGAGCGGGGGCCGCAGAACCTAGGGTTTGGGCCACTACCGCTGGTGTAGTGCTAGTACCAACATCGGTGCTCGGTTGACCTTGGGGTTTCCCCTGTGGCCTACCACTCACCGTAGGACGCTGTGTGGTTTTGTGTGTTGGTGGGGCACTTTTGGGTTTCCCCTCCAGTACCGCCGGTTTTGGGTTATTAAATTTTGACAAAGAAAAATCGTTAGTGTTCATGTTATTATGTTTTTTTAATTCACTCTTCTGACTCCCACCCACCACGGAGCCCGCACCTTTGGGGATGTCCCATTCGGGACACCAGGATTGTCAGGAGAGTATAGGTGCAGGAGTTAGGAGCTCACTTGGCGACATCGGTGGCTCAAAATGTGCGGCTGGCTAACCTGATCAAAGGCAGCTTGGTAGTCCGCACATACTCATCCCGTCAGCATGGCCGAGTCCATCCCCCCCGCACCTCGCCTGCGGCCCTCTGACGGGACACAATGCCTTTTGCCTGTGTTGGCTAATCACAGGGCTACCGTTTGGCAGGAAATCAGGGCCGAAGGGGGTATATTGCTTGCCGGGGTCCCCACCCCGCTCGGGCTCAACTCCCCAAGATTCCTTCATCCCTGCGTACGGTGCTCAACTGCGTAGGCATTAACGCAGGAGGGTGTAAATTTAGACTGCCCACCAGGTGCCATGGTCCACCCCCAGAAACGCATGGCCGGGCCAGTTAATCTCTTCGCGCCCTCACTGACAATTCTCAGACTGAAGCCGGGAGTTGTCAGTGTTGGCCCCAGGATGTACCGGCTACATCCTTGGACGTTCTGTAACAAAATGTTATCACAGACTGCTCAAGGACTTCGCACACGTGGAGGTGGAGCAACTAACACACCCCTATATGTACGTAATATATTTTCCTTATATTAAAATACACATATTCTGATATGTACAAATATTTTATTGACAACGAAAAATCAGGTGACGGCGGTAACATAACCAAAATGTAGCCTTATTTCCAGTCCATATCAGTAAGTGTATTTCCACAATTTGTTTTTATTTGTCACCTTTTGGTACTAGTATTACTATTGTAGAATGATTGTAGTGAATAAATTGTTTATTTTTTATTTATTTAAATTAGCCTTTTGGTAGTCCTTGTTATAAAATAAAATAGAAATAACTTTAGTCTATACAAAATGTTAGTAAAATGTTAAGGAACTAAGTGTTAGTATACAATAAAAATCCAGATGGTAAAGTAAAAATATAAAATGAGAAACATTAACATATTCATATTGTAATGTGCAATGACGTCACCCGGGCCAACATTGGGCTGTCCCAGCGGCTCGCAAACACGCTCAGGGTACGGTTGGGGCTGGCGCGTAGGCGGGCCTCCAGAGAGGCACACCTCTTCCTCATCACGGCTGCGAAATCGTCAGTCCTCGCCTCGTCGAACACGCGCTACGCCGCCGCAGCAGCCTCAACGACACCCGAGACGCGTTGTTGTATTACACGCGAAGTTCATTGTACGCCCTCTTCGTGTAGTCCACGTACAGACCACACGAGTAAAAGGAGACACAAAAAGTTTTGAACAGTAATTTTCACATCCCTTGAACACCGCGCGAACCTACAGACTAACTTGTTACATCAGACGGCCAACGACCTCCGCTCCCGCTCTATGTCTACATTGTCGCTAAGGTTAACAGTGACCCAAATATTTAAACTTTGTAACTGTTTTCAAGGAGCTCCTGCGAGAATGAGTGGCGGCACTGTATAGGTTCTGGTACCTGCCTTGAAAACCATCAATTTGCTTTTACTAACATTATATTTGAGTGCATGGGCCACATGGGCATAACGTTCACAAATGTGCAGAAGATGCTTAAAAGCACCTATCGGCGAGTCCAGCCGCACCATATCATCTGCGTAGCTGATATTGTTCACGTAAACGCCATCAACGTGGCATCCGACTTTGGTATGGCTGAGCTCCTCGATTAGCCCGTCCATATAAAAATTAAAAAGCCGCGGAGAGGTTAAACCCTTCCTGTCTCACCCCGCATACTGCAACCCATATTCTTAGATATTATATTATTAGAGAGAGACTCCGCCCGTCTCACACTATTCTTCTGTTATATTTTACATTGCTGAAATGCAAAAGCGTTATAACTAACGCACTTGCATTTCGGTACCTTTCAAGATCTTGGCACCTTAAGTTTTTTTTTTTCCTAGTGTAAAATGTCAATTACGCTCAGTGAGCATAAATAATATCATTGATTACCATTGACTTACAATTATATGGACGTCGGGTCCGCGCTAAAAAGTGTCCGCACTTGTAAGGCGCTAAAATCGTATACAGAGCGCGACACTCCGCTTTAGTCTTCATTTGTTCTACGGACAGCGCGATACTGCGATGACATAACAATTTAAATTTCAATTAAAAAAAAACAAAATTAAAATTTTGACTTGGGACATTTTTTTCGTGGTTTTTGTATTAGACCCGTCGTCCATTTATTTGCAAGTCAATGTTGATTACGCTAATTTTGTTTAACAATAAAACTGTAGGGCTGGCACGACATTGCGCGACTTAAGTGCGAGAGCGACATAAAGCATAGGATCTCTATGCGAGAACAGTAGTATCTCGCGCTTTATATCGCTCTCGCGCAAGTCTCAACCTTTCGTGCTAGCCCTACTGAAATTAAATAAGATATTAGAAAACCGATTGGTGAAGGTTATATATCTCGTTTCGCTGATCCCAACTCAATTTCGTTAAAAATGTGGGTTGCGACAGTTATGATATGGAGGACAGACAGATAGTAAAGTACATACATCCAAAATATAACCACGGTAGTTATCCATTAGAATTGAAATATAGTTTTTTTTTATACCTAACAAGTGACGGGACGAATAAGTCGTGCGCCTGGTGGTAAGCGACAAGCCTTTCCATAACAGTTACAGTGCCACTCAGAGCTTTAAATCACAAAGATCTGAGAGGTACTGCCACTACGCACGAGGCATAAGTTGATAAGTCCAATGTGCCTGTAATTTCACCAGCACCCTTACTTACCCTTCGCAACTGGAACGTAGTAATGCTCACGTTGCTGCTTGGCGGGAAGAATAGGTAATTTTAGGCAGTACTTCCCTGGACGAACTCTTTCACAAGGAGCTCTGCTGCTACCAAAAGTGCTGTGCTCAGCGTCAGAAATAACGTAATAGCTAATAAAAGAAAGCTAATAATCTCAGTACAGAGTACTAAACCGACCTCAAAAGTACGTGGAATTATACATAATTACTAAGTTTTATTGAAATCAGTTACCGGAAAGTGTGCAAACCTGGATTCATCCCCTAGTTCGCCACTATACGGGACTTGATACAGACAATAAAAATCGTTCTCACTACTCGAAGTATATTGAGAGAGAAAAACGCCTTGAATTAAAGAATATCAAAATCAATCATTAAAATAATTGCTCATTTTAATAAAATTTAGGCGCTATTTATAAAAATGATTCTTCATGCGTGACTTCAGCCACCCTTAGAGGTGGATGATTTTCTACAAAATTGAATGGGATCACTATGGAGGTACCCACTTTCCAACAAAAAAAGAACCATGAAAATTGGTTCACAAATACCGGAGTTATCGCGTCACATACATACAAAAAAAAGAACATACAGTCGAAATGAGAACCTACTACTTTTTTTGAAGTTGGTTAAAAAGGAAACAAAAATATGACTCCCAGCGCTAAGCCGATATATTATGATAAAGATTGCCATTTGTTTTTAAGGAATCCCTCAATAGATCAAAGGAAAACAATTTATTTAGGAACCTATTTACCGTTAGAAGATTTCGGTTGTAATGATGAAATATTTTAAATCGATAAGGAAAGCATGGTAAACTTTTAATGCATAATATCATAATATCTTCTTTATCCCATGTGATTATTTTTAAGGTTATTTTTGTCAATGCGTCATATATTGTAAGTATATTAAGTAGTTACAATAATTAGATCACATTTTAAAAAGAAATATAAATGAAAAATCTTTAACTATGTTTCTTTCTAATCACAGCGGGTGATGTGACATAACATTAGGTATAATATATAGAAATATTTTAGTAGCAGTAGAGAGGCTTCTAAAGAGTTCGTCCAGGGAAGTACTGCCAACTTACCTATTTCTGCCGCCAAGCAGTAATGTCACCATTACTGGGTTTCGGTTTAGAAGGGTAAGGGTACTGGTGAAATTACAGGCACATGTGACTTGTCAACTTATGTCTCAGGGTGACCGGCGCAGTGCCAGTGCCCCTCAGATCTTTGCGATTTACAGCTCTGAGTGGCACTGCAAGTGTTATTGATAACAGTTGCAATGCCACTCAGAGCTTTAAAACACAAAAATCTGAGAAGCGCTGCCACTACACTCGTTACCCCGAGACATAAGTTGGAACATCAATTCAATACAAATTTAATTACTTAAATCTTATTAGTAGTGCGAAATTAATTTTTTAAGTTTGTAATCTCACTTTTCCCTTTCTTTTTGTAATCCTTATGCAAATATGTTTACACTTCGCATAATAATGCTGTATATACAAGTATTAGGTCCACATTCTAGATTAAGTCCTTAAATTGTATCTCAAACATCTTCCAGTAAATGTTTTATCTTTTTATAACATCAAGTGATGGAACGAACAAGTCGTGCGCCTGATGGTAAGCTACACGCCTGTCCATAACAGTTGCAGCGCCACTCAGAGCTTTAAATTACAAAAATCTGAGAGGCACTACCACTGCGCCCGTCACCCTGAGACATAAGTTGACAAGTCACATGTGCCTGTAATTTCACCAGCACTCTTACCCTTCAAAACCGGAACGTTGCAATTTTCACATTACTGCTTGGCGGCAGAAATAGGTAAGGTGGCAGTACTTCTCTGGACGAACTCTTTCACAAGGAAATCTACTGCCACTAAAATTTCATAGAGTCTTTTAAACGTGAAAAGTTGTCATTTTCGCTTATTATGTCAAGGGAGCGAAATCCATTTTTCTATGAAACTAGAGGATTCTGGTACCCTAACATTCTTAAATACCTTATTTAAAAGAAATTCTATAACACTAACGATAATTCCTTTCACCATCCTAGCCGATTAGATACAGACAGCACATGGCATCTGCGTCAGTCATCTGACCGGGGAACTTTAGCACATAAAGTAAATCCTTCCAACGAGTAAAGTTAGGAGCAGTCGATAATTGTATTATGGATCAATATCATTCAAAAAGTTAGAAAACGTCTTTTCAGTAGGTAAAAAAGTTCAGTTTTATATCTAAGAGCTTGATTTTGATTTGAACCGAAATTCGAGAAACCGGGGAGTAGTAACTGTTGTTTTGAACATCATTTTAAATAAAGGAAAAGTTATTGCCGTGTCGTATCAGTTACTCAAAGTTAGGGGATTGAGCAGAGACGGTTGATGATTACTCCACCGAGAAGGAGCATTTTTCTTAAATAATAATCTCAGTACAGAGTACTAAAAAAAACCGACCTCAAAAGTATGTGGAATTACATCTATTTGCCAAGTTTTATTGAAATATCCCCTAGTTCGCCACTATAAGGACTTGACACAGGAGATAATAAAAATCGGATATCACTACTCAAAGTATATTGATAGAAAAACGCCTTGAAAATAATTGCTCTTTAAGTAAAATTTAGGCGCTATTTATAAAAATGAATGTTCATTCGTGATCAGCCACCCTTAGAGGTGGATGATTTTCTTCAAAATGAAATGGGACCACTATGGAGATACCCTCTTTCCAACAAAAAAAGAATCATGTAAATCGGTTCACAAATACCGGAGTTATCGCGTGACATACATACCTACAAAAAAAAACATATAGTCGAATTGAGAACCTCCTCCTTTTTTTGAAGTCGGTTAAAAAGAACTCTTGACCACAGAGAGAGAAGTTTTTAACTGTTAACTTTTTAATTTTGTATATTTTTTTTAATATCAAGTGACGAAAGGGACAAGTCATGCGTCTGGTGGTAAGCGACATGCCTATCCATAACACTTGCAGTGCCACTCAGAGCTTTAAATCGCAAATAATTTAGGGGTACTGCCATGCGCCCTCACCTTGAGACATAAGTAGACTAGTTCCACATGCCTGCAATTTCACCAGCACCATAACCTTTCAAAGCCGGAACACAGTAATGCTGACATTACTGCTTGGCGGCAGAAATAGGTAAGGTGGCAGTACTTCTCTGGACGAACTCTTTACAAGCAGCTCTACTGCTACTAAATGTAAAGAAAGTATCAAAAATATGCAAACATGTTTCTGCTGAAGTAAGATACTCGTAATAACAAAAGTCATTACAAAGAACTTCAATAAAAAAAATAGCAATTTTACATTCATAAATGATGTTTTGGTTCCCTACAAAACATCTCATTGACCGCGCAGATTTTGGCAAAGAGAAAGTTTCAAAATTATTTTTTCATTATATTTGTCTGTGACAGTACAATCATCAGCTACGATTATAATCTCATCACTTGCCACAGACAAGGATAACCGTTACAGGCAAAATTTAATAAAAATAACATTTACAATATGCCCGTAAAAATTTTCGATGCCGGTAATTGCAAAAAGAAACATTGTAAATTCGATCTTTTCCTCGCGCCGCGCGAGTTTAAGTTACATCTTTAGAGTATATCCAATATTACTATATCATCGTTTTCCTCGTACCAAACATTAAACAATTTTTTTTAGAACTACGTATATTTGTTTTTTTTTAAACGTAAATTAGGAGGCAAAAGAGGGACGAGCCACTTGATGGGAAGTGATCATCGTCGCCCATGGACATCTGCAACATCAGATGAGCTGCCTATGCGTTGCCAGTCTTTGAGACCCCTGTTGACGCGCTTTTTGAAGAACCCCATGTCATAGTGCAAAGGAAATACTTCTGGAGGAGGATCATTCCACATCTTGCAGATTCGAGGAAGGAGCGAACGTAATGTCCGCGTGCCAGTCCAAAAAATTCCTCTGAGCACTCGCCATTATAAAGACAGTAGAACACACACAGAGAGCCAACGTCTCTCAGTAGACTAAGGGACTCCAAACCGTCTATGAGTTTGGGTTTAGCCACAGGACAATAAATAGAGTAGAAGTGGTTAGTTAGCGTCCGGAGAGTGCCAACATTAGGTCTCAAAAGCCTGCCGGGCGGCGTCGTGGTGAATGTTCACTGATCCCACGGCGCCGACTCAACCGGCGAGAGGGAAACCCGGGGGGGTTTTAGTGGGGTAGGCCTTCCAGTGTGGAGGGAGAGTCCCCACATAACCCCTGAGTCTCCCTGGGCTCAGGGGTATCCATAAAAATTTCCCCCCCCCGTAAAAAAAAAAAAAAAAAGGTCTCAAAAGCCTACTTGGACTCAGTCCGCCATTTTTGCCATGGTATGGTTGTGTCATTTTTTCGCGCTAATTTTCTGAAATAAAAATAGCAGAAAAATGCCTTTTTGTGCTGTTTTGGAGTGCAAAAATGAAAGCCGCACCAAAAATATTACCCGTAGTAGTATTTCATATCAACGGTAAGTCTTATTTTAATAAATCCCACTTAGGGTCCACTGAAAACCAGCGCTGTGGCCCTGCCGCAGCATTAGCTGAGTTGGGTCCTTTTCAGTGCAATAATACACTTTTAATACTAATTATTAATATTGTACTCCACGTGTATTGTGCTGAATAAATTACATTTCTTTCTTCTTTTTCTTTCTTTCTAAATTTTCAATTTTCTGTTCATAGAATTGATCCTGCTTCCTGATTTTGATTCAAATCGTAAACGATACAATCGGTTCGTTTCGAAATCAAATGGGTTTCTGAGCGAGAAGATGAACCTGATTCCTGCTATATCTTTCTAATTTGTGAGTTAAATCAGCTATTGTTCCGATTTGAAATGTCAAAAGTTTCCGACCGGCCAGTTGTGAATCGCAATTATGCGCTTCGACTCGGAAGAGACGCAGTTTCCGATCGGAGAGATCGGAGAGACAATCAAAATCAAGCTGCTGATGTTAATCGTTCGTCGTAGTCCAGCTACTGTGCGCAAGATGGCAGCATGTTGAATAAAATTTCAATATAAAATCAAAACATCGTAACTTGCAATAAAGGCTAATATCGCTGAAAGTTCAATATTTTCAGCGATATTAGCGACTGGGTAAAATTTAAATTATATTAACAATCCAGAATTTGTTACGTCTTTTTAAATTAGAAACTATTACCAATCATTACCAAGATTTCGAAGTGTTTGTCATTTGTTTGTGTGCGTTTTGGCGATGGCATTTCCACTGTTTTTTGTTCGGTGGGTTTCATCTTCAGCACGTGTCAGTGTCATTCTATCTGCTAATGAATTATATCAATATACACACAACTCGAAAAACTCAAGCTATATTCCTTAAGTTGGTAAATTTATTTGTTTACTTAAATTCACCAACGCTTAATACATTCGATTACTACAACAGTTTACACAAGTTCGACAGGGTATTACAGTTAAAATGCTTAACCAATTACATTACAGTTAAAATGCTTAACCAATTACTAATTATTATTAATTTATCCTAAGAAATTAAATTATAAAATAACTAATTATAGATGATTACAATAAACAATACTTTTTTTATATAATACCAAGTACCAAGGACGAACGAGTCGTGCGCCTGATGGTAAGCTACACGCCTGTCCATGACAGTTGCAGTGCCACTCCGAGCTTTAAAACCCAAAGATCTGAGGGGCACTGCCAGTGCGCCCGTCACCCTGAGACATAAGTTGACAAGTCCCATGTGCCTGTAATTTCACCAGCACCCTTACCCTTCAAACCCGGAACACAGTAGTGCTGACATTACTGCTTGGCGGCAGAAATCGGTAAGATGGCAGTACTTCCCTGGACGAACTCTTACACAAGGGCCTCTACTGCTGCTAAAATTATAAAAGGTAGACGTCATCAACAAAAGCTGAATAAGAAAAATGTTAGATACGGCAGGTTACTTTAGAGGCTTCTATAATAAAATTTACACCGTGCGTATTCACACAGTTCCGTATAAAGTTACCTAATTAAGCGTACCCTGATCCCTTTACTTTACCTTGTAACGTGATCATGAAGATATTGTGTCATTGTGAATCATAGCTTCTAACTTTACGTTATATTCTAACATAGGTTACTGTAACACACATACTTATGTGTTTGACGGTCAGTTCTTTTTAGTTTATTAATAAACTGTTACTTAATAAGATATTGTTTTACGAAGGCGGGTGGTAGGTTATTGCAAAATGGGAGTTAAGAGTCACAAGTTTGCAATTACTCTCACATCCTAATAACGCACAACGTCCGACATATTTGTGAAATAAAGCGCATTTCTCTGTGTTTAGTACTAATAATTTTCAGAAATCGTAATATGGTTGTGTTTAGGCTTCGGCAGTAAGAGATCTTTTGCACTTGCACTTTGCAAAATATCGGACAGCCAAGCTATTTCTAATAATAAGAACCAAGTTACTTTGAACTTATAATACAAGGTACTTATAACACTGCCTAAATAATAATATAACAATAATACCTCATTTATTTCAGACATTCTCAATCCATAATATTTGTTAGTAAAAGTACTTATAAACTAATGTTAGAATTGACCATTAAAAATTTTTAAAATGTTACAATTATGAAAAATTAATATTTATAATAATTTTGTTGTACATAACAGGCGAAGTGATTTATTTCAACCTATACGTCGGTCTGCGTCCGGAACGCACAATATGCACTTTTGTCCAGTGTTGTATTATTGAACAGTGCAGGTCCATTCTCGAACAGCTGGTTGGAGCTACCCCGCACCCGCCGTTAGCAGGGACGCGACTCGCTTGCGAATGATCGTTGAAAAGCTGTCTATTCGCGCGTCTGCGAACATTCCTGAAACACTGCAATACAGTGGCAGCCCCATCAAAGCCCTAAATGTATTATTGTATTGAGTGCGCAGGGCAGTGCACGACTTCGTCGTATACTTGGCCCACAGGCTGCACATGTAAAATGACTAGCAATACGCTCTGAACAATGTAGCCTTGACTTGTTTAGTACACCGTGCAAACCTACGAACCAGCATATTCGTTCGAACTGACAGCGCCCTGCGTTCCCTTTCCATGTCCAAGCCATCATCGAGCGTCTCGGTGACCCACTGTCTTCACGAGTCACTAATTTCAAGTACTTGGGACTTGAAATTAGTGACTCGTGAAAGCACACTACCATTCAAAGATACTTAAAACTATAAACTATATAGCAAAAATATTGTTTTGCCATGTCTTAGCAATTACGTGATGAGTGCATGTTTATTCATGACTGCAACAAAATTAAAAGGCAAAAACGTGAACACTTTCAGTTTTACTACTTTTTATATATAAATTTAGCAAATTCATTGCATTATTATTCATTTATTTATCAATCATTCATTTATAAAAATAAAATGTATGCATTTATTTTATACACAAAGAAACTCCTTGATAGTAAACTTTTGAATTGGGCTTGCAAAAACAAAAAATGAATTTCTGCACTCGGGCGAAAAGTGTGGGAGTGTGTTTTGCACGCTTCACTCCTATAGAAAATAGAACTTTTCGAACAACCATGTTGTAATCATTCAAAGTACACGATATAAACCAGTCAGCGTGGACAGTACTATCTTCTAACACAGCTTAAATGTCTTTGTTGGGCCTGTTTGTTTTGTCTAATTAGTGATCAGCAATCTGTAAGGCCGCCTTGAAATTAGACACTTATCGAAGCACTGCAGTGACGCTTCTGTGGTGCTGCAGCTGCGCCACTACACATTTAGAGCACAGCTGCAGCGCAACCTTTCCAAAAACAATCTTATTTCAATATAAGCTTAAAGTAAGCTTATTATAATATTACTCTTATTCGTACCATGACGAACTTTTCTACCAAATAATGTACGTGTGGCGCACTATAAGTTTCCGGGATGAATAAGAAAAAATACTAAAAATGGTCAGAAATGAAATTACTGTTTCTCAAAATATTATCCGTTAGCGTTAATGCAATTTTTCATACGAATGAACCAATTTTGATAACATTTATGCCACTCCTCCGTTACAATCTCTGAAACATATTTTTCATACTCTTCCACTGCCTCCTCAGGTGATGAAAATCGTTGACCGCGTAACTGGTTCTTAATTTTTGGAAATAAATAAAAGGCGCAAGGTGCCAGGTCGGGACTGTACGCGAGATGGCTCGTAGGGTCAACGTTGTTCAACTTCAAAAATTCATTTGTCTGTCTGGCCGTGTGAGAACTGACGTTATCGTGGTGCAAGATGATACGGTATTTAGGGTTATTTTTACGGTGTTTGTCAATAACTTCAAACAAATGGTCGTGTACCAATTACTATTCACGGTACAACAATTCTCCAAAGCAACAGTAGCCACGTGTCCAGTTTTATTTAAAAAAGAAGCAATCATCCGCTTAGAGATACTTTGCACGCGCGCCAGCTTGGTTGGTTTCGGCTCATCTTTTAAGACCCATACGCTCGATTGCTGATTTGTTTTGGGATCGTAACTATAAATCCATGTTTCATCACCTGTTACTATATCCCACACCAAATTTGACGCCCCTTCGTTGAATCTGGTAAGCATGGCATTGCACCAAGTGACGCCATCTGTTTTTTGAGCTTCAATCTCATTGTGTGGGATCCACCGAGAGCACTGCTTTTTCACACCCAAATGTTTGTGTAGTATTGATTGTATTTGACTCATGCCTATGCCTAAAGATGCCCGAAACTCATGGTATGTCACATGCCTGTCAGTTTTGATCATACGGCACACAGCATGGATGTTTTATTGTTCATAGCAGTGGACGGGCGACCATCACGAAATTCGTCACTGAGATTCACACAACCGCTTTGAATTCTGCAAACCAGCTATAAATAGTCGTCTTGCCTGGTGCTTCGTCGCCAAAAGCAGTTTGACGCCGAGCGATGCTCCGCAGAGCTGTTAAATTAAACTTAAAGTCGAAGAAAGTCATACTACGAAAATTGTCACAAGTTAAATCCATGGTGATGTAGACAACCAATTTCTAAAATGACGCCACAATGTAAAAACAAGTGAAAGTCTGATGACACAAACTGTATTACAGCCAAAGAGTTCCATTTTCAAATGTTGTAATCACTTTTTAAATATTGTGTAGAGGCTTAGGTTATTTTTTGTAATTTCATCTAGGAAGACTCTTAGGGTCGTATTCTAGAACTCTACTCAATGCTCAAGTCAGGATTTGAGTATGGTTTAAAGCACTCAAAATCATACTCAAGTCCCTGCCATTAGGGTCGTATTTCCAGTACTTGTGTTTCCAGTGCAATCCTAACTTGAGCATTGAGTAGAGTTCTAGAATACGACCCTTAGACACCGACTGAGCTCTCGATTCTCAAGTAGAACTTGTGAACATCCACTAATATTAATTAAGAGATTGCTCAAACTAACTAAATTCGATATTTCTCTCCGTGTAGTTCATATATCTGTCTTGTTTTATTGAATAAATAAAATAAAAATCATGTCAATCGGTCGCTCCGTTTCGAAATGAAAGTAGACAGAAACAAACAAATAAAAAGGCAACAGACACAGTTTCGCATTTTAATAGTTTAGTAATTAGTATTCCTAGACAGGTAATTTTTGTAGATAAATACCGCGGGCATATATGTTTTAAAAAAGTTTTTGTTAAATAACCCGATTTGTGCATTCCTGTATCAATCTGTATCGGCTGGTAAATAGAATACTTGTTCTTACTTGTTGAGTACGATTGAGCGTCGAATGAGATAAACGAGTTTATGCATGTTTGTCTTATTCCTGTCAGTACGTGCTGCTTATGCAATCCTATAGAAACAACGTAATATTTATTTTATTTTCATTTGCGGTTTCGCGTAATAGATAAGCAGTACTTATTAAGTTCAACACTTACCTATGTATTTCTCAAAACAAAACTAAAAAAGAAGAGACGGTAATACTGTGCGGAATATATTAAATTCGGATTCATTGAAAATCCCACAAACCCATCGTCGCCTTTGTGCCTTCTATGTCTAAAAACATTTTCGAATGAAGCAATGAAGCCTTCAAGACTGGAAGATCATTTGAATAAAATGCATCCAGATAAGAAAGACAAGAATGTAGCATATTTTCAAGATAAGAAGAAGAGAAGAAGCATAATACTCAGCCAAGTGTAGCAAAACTCTTTTTGGCGGCTGCTAAGCAAGATGACGACGGACTTCGACCTTCGTACAATATCTCTTTGTTAATTACTCAAAAAGGCAAACCACACAACATCGGAGAAGAGTTAATTTTGCCAGCAATAAAGGAAGTAATAACTACTGTGCTTCATAAACCGACCGCAGATGTTATCCGAAAAATTCCTTTGAGTAATTATTCTATGCAAAGACGAATTGATGAAATTTCTAAAAACATTGAAGAATCGTTGCGCAATCATCTGAGGACTAGTCAATTCTCAATTCAGCTCGATGAGTCCACTTTACGAACTAATGAAGCATTAGGAAATGAAACTATTTTTACGGATTTAAATCGCGTATATTTGTTTTTTCAAACAAACCGACGTTTCGGGCCCTTTACAGGGCTCATGGTCACGGTTGACTGAGGTGGTACAGTCTTCAACCAGTTATGTCTAATATTGATGCAAACCACCTTATTTTTTCAATAGTTACAATAGTTATTAATTAAATACCTTATTTTTAATTTTACAAAGAAAACATTCCAATTTACGCTACATTAAGTTTTACAAATTATTTTATTGAATTAATTTTTATTAAGTTCAATTTATTATTAATTATTACTATAAATTAGAATAAACTAAAACATATTAATTAATTAGTACTGCAGTCTTATGTCTGTTTGGGATTTTTCATTAGAGGAAATACTGTATCCCAAACTGGTGGTACGGAGAAACCATCTTCCCTGTTGAAATTAGGATGTTTTTTAATTTCAATGGCCTCTCGCTGCATCCTGGGTAGATAACGGATTTCTTTTGCAAGGACCTGGGGTTTGTCAAACTTCATTGAATGTGTAGGTTTATCCATGACATGCTCGCAGACTGCAGACTTGTTTGACGGTGTTTGACATCAGCTATATGTTCTTTGACGCGGGTACAAATACTTCGCTTTGTTTGTCCAATATAAGAGAATGACTGTTTCAATCACATAGGAAATGAAACTATTTTTCCGGATTTAAATCGCGTATATTTGTTTTTTCAAACAAACCGACGTTTCGGGCCCTTTACAGGTCCCATGGTCACGGTTGACATGTTTCAATCACTGCAATGTGTTATTAAAATCCGTTACAACTCTTTGAAAGATAGATTATTTCATCAGCTTTGTGTTACTAATGACGAAGATTTCAGCCGTTTGTTGTTTCATACTGAAGTTTGTTGGCTTTCAAGAAGCAATTGTCTGACTCGATTTTACAATCTGTTTGACTCTGTGATAGAGTTCTTGGAAACTAAAGATACAGAGTTGCGCAACAAGCTCATTACATCAAAGAATGATATAGCTTACATGACAGAACTTTATAAATTGTCCAACGACATGAATCTCCAACTGCAAGGCGATAAACTAAATTTAATTAAAACAAAAAATGTCGTTGCTGCTTTCGCAGCCATAGCTTCTACACAAAAATAATATTTGCAGACGTGAATTTCACAATTTTCCAAATTTATCAGTATCCTGCGGTAAGGACGACTTGTTTTGCCTACTGCCAACATTTGGAAAACCTCCACATTGACTTCACCGAACGATACCAGGACATTTTGAACTTGGAAATACCAGACTGGATGTTGGATTAGTTTTCAAATGTCAACACAGCAATATCACCTCAGCTAGAAGAAAAACTTATAGAATTGACAACGAACGAGGAAATAAAAATCAAGTTCAAAAATAGCTACCAAGAATTTTGGCTACAAAAACCGATCCCATAATTGTAACCTGGATTGTAGTCAATCGTTCAACGATTCTTACTAAAAAGAGAAATCGTTTGCATGTTACCGAACGTGGTGACTTGCGGCTGTACTTGAGCAAATTGGAACCTGATATCAACAAACTGATTAAACAGCATCAGATTAATCCTTCACATTAGTTTTTGTATTCGAATCGATTATGTTTGTTTTATTTTGAATAAAAGATACTCTGTCTGAATACTATAAAGTTGCGTTTCAATAATCATTCTCATTGGCAGGTTAGCCCGTAAGAGTTAACTTGAGACCTGAGCGCCGTTGTGTACTACCTACTGCGCTTAGATCTCAAGTTAACTCTTGCGGGTTGTAGCAAAAGTCTCGTTTAGAGTGAATGTTTAATCTCCGCTAATATAGCTCACAATAAGTAATTTAATTTGAAGTTATAGTGGTTCTTAAGTAGGTGAAACAATGGGGGCGCTAAAAAATAATTCATTCTCAAAGTGGGCAGTGGACAAAATTAGTTTGGGAACCCCTGGTCTAGTGTCAACTGTTAGTTTCGCCAAGGAGCATATAGATGGCGCTGTTATAATTTTACGAAATAAATATTGCGTATTTTTATTTAACGAACAATTATTTATTATGTGCTATTAAATAAAAAATAAACAAAATGTTGACGAGATATATGTAAATAAATAAGTTCCACTTAACTTTTAATAATTACAAATAAATATTAAGACAATAAAACTGAAAATAATATTGTTTCCATTACATCCGTGTATTTTAAGATATTACTATAAGCAATATTACTTTAATGTTAAAGTCCGTCATAGTACGAATTGAGTGAATGAATAGTCACAAAGCTGCCAATAAAACATCATAGTTTTAACATTACAATAAGTTTACTTTAAGCGCGTTATGGTACGAAAAGTCAATGAAAGGTTAAAGTAATATTGTTTTAAGAGGTTGTGGTAGGCCCCCTCCGTTCCATCAATGTGACCGTCAATGTGCTGGGCGCGCTGAGGTATCAAAAGCTAGGGAGGGGCGGAGAGTGACCATACTCGTTACTTTTTTATTCTCTGGCCTCGTCATAGACGCGCCACTGCTGCGCTTAAGGCGAGCTACTTCAACGCGAGCCTATATTTTAGAAGGTGAGGTGTGAGGGACTGCCACTCGCGTCTCGCAACTCGCGCGTTGACAGTTAATATGAATAAAATAAGAACAAGCTGAGAAAATTTGACACAGCTCACATAGACGTTGACAAGCGCCAATGCGGCAATGCGGCTCGCCGCCTGCTGCCTCGCGTTGGGCGTTTAGCACTGGGCAATTAGCAGCTTCTCTGCAGCATTTAAAGACACATATCTGTGTATAAAAATTAAGCGTTAAGTTAGATATTTTATTCTTAAATAAGTAATTACTTTTACACTTTTATTTTTGCCTATTTTCGGGAATTTATGTGATCGAGCAAAGTCAACCCTACCGTGCAACAAATTAGAACATTCTTTAGACAATACGGTTAGATATATCATATATTTTTTTCTGGAACAGTAATTTACTAGTAACATTTGCATTTGATCTAGCAAAGTAGTTTTTCCCGCTTCTGCTCCGGTAACATGACTCGCGCGAAAAGCGCCTAATTTGAAGTGCTTATGCACTATATACTGACGTCATAGCTGTGAATGAAAATTATATTATTATTTACAGCGAATCAAATTATGAAAGACTAAGGAAGTCATACAGTATAAAGTTACAAAGATGTTTTCCGATGCTCTTCATATTTTATGAGTATTTTTAAAGTAGGGATCAAAGAAAAAAATAACGTGAACTCTAGAATTTTTGAGTTACGTTTTCCTTAAGATTAAGTGAAAGGGAAATATAACACGTCACATAAAGTAGCTTATTATGTTGCTTCATTTTACTCTTAAATATATTATTCCATATTGCATTAAACCTGGTTCAAACTGCTTTCTACGGATAGAATAGAACCGGAGCCTGCCTTTTTTATAATGAAATTCGGATCTTCAAACCAAATAAAGAATACTGCGTACAGTTTAATCGATTATTACTAATTGAATACAATAAAAAATATTTATTATATATATTATATATATTATTTATTTTTATTAAAAGGCTATTTTTTCTCATATCTCATCTAGCTGGAAGTTGGAACCTGACTCTCTGTACCGTAGAACAAAATACATTCTTTAGTTATTACTAGCAGAGCTCCTTGTGAAAGATTTCATTCAGGGAAGTGCTGGCAGCACTTTGTTACTTATTTCTGCCGCCAAGCAGCAATGTGAACATTACTGCCTTCCGATTTTGAAAGATAAGGGTGCTGGTGAAATTATAGGCCTTGGGATGCAACTTGTCAATATATATCTCAGAGTGACAGGCGCAGTAGCAGTGCTCCTCACATCTTTGCAATTTAATGCTCTATGTGGCACTGCAATTCCTATGGTCAGGCTTGTCGCTTAACACCAAGCACATAACTTGTTCATCACATCCATATAAATCGAAATGAAATTTATTTAGATTTCTGTGGCCCCGTCACTTGTTGTCATAAAAAAAGTTCTACAATTTTAAATTATGCTAATTTTGTGAATGTTTTCAATTAATGTTCTTACGTATATCATTATACGTAGGTATGTGATCACACAGTGATTTAAAACGCATATATTATGATTGCAATACCGTTCTAAAATAAATCTATTTTATTCTATCTAATACACTGCAAGACGGTTAATCCAACACTCAATAAAACTTTAAATTATATGCAATACACTACCACCACAATTTTGCTCTACTTTTGCCGTAAGTATAAATATATAAATTTACGTCTTAACATAATTCATTATGCACTACGCTACTCACAATCATGAAGCCACTGCTGCAGTGGAAAAAGCATTAGCGTTTGAAATTAATCAAGAAAATAAATATAGAACAATTAATAAGGAAAAAAATTAATCATTCTCTTTAACAGATGATGCCTTGCATTTGCCGAGCAGAGTTTCATCGTGGCCGTCTCTCTTAATGTTTAAACTCTATTCTTTGGCCTCCTTATAGAACGTGATGCATACTTTTCTTTTGATTTGATTTTGATCATCGTCCGTACTTTATGAAGTTTTTGGGCCGTAAAATCCAAAATTGTTGCTAGGTATCTCTTTTATCATACCATATTATTCTATGCGCAGACCTCGACTGGGTAAGTACTACAGCCCTACCTATTTATACTGCTAAACAGCACTGCTGCGTTCCGAATTGTAGACCCCTAACCTTCAAATTATACATTCAAGGACTTAAAGACGATATTAAGAATACTCTTAAAAGCGGCAGTCACTATTGACCATCAGGTAGTCCGACTGACGTGACCGTTTGCGGTTTCTACATATTATATTTTTTTAGAATACCAAGTGAAGGGACGAACAAAATGGTCCGCCTGGTGTTAAGCGACACTCCTGTCCGTAGTAGTTACAGTGCCACTCAGATCTTTAATTAGCAAAAATCTGATGGACACTGCCTCTTCACCCGTCACCCTGAGTCATACATAAGTCAGAATCTGGAGGTCACATTGATGTTTTCGACAACAATCTTTGTCGAATTCGTACCAATCTCCTCAAACATTTCAACTCGTCGTCTCATTAGTACCGCCAAATTAATATCTATATTAGTCTTTAGTTGTATTAGTTTTAAGTTGTAATCTCACTTTTTAATTTAATAACGCTGTATGTACAAGTACTTGGTCTACATTCTAGATTAAGACTATAGATTGTATCTCAACATGTTCCACTGAATGTAAACTGTTTTGTACATCCAATAAAATAAAATAATAAAAAATAAGGTGACAAGTTCCATATGCCTGTAGTTTCACTGACACCCTTAAGCCTTGAAAACCGGAACGCATTAATGCTCACATTACTTATTGGCGGCAGAAATAAATAAGGTGACAGTACTTCCCTGGACGACCTCTTTCACAAACTCTGCTCATTAAACGGCTGCTCCCATTGGAGGCTAGAAATATAAATTTTTAGTCAGGTTTTCGATCATTCATAGTGATATTTATAATTAGTTCATTTAATCAAAATATGGACATAATGACTGCCGGTTTCAAATTAATCATCAATCCATTTATACGTCCCACTGCAGGGCACAGGTCTCCTCTCAAGCGGGCATTTTGGGTTATCGTTCGTCGCGCTGGCCCAATGCTGGTTAGGGACTTCACATAATTTCCGAGGGTTGTAAACCTTCTTTGACTTGCAAGTTTCATCACAATGTTTCCTTCACCGAAAAACTCATGTATATTTCGCACATAAATTCCGAGAAACTCAGAGCTGCGAGCCCGAATTCGAACCCACGGCCTCTGCTTCAAAGGCGGTAGGCCAAACCATTTGGCTACCACCGCTGTTTTATCAAAATGTTAAGATTACGATTATTACTTTATTTTTAAAGTCGTGATTGTGACTTAAACTTTCACGCTTAAACAGTGACAAGGAAATACTCTTATGGAATACATTAGGCAAATGTACCACGGAAGTTTAATTTCAATGAGACAGCCTTCCCTTGCCCGCTCCTGTAGAAAAGGAATAAGATAAATAAAAGTTACTAACGAAAATACAAACTTAATACTATTAAACAATTTAGGCATTGGACGAACTTCTTTCTTTCCTTCATTCTTTGAATCCAGGTTGAATAAATTAAAAAAAATAATTTCAGGAACTGGTTTTGGGTCGGAATTTTCTGAATACTCATTGAAATTATTTATATATTATTCTGATATTCATAGCGATAAGGTAATTTCTGTGGTGGTATCATTTTTTAACACCTTTCGTTCTGGAACGTTTAACGACTCGAGGTTTACAATTTTTACCGCCCGTGATACATACAAATATAGTTAAATTGCAAACGTTTAGTTTTTTCTTATGCTTCAAGTATATGTGAAATATACATTCAGATTTTTCGAGCATAAAAACTTTTGCTTAATCTTGACGTAAAAAATCCATAGGGCGATAATATAATGAAAAGGCCCGTGTGAATAATTTAGGACATTACGGTCGAGTTGCCTACATGTCGTGACACTATTTACGAGCAAGTGAGATGAAAAATAAAATAAATGTTAAACGAACAAAGCCGGTCCACGTTATTTTTGTCTATTACTCGAGCCTCGTACAATGTCGTAACCTAAGATAGAAAAAAGTATGCATTACACGTTTAAATCCAGAATTCACGTAAAACGGATATTACCTTCTCAGTAAGACACGACTACATAGAAGAGCTTCTAACAATTCACCTAATTCCTCCAAACACTCGAGCACAATTTGAGCACCAAAAAGGCTTTCTAGTTGCCCGCCTTAATGAAGTCACGAACGTCACAGTGCTTGGGTCTCCTCAGGTAAGCTCGATTGGGCAGGCATTAATTCAAAACTCTGATCCACTCATCTGATTTGCTGACTGCCCCACTTGGGCACGTCGCATTCGTTCAAAACATCGCGACTAAGTAACTTTCGAATCAAAGCGAGGCGCAAAAATTATAAGTGTATTGATCTACTTCTTGGTTTACTTCTGTCCTTATATTGTATAATATTTTTTATGTTTATGTTATTTATTATGAATACAAAGGACGAACACAAAGAAAAATTATTTTGTCCTGTCAGGAAACGAACCCACCACCGCTCTACCAACTGAGCTATAGATCGAGTCAGCAGACCTT